>NC_079215.1:6359115-6614115 GCF_029633865.1 Lampris incognitus | reverse complement strand
CTGCCCCGCTTCCTCATCATGTCAGACTACCCTCGGTGTTTCCTCTTTGGCACAGCTCCGGGCAACGCCGTGGTCCTTGGGCCCACTGCAGCAGACTGGCTCCCCCAGCTGGTCCAATGCCAGCTCTTCCACACGATGACACTAAAATCACAGTCAAAGCTAGGCGAGGCCGCCACCAGACTGCCCTCGGTGTTATTGGAACTGCCGGTCTGCATGAGCTAGCAGTTAGCTTAGCCTGCCTGTTTCCTCTGCGGGCGCAGCTCCGGCCAGGGCTGTGGTCCTTGGGCCCACAGGATGCAGCAGACCAAGCTCCCCCAGCTGATCCAATGCCAGCTCTCCCAGCCAGGCACCTTCGAGACACCTCCCCCCACTCCACATGACGACACTAAAAACACAGTCAAAGCTAGGCGAGGCCGCCACCAGACCACCCTTGGTGTTATCGGAACTGCCGGTCTGCATGGGCTTGCAGTTAGCTTAGCCTGCCCCGCTTCCGCGTCCTGTTAGACCGCCCTCGGCGTTTCCTCTGTGGGTGCATCTCCGTCCAGGGCTGTGGTCCCTGGGCCCACAGGACGCAACACACCCAGCTCTTCCAGCTGATCCAGTGCCAGCTCTCACAGCCATCAAGTATTTCAAAAATAAATACCATCCCTTCCTTATTTTCCTGGGGTACATAATATGTTTGATCAGCTTAGTTGGGGTAGTTAGTTGTGTTCAACATGATTCCGTAGCTTTACATCACCGTTTAATTTGCACAGGTAGCTGTCAAGTGACTCAGATGGTGGACATCACATTTCAAAACACCCCAGGGTAGCAGTCTTGTGTGGTCATTGTACAGTAATGACTCTCATTGTGCGATTGGGTGGGTGGTTTTATGGCCGCTAGCAAGAAATTATGAATCACATGACATGCATTTGTCATGTGACCTGATTAAACTGGCTCAACTTAGCTGCGTATGCAGGATTAAGGCCATAGAGGTGTGTGTGTGTGTGTGAGTGTGTGTGTGTGTGTGTGTGTGTGTGTGTGTGTGTGTGTGTGTGTGTGTGTGTGTGTGTGTGTGTGTGTCTGCCCTGTGTGATGGCCTGGCGGCCTGTCCAGGGTGCCTCCCCGCTTGCCGCCCAATGACTGCTGGGATAGGCTCCAGCATCCTCGCGACCCTGAGAGCAGGATAAGCGGTTCGGATAATGGATGGATGGATGGATCCTCGTCAATTGCCATGATTAGACACAACACAACAACACGTTAAATTTTATTCTGTTCCACAGTCAGGCACTCAACACATTTACAGCCTCTCATAAAATCCACCGTTGTGCAGATAAAGAGAACGTCGTCTCGAATGAAAATGGGTTGGGTTTTTTTTGACCCAATAAAGGTTTATTGCCTTTATAGCGGTAGATGCGTTTGTGCAGATATTGTCACGAGGAAGACGACGCGGAATTCCACTAAGAAAGACCCGGATCCGGAGAGAACGCGCGTGCTGGCCGGAAGCGATTACCCCTGTTTGCTCGGGCGAGGGCGAAGCTCGATGAAGAGCTGCTGGACCTCTTCAGCGCGCGTGGAGAGGGTAGATGTCACGGGGCTGTAAGTCTAAGGCCGCGTCCCTGTTATCTAAAATACAGCTGGAGAAAAAAATCCTGTTCCGTCCCACCTTTCCACCAGAAGAACCCAAGGTTGTGGACGGGGCCTGGGGTGTTCTGATTGTGCCATTTTCTGGGGGATTCAAAAGTCAAGTCAGTTTTACTTGTGTGGCCTGATATCCTAAGTTACAAATGTGCCTCGAGGGGCTTTACAGCAACACAACATCCTGTCCTCAGACCCTCGCATCGGATAAGGAACAACTCCCTAAAAACCCTTTAACAGGGAGAAGCCTCAGGGAGAGCAGCAGAGGAGGGAGCTCTCTCCCAAGACGGCCAGCGTGCGACGGATGCGGCGTTTGCAGAGTTTCCACAACACAACGCTGCAAGAGGATAACACAATTATAAAATATATGAAGAATATGATGAGCGGGATGCCAGAGAAAAAGTAAAAGATGCAAAGACGAGTCGCTACTCGAGGCAAAGCGTTGCGGACCACCCAATCCTTAGGAGGAACCGAACCCCCCCCACCCCCAAGTCAAAGTGGTTCAAACAGCCAAGATCTCCTGACGGCAAACAAACTGACATGTTGTTTCACACCGTCTTTCAGCGAGAGACACATCGTCCCTGGCGACCTGCTGAACCTGCTGTGAAAGCCTGGTCTCTGGGGCTGGATGGCTTCACACGGGCCGAGGCGATGACGGCCTAATGATACACCACTCGGGAGTTGCCCAGCTCCCCCGTGGCTTTCAGGGGTGTCGCTGGATCCCTGAAGGAGCCTATTATACACTCTCTCCTCCAAGAAAAAGAAAAAAAAACCGAGTATATGCTGGTTTATTAAACACGGGAAACCCCACTAAAAATAAGCAGTTTATTCCTTTTTCCCTTGCCAGCAGACGAGTGTACGCCTCTGTTCTGCCTTTTTTCCTGGTGTGTCCCGTTCGGCATGACGGACGCCTGCAGGAGCCGACACACTTATGAGGATCTTTAAGGCGACGAGCTGCTTGAAAATGATATCGTCTTCTTTGCCAGGTGCACCGATGGTGATGAATGATCTGAAGTCCATATTTTGAACGTTTTAGAGTCATTCATGTCTTATTAGACCTAGCAGTGGTGGCCTTCCCTTGATACGACTGGTCTGAAACGTCCGAGGTCTCCTTGATTAGTCGCTCCATATTTGTTAGGGCTGACATGTCGGTGTAGTCTGTCGACGTTCTCGGCGGGCAGGCATGTAGAACCTGATAATGTAATAAAACCCCGATAATGTAATGAATCCCCGATAATGTAATAACCCCCGATAATGTAATGAATCCCCGATAATGCAATAACCCCCGATAATGTAACAAATCCCCCCCTCGATAATGTAATAAATCCCCCCCGATAATGTAATAAAGCACCCCCCCCCGATAATGTAATAAATCCCCCGATGTCATAACCCCGATAATGTGATAAATCCCCGATAATGTAATAACCCCGATAATGTAATAAATCCCCCGATAATGTAATAACCCCCGATAATGTAATAACCCCCCGATAATGTAATAACCCCGATAATGTAATAAATCCCCGATGTCATAACCCCGATAATGTAATAAATCCCCCGATAGTGTAATAACTCTGATAATGTAATAAATCCCCGGTAATGTAATAACCCGATAATGTAATAAATCCCCGATAATGTAATAACCCCGATAATGTAATGAATCCCCGATAAAGTAATAACCCCGATAATGTAATAACCCCGATAATGTAATAATGTAATAAATCCCCGATAATGTAATAACCCCGATAATGTAATAAATCCCCGATAATGTAATAACCCCGATAACGTAATAACCCCGATAATGTAATAAAAAATGCTCTTGAGGCCACTGAAAATGCAATAAAACCTGATAATGTAATAACTTCCTGATAATGTAGTAAAATGATCCAACTGAGAAAAAACGTGTGGAAGTAGCTTGGAGGTCGCTTTGAGGAAGAGTAGAGCATTCATGCACGTCCAACTTTGACCTGTCGGTGGCGCTAGACCTCTCGAGCTTGTGTTGCTTAAACAGTATCACCACTTGAATCCATTTATGGGTGGTCTGCTGTTAAATTATTACAATATTGGGGAATTATTACATTATCAGGACCAGGGAAATGAAGGCTAACCTGATAATGTAATAACGTCCCGTTAATGTAACACATTATTACATTATTGGTAAAAAGTTTATTACATTATTGGGAAATGCACTTTATTACATTATCAGGAAGTTATTACATTATCAGGTTTTATTGCATTTTCAATGGACTCAAGATCAGATTTTTATTACATTATCGGGGTTATTACATTATTGGGAATTTATTACATTATCAGGTTCTACAAGGCACAACTTGTCGTGACCCATCCTAGGTCATGTTTCCCCAGTGTTTCCTGTTTCGTTTTGGTGTTAATGTTTGTCTCTCGTTTCAGATGTCTCTTCCTGTCCTGTGTGATTACCGGTCCCGCCCTGAAGAGTCCCACCTGTGTGTCACTGTGTCTCCCCCCCATGTGTGTGTTTAAACCACGTGTTTGCTCCCTCGTGTTGCCAGTTCTTTACCTCCGTGTGAGCGTTCCAGCATGTAGTTTCTTGTCTTCCCAGTGAGTGTTTTGACCGTTGCCTGTTTTTTTGTGACTCTTGCCTTTTGCATGCCGTTTTTGACACCTCTGCCTGATCTGATTGACTCCCGTGTACTGGCCTTGTTGCCTGATCAAACCTTTTTGGAACTTTTACTCCCTCTGCCAGTCTGCTTTGTGGGTCCGTCGTCATGAGCCTGATAGAACTCGGCATAACTCTAGAAAAGGGGCGAAAAGTAGCTTGTCTACCTGGTTGTCATGCTTCCATTGCTACCAATTCAAACTGGAGCTGATGAATACCAATGACTACTGCAGAGTCATTTGTCCCTGGACTGAATGCCGATTGCAACCCTTCCCACTAACAATAAAAGCCAGGTGTCAGTAGGTTCTTTGTCCAGTGGGAAAGATTACGATATGCTTTAATAATTCGCGTGGGGAAATTTGTCCTCTGCATTTAAACCATCCTAGCCGTGTAGCTAGGAGCAGTGGTTAGCCACTGTGCGGTGCCCAGGGACCAGCTCCAGTTCTTTTTTTCCTATTGCCTCAGTCAGGGGCACAGACAGGAGCATTAACCCTAGCATGTATGTCTTCGATGGTGGCAGGAAACCGGAGCACCCGGCAGAAATCCACGCAGACACGGGGAGAACATGCAAACTCTCCACAAAGGACCTGGGATGGCCTGGGATTCAAACCCAGGACTCTTCTTGCTGTGAGGGAACAGGGCTAATCACTGGGCCACCGTGCTATTTGGGCTTTAGGGGGCCTAGTTGTGCACGGATAGGGGGGAAACCCAGACGCTGTGAAAGAGTATACGTTGCAAACAGGTTTATATTTGGAAAAAAACATTATTTTATAGTTGTTAAAGGAAAAAGACTGGACCCGGATGTAAAGGCTAAACCTGGGATGTGTTCGGAAGTTGACAATACTGTTTGAGTGAGCTGAGGTGTGGCATAGCTTTTGAGTTAGAGTAAAGCAATACTTCAATATTATAGTTAATCCTCTTTCAATGGTATTGTACTACTACTACTACTACTATTTTCGGCTGCTCCCGTTAGGGGGCGCCACAGTGGATCATCCATTTCCATCTCTTCCTGTCCTCTGCGTCTTCTTGTCACACCAGCCACCTGCATGTCCTCCCTCACCACATCCATACACCTCCACTTTGGCTTTCCTCTTCCCTGGCAGCTCCATATTCAGCATCCTTCTCCCAATATACCCAGCATCTCTCCTCCACACATGTCCAAACCATCTCAATCTTGCCTCTCTTGCTTTGTCTCCAAACCGTCCAACCTGAGCTGTCCCTCTAATATACTCGTTCCTAATCCTGTCCTTCTTCATCACTCCCAATGAAAATCTTATCATCTTCAACTCTGCCACCTCCAGCTCCACCTCCTGTCTTTTCATCAGTGCCACTGTCTCCAAACCATACAACATAGCTGGTCTCACAACCATCTTGTAAACCTTCCCTTTAACTCTTGCTGGTACCCTTCTGTCACAAATCACTCCTGACCCTCTTCTCCACCCACTCCACCCTGCCAGCACTCTCTTCTTCACCTCTCTTCTGCACTCCCTGTTACTTTGGACAGTTGACCCCAAGTATTTAAACTCATACGCCTTCGTCACCTCTACTCCTTGCATCCTCACCATTCCATTCTTTCAATGGTATTGTATTGGGATGACATTTTAGACATTGTCGCGTCGTTATGCATAAATAGTAATAATAATAGTAATACTAATAATAATAATTTATTGTATAGTGCTTTTCAAAGTAAAAAAAAACACAAAAGCAATACACGAAAAACACGTGACATAACATTAATCACACATTAAAAGCAATTCTGAAAAAGTGAGTTTTGATTAATGATTTGAACGTGGACAGATCTGTGTAATCTCAGAAGTGTTCAGGGAGGGAGTTCCAGAGGGAGGGGGCAGCTATGGAGAAGGCTCTGTCGCCCCAGCTCTGGTGCTTTGTCTGGTGTGGTGGAGACAGGAGGTTGGCATCAGAGGAGCGAAGGCTGCGGGAAGGAGTATGGTAGTGGAGTAGGTCAGTCAGGTATGAAGGGCCCTGGTTATGGAGGGCTTTGTGAATGAGGAGACAGATTTGAATTGGATCCATTGTCAGACAGGGAGGTTCTGGAAGGCAGGAGTGATGTGGTCACGGAAGTGGGAGTTGGTGAGCAGGAGAGCAGCAGAATTCTGGATATACTGGAGTCTGTTTAGGACTTGGGATGATGAGCTGTAGAGAATACTGTTGCAGTTTTCAATTCCGGATGTGATGAAGGTATGTATCAAAGTTTTGGCAGCAGAGAAGGAGAGTGATGGGTGGAGACAAGCTATAGTATTAGGTGGAAAAGGGCAGTTCTGGTGATTTGATTGATGTGGTGTTCAAATGAGAGGTTACTGTCAAAAATGATTCCGTGATTACGGATGTGTGGGGAGGGAGAGTGGAGTTATCGATGGTGAGGCAGAAATGACAAGTGGTTTTGGAAAGGGATTTGGGACCGAGGATCATGTCAGATTTATCAAAATTTAGTTTGAGGAGGTTGGCTTTCATCCATGATTTAATCTTAGTGATGTAGTTGGTCAGACAGGAGTAAATTGTAGTGGCAATGGATTTAGTGGAGATGTAGAGCTGGACGTCATTGGCGTAACAGTTGAAGTTGAGACCATGACAATGTATAACGTTACCAAGGAGGAGCATGTTAAGGATGAACAGGAGAGGGCCAAGCACCAAACCCTGGGGGACGCCTTGGGACATAGAAGTGGTGAACAAAGGGCGGTTGTTGATGCTGATGAACTGTTGTCTGTCTGTGAGATATGACTTTAGCCAGGAGAGGCCATTACCTGTGGTGTTGAGGGAGGATTCAAGGCGGGACAGAAGAATGATATGGTTGATGGTGTCAAAAGCTTCAGTGAGGTTGAGGAGGATGAAAATGCTGAGGTGGCCAGATTCTGAGGAAAGGAGGAGGTCCTTGGTGACTTTGAGGAGGGCTGTTTCTGTGCCGTGCTGTGCTGTGCTGTGCTGTGCTGTGAGCAGAAACCAGATTGAAATGGTTCGAACAGGTCATTGGAGATGAAGTGAGCTTTGCATTGGGAATTGACAACACATTCCAGTATTTTTGAAAGAAAGGGGAGATTGGAGATAGGCTGGAAGTTGGTCATGGTATCAGGTTTTTTTACAGGTTTTTTTTTTTTCTTTTGAGGATGGGGGTGACAGCAGCCAGTTTACGTGTATGAGGGACTGAACCAGAGCTGAAGGCGGAGTTAAATTCCCCATGAAATCAAAATAGAGATTTAAGTTTTGTTATCATATGTTTTGCACTGATCATCACCTATACTCCCGTATCAGCCAACAATGATTAAAAAAAGTCGTTTTGTAGGTATTCTTACTGGTATTTTAGAGTTTGTCATTTCCTGGAAAATGATAATAAAACATTGATAACTCATCCTGCACTCGGGAGCATATACTAATTTTGCATCCAATGAAACACTTTCTTGAATTTTTATGTCCCTCCCCCATGATTGTAAATTCTGCCAGTTGCCGACCAGTGCACAGGACCTATGGCCTAACTAGCAGTTATGGGTGGTTGCTGTGTTTTGGTTGTGCTAACTCTCCGGTGGGTCGCCTCGGTTGGGGAGATTGGCGAGAAGGGCCCAGCGCACATCTAGATTCATTACTATGCACCACTGTACCCATTCCCCTCCACCGGCCGACTTTCTGGCATGGCATCGGACACTGTCTCACAGGGCCCCCTTCTGTCTGCAGTGCATTCAGCTGTATTGGCTACTGTAAATGCCAATTAATATCTATGACAAGTCCTTCACTAGCTTCCTGTTTTTACAGGAAACATGTTAATATGGGGAATCAAATCGCACTCTGTTAGCCATTTCATGGGGTCTTTAATGATTTCTGTGATGAGTGAGGAGATAGCTGGGAGGCCGTCCGTAACAGGAATAGGAAGGGATCTACCATAAAGTTGGACAGCTCCATTGGGGACAGAGGGAAGAACTTTGACAGGAGCTGAGTGGTAAAATGGGTAAAAAGTTTGCTTATTGTGGAAAAGAGCCTTGGGGTTGGTGGAGCCAGAGTGTATAAGGTGTGAATAGTAGATGCACCGGGCTGAGATGAGGGTGTCTTTGTATTGTTGAAGGTAGTCTGTGTAAGCTTGGAGATGCACTGTCAAACCAATTTTCTTGGAGAGTGTTTCGAGTTGGTGCTCATGGGATTCCATTTGGTGAATGAGACGGTTTTGGTTTTAATGCAGGCCAGCTGATCAAGACAGGAGGAGAGTGAGTCATTATAATAATTGAAAGATTGTATGGATTATCAGACAGCGGGGGAGGAGCGACAAACATTTTCCTTGCAAGAGAGACAGTAAAAGCTGAGGGGGAGATACATTTGGGATTTGTGAAGGATATTATGCATTTGACTTTTGGGAAGGGGATAGGGATGTCAATGTCCATGGCGATTGTCAGGTGGTCAGAGAAACTGAGGTTGATGCTGGAGGGTTGATGTATTGTGAGACCAGGGGAGCAGACCAAATCCACGTTGACATGTTGTGTGAAGTTGAAGCACTGTAACAGTTCCAGGAAGTGTCATCAATGTGGATATTAAAATCACCCATGGGGGGGGGGCAGAAGGTGAGATGGCACACAGTCAAGTCAAGTCAAGTCAATTTTATTTGTATAGCACAATATCACAAATTACACATTTGCCTCAAGGGGCTTTACAGCAACACAACACCCTCTCCTTAGATCCTCGCATCGGATGAGGAACAACTCCCTAGAAAAAAACCCAAAAAACAGAGAAAAAATAGGGAGAAACCTCCTATTTTTAGGGAAATTGAAATAGAAAAGTAGAAATAGAAATAGATAAATAAAAAAGTAATAAATAAATAAATAAATAACATGGCTTTGTGATAGGTTGTGGGGACTGAGATTGGACTGATGCACGTGTCGTTTGTTGTGGTGACGGTGAGGATAGGGATGTCTGTTGGTAATACGGTCAGGAATGGGAAGAGGTCAAACAGCAGTGTGATCATACCACAAGGGGGAGCCGGTGTGAGCAAAGGATGTGATAGTCACTGTTGTGGGCAAAGGGAAAGAAGAGGGTTCAGGTAGACACGTGTGATGCAAATAGTTAACCACATGTGGAGGACAGAACAGCATGCCGCAAATTAGCAGGAAGCATGCCACTAGCTAGCATGTTCACGTGAAGAAAGTCTCTTCTATACAGAGAGGAGCTCTCCCAGAACGAGTCAAAGTTGTGAATAATACCAATGCTGTGGGCTATACTCACGGACCGGAGCCAGGTATGAAGGCTGAGAATTCTGCTAAAACGCCCCACAGTGGTGGGAATTAGAACAGAAATAAATGTGGTTTTTCCACAACTGTTGAGGAGATAAAATAGATGGATAAAATCACCTTTTGTCAGCTCGGACTGCTAAGGGGCAGTGTCAATGTAGCCAACATGGACTATGACTCTCACAACTGTTGGAAATGAATCGAGGAGTCCTGGAAGTTTCTCCAGGATGTCAGGAGTTGTGGCTGCAGGAAAGCAGTGGGTGATCGTATTTACAAAACAGATGTTTCAGACTATGGAGTCCCCAAGGTAGTTGGGGGGGGGGGGTGCTGATTGACAATGCTGCCAGGGACTGTCTTGGGAGGGGATGATGTTGTTGGCCTGAGGAAGCGCTATTGGGACTGGGAGTGACCAACCTGTCTGAATGCCAGAGAGGACGGTGCAGGGGGACCCATGCAGGGGGACCCGTGGTGGCAGTGGCAGCGGAAGGTGCGTCAGCCACCACAGCAGCCAGGGAAGCCATTGCAGCAGGAGTAGTCCTAGCTGGAGCAGGGACCAGTTCTATGTGGGAAGGGGCAACATCGGCCACGAGAACAGCATCGGCCAAGGGAGCATCCCATGGCACCAGCCACTAGCACGGTAAAACGATGTGAGAGGTTTACCCGCAGAGGCAAGGCGACTTGGGGTCCTTTCGTCTTGCCACGTCTGACTACCACCTCCGACCCAGGAGTCTGTGGGCTGGGAGTGGAGCAGGAGGAGGGCCAGCAATGTGATGATGGGTCCCAGAGGAGGGTGTCGGAGATGGCTGAGTTCATCTGGACTGTGAGGCTGCATTGTCAGTAAGATCAGATAAAAGAGTCCTTTTTTCACAGTTCATCTGAGAGCCATCAGATATCCTCCTTGAGGTTAGTCATGTCAGCTGTTGCTTTTAGGCAGTCCTCACAAAGCATAGTAATATTACACCAGTTGATAGATGTTCACAAAAAAGAAAGTTAACTCTGTTAGCCAATAGCTTTGTCAGCTGGGGCTTGAGTTCTCACCAAGAGTGCAGGCAATCAGTGCAACAATTGATGATTGGGTAAAAGTCCATAAAATTGGAAAACCATAAAATCAATCAGAAATAATCTAAATGACATTTTTTTGTTTTTAACAACAATTTATTCCCCAAATTTTCTCATGAAATGAAGTCTGAAATGTTTGAAGGGAGTCTTATTTCAAAGCTAGTTTTGACTTGATATTAAACATTACCAAACAGTTCAGGGTAATGAACCTCAGCTGGGTTCATAAATATGATATTTTTGCATTTGTTAGCAGATATTGTGATATATATTGAGATTGTGTAACATTCCTTCTGAGAATCGTGATAATATTTTCTATACCGCCCATCACAGGTTTAAGTGCAGTGTCCCGGACTGCCGTCTAACCTAGATTTGATTTGAAATGCTTCACTGCTTCTTTTTAAATATCTGATTTAATGAATAGTAACCGAAACATTTATTTTCCCCCTTTGTATTCAGACAATATTTCCAAAATATTACTGTAGGTTACCTCATTTAGTGACATTAGCATCTACCTCAGTGACTACATCATTCTATTTCAGCCCCCCTCCCCTTCCTGCTGCCTGTTCAGAAACAACAAAAATATAACTTATCAGTGAAATTCCTCCATTGGCTCTTCAATTTGTTTGTCCAGCAGCCCCCGGCAGTCGTCGTTTCCACGGCGCAGGGCCTCTGCTGAGACAGGGTTCGGGCTCTGCGTACAGACACACACACAACTCTCACTCTTCAGTTTAACATAGGAGAAGAAATAAATGCAACATAATGACAGCAGGGAGAGACAGAGATGCACTTCCTCCTAAACTGTGAGAAATTCCACAACACAAGAGGAAAATACCAGGAGAATTTTGAAAACCAGATTCCGAATGTTCTATTCCTGAACGAGAAACAGCAATGGCCACTCATTTTAGAAGGTCAAAGGTCACACCTTGTGTCATAATATGTGTCAGAATGCCATAGCCTAAGGGTCAGTGAGCTACCAAAACACTGTCAATTACTGTTCCAATTACTGTCAATTACTGTTCCAACACTACTCTATATTTCTACCAGGTCTACTTATTCCTTTTCCCCTTTATTTAATTTTTTTATTTAATTTTTAATACTTTATTACCTGTTTCACTGTCACGTGCTTTGGCAGCATTGTAATGTACACTCACTGGCCACTTTATTAGGTACACCTTGCTAGTACCGGGTTGGACCCCCTTTTGCCTTCAGAACTGCCTTAATCCTTCGTGGCATAGGTTCAACAAGGTACTGGAAACATTCCTCAGAGAGTTTGGTCCATATTGACATGATAGCATCACGCAGTTGCTGCAGATTTGTCGGCTGCACATCCATGATGCGAATCTCCCGGTCCACCACATCCCAAAGGTGCTCTATTGGATTGAGATCTGGTGACTGTGGAGGCCATTTGAGTACAGTGAACTCATTGTCATGTTCAAGAAACCAGTCTGAGATGATTCGAGCTTTATGACATGGCGCGTTATCCTGCTGGAAGTAGCCATCAGAAGATGGGAACACTGTGGTCATAAAGGGATGGACGTGGTCAGCAACAATACTCAGGTAGGCTGTGGCGTTGACACGATGCTCAATTGGTACTAAGGGGCCCAAAGTGTGCCAAGAAAATATCCCCCACACCATTACACCACCACCACCAGCCTGAACCGTTGATACAAGGCAGGATGGATCCATGCTTTCATGTCGTTGACGCCAAATTCTGACCCTACCATCCGAATGTCGCAGCAGAAATCGAGACTCATCAGACCAGGCAACGTTTTTCCGATCTTCTATTGTCCAATTTTGGTGAGCCTGTGCGAATTGTAGCCTCAGTTTCCTGTTCTTAGCTGACAGGAGTGGCACCCGGTGTGGTCTTCTGCTGCTGTAGCCCATCTGCCTCAAGGCTCGACGTGTTGTGCGTTCAGAGATGCTCTTCTGCATACCTCGGTTGTAATGAGTGGTTATTTGAGTTACTGTTGCCTTTCTATCAGCTCGAACCAGTCTGGCCATTCTCCTCCGACCTCTGGCATCAACAAGGCATTTTCGCCCACAGAACTGCCGCTCACTGGATATTTTCTCTTTTTCGGACCATTCTCTGTAAACCCTAGAGATGGTTGTGCGTGAAAATCCCAGTAGATCAGCAGTTTCTGAAATACTCAGACCAGCCCGTCTGGCACCAACAACCATGCCACGTTCAAAGTCACTTAAATCACCTTTCTTCCCCATTCTGATGCTCGGTTTGAACTGCAGCAGATCGTCTTGACCATGTCTACATGCCTAAATGCATTGAGTTGCTGCCATGTGATTGGCTGATTAGAAATTTGCGTTAACGAGCAGTTGGACGGGTCTGCCTAATAAAGTGGCCGGTGAGCGTATACAGTCATGCCAATAAAGCATCATTGAATTGAATTGAACTGGGGGGGGGGGAACAGAGAGGGGGAGCGAGAGAGCAAGAGAGAAACAGAGGAGGGAGAGAGAGAGTGAGAGAGAGCGAGAGAGAGAGAAACAGAGGGGGAGCGAGAGAGCAAGACAGAAACAGGAGGGAGAGAGAGGGGAGAGAGCGAGAGAAACAGAGGAGGGAGGGAGAGAGAGAAACAGGGGAGGGAGAGAGAGAGAGAAACAGAGGCGGGAGGGAGAGAGAGAAACAGAGGAGGGAGGGAGAGAGAGAAACAGAGGAGGGAGGGAGAGAGAGAAACAGGGGAGGGAGAGAGAGAGAAACAGAGGAGGGAGGGAGAGAGAGAAACAGAGGAGGGAGGGAGAGAGAGAAACAGGGGAGGGAGAGAGAGGATTGCAGCAGCCAGATACAGATGGGGGGAACGAGAGAGCAAGAGAGAAACAGAGGAGGGGGGGAGAGAGAGAAACAGGGGAGGGAGGGAGAGAGAGGGAGAGGATTGCAGCAGCCAGATACAGATGGGGGGGGGGGAGACGAGAAGAGAGTGACAGAAGACATAAGGACAGATGGTGCTAAGTGAGGGGTGTCAGCACCCCAGTAGCGCTGTAGCACCTCCAATTAACTGTCACATACCAAGTGCTGACTCGGTGGGAGGCAGGGGGAAGCGGAATGTAGGGGGGGGGGGGAGAAAGGAAGACATCCAGGGAAGTTATGAAAGGTCAGACCACGATGAGTTCCCTTCAAGGGGGAGGTCAGAGTCAAGTGCTCACTTTCATCGTCCCAGCTCTGTGTAATGCTGGAGGTCAGCGGTGTGGTATTACTCCCCCGCCTCTCTCTCTCTCTCTCTCTCTCTCTCTCTCTCACCCCTACCTACCTACCTACCTACCACGGAGAAACGTCCCCCCGACCACGTCCTCACACTTCCTCCAGCTGCTCTGAAGTGCAGCCCCACACTGGGGGCGTGTGCACGGGAGCTTTTCACACCTTTGTTGTGTAACAAAGTAAGCACGTTGATTTAATACACACACACACACAAAAGCGACCCTCCCCCCAAACAAGCCGGAGGTAACACGGGGATTCGAACCGGCGATTCCCGTGGTGGTAGGCAACGGAATAGCCCGCTACGCCACCCGGAAGGGCTTGTTCATGCCAGTCCTCACGGCTTCTTACTGGACGCTTTGCACATGCGCAAACGGTCAAACATCAGATGGCTGCAGTTTTCCATAATGAAACCTGCTCCGTGCGTCCGGGTGGCGCAGCGGTCTATTCCGTTGCCTGCCAACACGGGGATCGCAGGTTCGAATCCCCGTGTTACCTCCGGCTCGGTTGGGCGTCTCTACAGACGCAGTTGGCCGCGTCCGCGGTGTCGTTTCCTGGGCCCGTCTACAGTGGTGCACAGGCGGCTGAACCGGAAGCTGTACGTGGTGGCGTGTTACACCGGTTCCTAACTGGACGACATGCTAATGAGCGACCATCAGACTGTTTGGGCTTTTCCCAGTGAGGATGCGCTAACCCAGTGTTTCTCAACCCAGTCCTCAAGGACCCCCTATCCTGCAGGCTTTCATTGTAACCCTGCATAGGTAGCCCTGCTTGTACTTACTCGACCAATCATCTCGCAGCACTTAATTATGCAAGGTGTGCAACAGCTGACAAAAGTCATTGCTGATTGGTTGAATAACTATAAACATGTACCTGTTCAGGGTTGCAAAGAAAATATGCAGGATAGGGGGTCCTTGAGGACTGGGTTGAGAAACACTGCTCTAATGTGATTGGACAATTCTCGTGGCTGTCAATCACCCACCGTCTACGAACCCTGATAAACTCTATTGGCTACATTGTCCTTCTTAATAACTGTGACTGTGTGGACATTAAAGCAGCTGTCAGGTGTGCTGCGCCAAGGTAACCCCCCCCCCCAAATATTTTTAGCAGCAGCCGCCACTGCAGCCAAAACAAGACTATTTCTTGGGTCCACATTGGATCGTTGGGAGTAAAGTAAAAGATGATTTGGTGGATAAAAAGTCATCTGGAACTTCCTCACTTTCTTCTGGGCAGTTAATATCTACTTAACTTGCTTATTTTATGTCTACATTAACAGACTGTAACGTGCATGGATAAGAAGACACGCTGGCCGCTGGCTGGCGAGTCTGACCCTTTAGTCTAGCGGTTAGCGATGCCTCCTGCGGTGCGGGCGCTACGGGTTCGCGTCCCGGCCGCGGCAGTTCCTGCGGTTGCGTTGTCCCCCCGAATCCTCTACAATACAGTACGTTCAAGGCTCAGCGTTTTCGGTTTTTACTTTTCAAAGCCATCCGGCATGCCGAATTTCGCCACAAGAGGACGCTGTTACACAACCTCACATGAACAGGAACAACCTTTGGCTCCGCGGAAACATAAAATCCGGGTGAAAATCAGTTTAAGCCGATCTGCTCCTTTTAAAAAATCGGGGTATTTTCCGGTGAAAATGGGTGAAAACCGGAAACGCGGAGCCTTGGTTCCATTAGATTCTCTCATTTATAAATCATAGTGGTGCGGTGAACAGGACACATAACAACCATTATGATTTTTTTGTGTCCTTTTTAGAAAAGAATTGGGTTTTTTTTCAAACATATTTAACATCCCCCCCCCCCTTGCAACAAAGAAATTAAACGTGTTTCCGTCAAACTCATGATATTTAAAAAATGCATTTCCGGTCATCGTCTGCAAAGTCTTTCTAAATGCCAAATCATTCTTCACTTATAGAGACAATGAAAAGAATATGCTAATATCCTGCACCCTCCAGCTCCTTGTGTCCTCTACTGGTTAAGGAGTAATTACCATATCATTTTGGTTACATTATTACACGACTGTTAAATCCACTTCATTAATTCCTGTACAGCAAATCCACTTACAGCTCCATTCATAATGTGTTAGGATGACGTCTCTCCCGTCGCAGCCATTTTGAAAATGTCGGTCAGGGTCTAGCCGTGATGAGATGCCTTGGTTTAAAGATGTAACAGAATCCTCCCGGAAGAGAAGCAGAAATAAAAAGTAAAAGGGCGACGTGTGTTCATCCGGATGCGTCCTCATTGCTGTGCAGAGAGTAAACTGAACCTAAATCAGTAGCAATCCTCTAGGGGGCGACGTGGAGCGGAGGCATGAAAATGATCAATGCAAGCTTAAAACACATTACGTAACAGCTCACGGTGGGCTGCCAAGGCCATCAGGGCCTTCTCTGCTGGCCCTGTCAACATGGAAGTCCTGATGTGGTTTTCATAGCTGAAGTGACGTGCGCCTGACACGTGTCTGAATTCAGTGACTTGTTTTCTCGTGGGGCTGCGCGGGCGTTTCCTGCGTCATCTGAACGCACCACGGCTCCTTGGACCATCACTAGTTTGCATTGCTAGCAAAAAAAAAGAAGTTTGTATTGCTAGCTGCAGCGCCCCCTAGTGGTGGGTGCACCACCAACCCCCCCCCCCGCGCCCAGTAGTGGCAGGTGGCTGTGTAACATCTAGACCCAACATTATGCCTAACTTTTTCTAACGTACAAATGAGATAAAATGAAACATACCTTTATTATAAACAGTGGGCTAGGGCCGTACAGTACAGTACGATACAAACAACTTTACGGATCCCGCAAGGGGCCATTTTGTTTGGAGTGGCTTGTGAACACAAAACCCAGTAACATGCAAACAAACAAATAAATAATAACGCCCCAGGGAGCTAAAAGTGGAATAAAATCTAAACAATCTATAATGTAAAACATATACTGTACATTTTTGATAGTAAAATCAGTAAACACTCCAAATCTGCTACACACACACGCCTTACAAACAAAACGATGACGTCATACTGTAGCGACTGGGGGGAGGCGGTCGCTCTGACTGTCGGCGGTTCTGCGCTGGGGAAGCGCAATGGCTGATGGGACTGTAGAGCGTTTGACTGAAGGATCGTACTGTTTGTCCACCACGAGCCACCGTACTCCTAGGTATATGTGCGTGCGTGCGTGCGTGTGTGCGTGTGTGTGTATTGATGCGTTCTGTGATCTACTAGTTCGTCCTTATCAGGCGGACTAAGCAAGATTGCCGGTCTCATGTGAAAACGCTTTTTGGTGTTGATAAACCACCCGTTTGGGTACAAGCAGGGGCGGATCTACAGGGTGGCAGCTGCCACCTCTGGGACACAGTCTTGCCACCCCAGGAAAACATCTCTAGATCCACCACTGGGTACAAGTCAGTGTGATCATTGACTCACACACACAACAGGACGAACATCTACAGGGACTGTTACTGTCAGCTCTAAAATGGCGGCGTTCATGTTGTGGTTATTCTTCTGTTGTTGTTTTGGGCTTTCGACTCAGACTAAGTAGGAGATCGTTTGCTGACTGGCTGACTGTAGGACCGTGGCTGGTGTCGCCACTTGGAACACGGGGTTGTTACGTTGTTGCCAGTTCTGGTCCGTTCTGGCCGGTGCGAGTAAAAGAGCTCTCCCGGGGTCGTGCGGGGTATCAAAAGAGATCTCTGCCTCTGGACTCGTTCCTCCACGCCGGCTCGCCACGACACCTTCCGCTTTAGTCGCCCCCCCCCCCAAACCATCTTCCCGCGCGCCTGATTGCTAAGCCTTTCGTTCAAGCCCGAAGCTGCAAACTGATTACAACTTTGAGTGACCGCATCATCAGCCAATTAAATGTCGAGGTGTAGGGACAGAACGCCCCGGAACTGTCCTGTGACGTATCAGTGCTCGCTAGCCCCGGTGTCGTCATCAACTTTGAGCCTTCTACTTTTGTTGGTTGTTTTTGCGAGTCTGATAGGCTTGTCTGCATGTTTTACACGTTTTCTCCCAAACGGAGTAAATTACCGGATGGATTTTGCGAGAGAAAGCTGCCACCAGTCTCTCAGGTGAGGTGGAACTTCAACTCCAGGTTGGTTGTGCATATTTTCTTATTGAATTGAAGGCGGCGCACTGACGATATTGTAGCGAATTCGGGGGGGGGGGGGCAACCACACGAACCGCCGCAGCCGGGACGCGATCCCGTATCTCATCGCTGACCGCTCGACTAAAGGGTCCGACCCGTTAGTCAAGGGCCAACGTGTCTACGTTCCATGCGCGTTACAATATTGTGGCTATGCTTTGTTGAATTTGTTGAAGTTACGCGGGTGACGGGTGAAATCGACATCAGCTGTGGGAACGTGTTTATTATTTCGCCAGGCGGTAGCCCGGAAGGAATTGTACGTTTGGTCGGGCGTGTCTCTCTGCGGCCAACCTCGCAAACTACCGGGCCCATCAGCCTCAGGGCCTGGATAGACTCCAGACCGGGCCCATCAGCCTCAGGGCCTGGATAGACTCCAGACCGGGCCCATCAGCCTCAGGGCCTGGATAGACTCCAGACCGGGCCCATCAGCCTCAGGGCCTGGATAGACTCCAGACCGGGCCCATCAGCCTCAGGGCCTGGATAGACTCCAGACCGGGCCCATCAGCCTCAGGGCCCGGACAGACTCCAGACCGGGCCCATCAGCCTCAGGGCCTGGACAGACTCCAGACCGGGCCCATCAGCCTCAGGGCCCGGACAGAGTCCAGACCGGGCCCATCAGCCTCAGGGCCTGGATAGACTCCAGACCGGGCCCATCAGCCTCAGGGCCTGGACAGACTCCAGACTGGGCCCATCAATCTTAGGGCCTGGACAGACTCCAGACCGGGCCCATTAGCCTCAGGGCCCGGACAGACTCCAGACCGGGCCCATCAGCCTCGGGCCCGGACAGACTCCAGACCGGGCCCATCAGCCTCGGGGCCTGGACAGACTCCAGACCGGGCCCATTAGCCTCAGGGCCTGGACAGACTCCAGACCGGGCCCATCAGCCTCGGGGCCTGGACAGACTCCCCAGCGGACAGCCGCGGACTCCGCGAACGCGCAGTACTTCTGTTTACACTACTTACTGGAGTCCGCTTCGCACATGCGCAGTAGATCGGCGTTACGTATTTCCGGGCAAAATGGCGACATGCACCCAAGAAGAAGACGAGCTGCTTTGTTTGTTGTGTTTAGCACAATCGGCACACACCTTCTTTCCCCGAAGTCTTGGCAATTTCCTTCCACGAATTTGTGCACATCTGTAGCGTTTTAATGACGAATTATAAAGATGAGGGCGTACGTATTATATCAGGGAAAGTGACCTCTTGAATAGTTATGAAGACGGGGGGGGGGCTGCATGCCAGTGGGTTTGACATTATGAATGGTGTGGTCAAACGGAAGTGGCTGAAAGCCTTTGCCGTGGAGGAGACCGTGTGTTGGCCTGCCCTTCCTAATGCAGTCTTTAACAAGCTGGGAGGGGTTGCTTTTCTGTTGAACTGCCCAACACACCGCTACGTTTACCCGCCTTTCATAGACAAGTGTTGCAATATTGGAAACTGGTGTTTAAACACAACTTTACCCCCCACGAGGTTCCAGTTGGGAATAACAGATGTGTCCTGTTTAAGGGGAAATCTGTGTTTTTGGAAGAGTGGTGGAAGAAGGGTATTTGTTGCATTACACACATCATGGATGACAGAGGCAGTCTACTGAATTGTAACGAGTTGTGTTTGAAATATAGTTTATCCTCCTCTGGAAAGGTCTATGACATGGTAGCAGGTGCGATCCCTATACAGCTCAAGATGATGGTCTCACAGTGTCTTATCTACTCCTCTGTCAGCACCACACTTCGCCCCTTCATGATTGACAGCTTAAAATTTGTCGACAGAACCTGCAATAATCTCTTTATCGGAAACTCTCTGTTGAGGATATGCTATCCTGACCCTTTAAGAAGGAATTATATTTTAGACATGTGCTCAAATGTGAATGCCCATACAATTGGAAAAAGATACATTTCATCCCCTATCCCCCCAAAGCCAAAGAGGTTCACTTCAAGATAATTAATGATATTTACCCCTCCAGTGAATTTATAAGTTTAAACTTTAATGTAGACTGTAATTTCTGCCAATTCTGCAAGACAGACAGAATCGACAGATCATTTATTTTTCCACTGTAACTTTACTTATTAGTGTTGGTATAATTTGTATGTATGGATGAAGTCGAGCATTAGTGCTCTACCGCCATTTCTACTAGCGAGTGTCAAATTGGGAATGTTTATGGAAGATAGAAATATAGAATTCTCGTTGAATAATGTGATTATTTTGGCAAAAATATTTCATACACAAATGTAAATATTGCAAAACGCAACCCTGTTCAGCAGCATTTAAAACCGAATTAGTAACTTTGTCCTAATCTCTAAAATGTATGAAAAACAGAAATGTCCAAAAATTATTCTTTGCATTTGAACAATTTAATGTAATTTAACCCCTGGAATATTGCATTGTCCTATATTATTTTATTTTATCTCTTTTTAATTTTCCTTTTCTGTTTCCTTGTTTTGTTCTCATTTTCTTGGACGTGTTTGATGTTCTGTTCTTAGCTACTCTGTTGTGTTACAGTATACTGGCTTTGCTGATGTGTTTGTATATTTTAAGTCTTGATTTTAAAAAAAAGTCGGCGTACG
The DNA here is from genome assembly GCF_029633865.1 of Lampris incognitus. NCBI lineage: Eukaryota > Metazoa > Chordata > Actinopteri > Lampriformes > Lampridae > Lampris > Lampris incognitus. The sequence goes on along the minus strand of NC_079215.1, from coordinate 6,593,703 downwards.
TTTGTTTACCAGCGCATGCGCAGTTGCGCCCTCGTCTGCGCGGACCATGGTTGTATTATAGTAGCGCTGGATACCGGATCCAAAATGGCGCCTGTTCATTCCTATGAGAATTGCTCCCGTGGCGCATACGCCGAAAAAAGTTTCTGGCTTCCGGGTTACTTCCGGGTACATGGGGCCCACTCGCGTTATTTTGGATCCCACTGCTTTTCTGGGCAAGACTAGGAAGACCCGCCCCTACTCTATCTCTGATTGGCTAACCCCATCCCTAACCTTAGCCAACCTAACCAACGGAGGCGACGAGTACAAGCCAATCAGAGGCAGAGTTCGCGGAAAACGGGTACGAGTACTGGCCAATCAGAGACAGAGTGCCCAGAAAAGCAGTGGGTTTCATAATAACGTAGCCCACTCACGTGATTTTTTCGCACCCGTTTTCCGCAAGAACGCGCCTCCGTCATAGCAACGCCGCACCCGTTATTATTTTTCCCACCTGGAGTCCGGGAAGACCCGCCCCTACTCTATCTCTGATTAGCTAACCCTAACCTTAACCAACCTGACCAACGGAGGCAACGAGTACTAGCCAATCAGAGGCAGAGTTCCCGGAAAACGGGTACGAAAAAAACCCACGCGGCCCACTCGCATCACGCCTCCAGGCTATGAGAGCGAGCTAACCGCGTTCGGGATCCGGCGTTGCGTGCTCGTGACTGCATAATAAGACTAATACGGGATTGGGGGACTTGAAACCATGACGCTGTTTATACTGTAACCGGTTATTTTGTTGCCCGGTGCGGGATTCGACACGGGGTGTACTGCACCACAAGGCGACATCGCTAACCGCTCGGCTAAAGGGTCAGACCCGTTATCGAGGGGCTAACGTGTCTTATTAGTAGGTTACAGTCTTCACCCTTCCCGGAAGCGCGCCCCCGCGCTTTGTTATTCCCGCGCTCCGAAGAGACTTCTGAGGATCTGCACACTTCCGGGTCCCACCGTTGTGACCGGTTATTTTGTTGCCCGGTGCGGGATTCGATACGAGGTGTACTGCACCACAAGGCGACATCACTGACCGCTCGGCTAAAGGGTCAGACCCATTAGTAGTTTACAATACCAACGGCGAAAACAATTACGTTCAAAACAAAGTCTAACAAGTGACCAATAAACGCAACGCAAAACCACAAACTCAAAATATCTCGACGAGTGAAAGAGACGCTCAGTTTTGTGTCAGTTATCCACCTTCTCCTCGGATTTGTGTTCATCCGAGCAGCGTTTGTGTAACCTAGCAGAGATCCGCGCTCCCGAGAAACAACATGACCGCGCGCAGAGGGCTCGTACACGGCCGTGACGTCATGCAGAGAAAAATAAAATATTTTTCTGGACTTTGGAAAAAAAAAGTGAAACGGTTAAAACCCCGTGGCTCAAAACCACAATACAGAGTAATAGTTGAGCATGATTATAGCTGCAGGTGTCCTGTCAACAGTTTTACAGGCGTCTCTTTGCAATGGCGGTCTATGGGGATTTTGGGGCCACAGCGCCAGTAATGAGAGACGACATCAACGCCAGTATTGGTTGTGGTTGCTATAGTTACCAAGCCTCCCTTCCGGTCTGTCTCTGTTGTTCTTCCGGTTTTAACTAAATGGCTGCTGCCGCACGTTTCCGTCTGCGTTGTGTGATTCATTGACGTCGTCTCTCATCACCGGCGCAGGGGATATTTGGCTGCAATACCGCGAGTGACCACGGGGGGCGAATTGTCAGCAAGGCTGAGCGGCGGCGCCGTATACACCCTCCGATGACGACATTTACGTCACGCGGACCCTGGCGTACTCGGAAAGTGTGGCGCTTTACATGTTTTGTGCGCAGGCGCGACTGCATGACGAGGGAGCTCGTGTGGTTGCGGCGATTAAGAACCTTTGGGAAACGTTTGTTCTCGCTGATCGCCGCTCCCTCTCTTTAGTCACTCGACCCACCCTGCGCCCTGATTGGTCAGTTTTATACGGCTGCGGGTTGGAAGGAAACGAGACGTGGATCCCTGCTGGAGGTCCGGAGGAACCGCAGGCAGGAACCAAAAACAACTGGCTTTATTCACCAAACCGCCGCTTTTCTTTCACTGACGTCATGGTATGTCGTCATATGCCTTCGTTAGGAACTGCGTTACCCAGAATCCCAGGCGTTACGTTGCTAGTGTAAACTACTAATAAGACACGTTTAACCTGACTTAAGCTAACCTTAAGCTAACTGTCTTGCAGTGAGCGAAGAAATGTACAGCATCACTTCAAACTTTGATGCCTCTCGGGGTGCTGATGCTGACACCCATGATGTTTATTCCACAGGAAATGCCCACTGACGGGCCTTCTTGTTCCCTTTTGGTCCTTCCTTTTCTGGACTCCAGATGTTGCTCTCTTTGGGGAAGACGTGACTCCGTGCTTGTGCTCGTGTCAGCAGTCACGCGCAACGGCACCAGACGAGCTGCACTGAGAGGGGCTCGTGAGGGGCGGACTAAGCCATTTTGCACCTTTTGTAAGGGGTGAGAGGGGCCTCAGAGAGCCTCCGCTATTTTCTCTTAAGTACCTCAACCGACGTATTGAGCCAATTTTAATTAAGGTTGTGACACTAATTAGTTAGAAATAACGATTTGCAAATCAAAACAAACTTTTAATTCTAGGCTTCCCGAGGGCCCCCCCCCCTTCTGGGCCCTGGTAGGTCCCCCCCCCTGTCCTCCCTATGACGCCTCTGCACAGGGGTGGGCATTGTGGTTGTTGACGATCAGCTGTCTTGTTGGTATACTGCATATAGTGTGTGATAGTGTATTTTGTGTGGCTGTGTTTACTATCGGCACCCGTATGGGAAATTTGTGTGTGTGTTTCGGGGGGGGGGGTGCAGTTCATTACTGAAGGCCCTGACTGAAACCCTACATTATGCTGTGTGTATATATATGTGTGTGTGTGTGTGTGTGTGTGTGTGTTCGTGTATATATATATATATATATATTCGTTAGTGAGGTAATTTGACTGTTATGTAGGAGACGTACATACAACTCAACATACACAATTATAAATTTCTGGATAAAAATACAGGAAATCATGCAAATATAACACTTTATTTCATTTGTCATGAAGGACATTTTTTTCCAGCTCTATTCAGTGGATTCTCTTAGTAATTACAAGTCATCATTGCACAGTCCCCGGCCAGTTACAGAAAAATCTGACCCCTCGTTCCCAGTCCCCGCAAGTGTATATAGGTCATCGTCCCTCTCTTCCCACCCCCCAACACCAAAGAAACATAGATATATAACAGGCTCAGTAGAAAAAAGGAAAAAAAAACATTTGTGACTACAGTTTTCTTGTTTTTACAAAATTCACAGAATATTCATCTCATTTTGTTGTTTATATGTTTGTGTTTGTCCATTGGTTTACACACTCCTATACAGGCAACCAAACCACCGTAAAATCACAACAAGATAGAGATCTAACACACACAAAAGAAAGCATCCAACAGTAGAACCAAAGTAAAAACAGACTCAATAGAAATAGCTACATTTGCTGATATGGTACTATCAACATCTGAACACAATTCTACCCGGATACACAACTGTGTGCAGACACACGTCCTGATTTCACATTTTTGTTGGCGTTTCAGTCTCACCCACCTCCATGTAACTGAGTTTCACGGCAACCCTCTGATCTGTTATGACATGAAAAGCAAGTCAACCGCAACCCAGCATCCCTTGACCCACACACACACACACACGCACTTTGTGTGTGTGTGTGTGGGTGTGTATAGTAAATATTTACTATAAAATATATATACATATATATATTTATATATAATAAATAATATATATATATGGTAAATACGTATATGTACTTAGTAAATATATATATATAGTAAATAATCCAGTGAGTCAAGTTTATATATATATATACTTGACTCACTGGTTTATTTACTATATATATATATATATATATATATATATATATATACACATAAATTTAAGTGCCTTGCAAAAGTATACCACCTTTCAGATGCTACTAAATTACAAACGATGCAATGGCATTCTTGGTAGTATTTCATTCAAAAACACTGAGAAATCGAAATTAATCAAATATTTTAAGTAAAAACCAAAGCGGCTTCTTGTGAAAACTGAAATACCTAAATATGCCTTTTGCATAAGAAATCTAGCCTTGTGCTCTGGGTTCTCAACGTTTACACAGATGAGGAATATTGCCTTAGTGAGGGGCTCAGATGCCTCACCAGTGGTTTCTGTTTGTGTGCTATTTGCAGGTTCTCTGGAAGCCCCGCTTTGTTCAGACAGTCTGTCGGCCAGGCTGTGATGCGAGGAAAAAAGTGCGAGAGCGAAGACTCGAGAGCATTCTAGAGAACGTAGACTTAAAGTGATAGAAATGCATAATTAAGGAAAACCATACAAAATATTATCCAAGTGCTTGGGCGTGCCGGTGAACATTGCTGGATCGATAATAATCGGGACGGGTTCGCTGCCTCACACCGACAGGCTGCAGAGCTCAGCGAGTGAAGGTGAAGTAAAGATCTCAGCGAGTGAAGGTGAAGTAAAGATCTCAGCGAGTGAAGGTGAAGTAAAGAGCTCAGCGAGTGAAGGTGAAGTAAAGGTCTCAGCGAGTGAAGGTGAAGTAAAGATCTCAGCGAGTGAAGGTGAAGTAAAGATCTCAGCGAGTGAAGGTGAAGTAAAGATCTCAGCGAGTGAAGGTGAAGTAAAGATCTCAGCGAGTGAAGGTGAAGTAAAGATCTCAGCGAGCGAAGGTGAAGTAAAGGTCTCAGCGAGCGAAGGTGAAGTAAAGATCTCAGCGAGTGAAGGTGAAGTAAAGATCTCAGCGAGTGAAGGTGAAGTAAAGAGCTCAGCGAGTGAAGGTGAAGTAAAGAGCTCAGCGAGTGAAGGTGAAGTAAAGGTCTCAGCGAGTGAAGGTGAAGTAAAGAGCTCAGCGAGTGAAGGTGAAGTAAAGGTCTCAGCGAGTGAAGGTGAAGTAAAGATCTCAGCGAGTGAAGGTGAAGTAAAGAGCTCAGCGAGTGAAGGTGAAGTAAAGAGCTCAGCGAGTGAAGGTGAAGTAAAGAGCTCAGCGAGTGAAGGTGAAGTAAAGAGCTCAGCGAGTGAAGGTGAAGTAAAGGTCTCAGCGAGTGAAGGTGAAGTAAAGATCTCAGCGAGTGAAGGTGAAGTAAAGAGCTCAGCGAGTGAAGGTGAAGTAAAGAGCTCAGCGAGTGAAGGTGAAGTAAAGGTCTCAGCGAGCGAAGGTGAAGTAAAGGTCTCAGCGAGCGAAGGTGAAGTAAAGATCTCAGCGAGCGAAGGTGAAGTAAAGATCTCAGCGAGTGAAGGTGAAGTAAAGAGCTCAGCGAGTGAAGGTGAAGTAAAGAGCTCAGCGAGTGAAGGTGAAGTAAAGAGCTCAGCGAGTGAAGGTGAAGTAAAGATCTCAGCGAGTGAAGGTGAAGTAAAGATCTCAGCGAGTGAAGGTGAAGTAAAGAGCTCAGCGAGTGAAGGTGAAGTAAAGATCTCAGCCAGTGAAGGTGAAGTAAAGGTCTCAGCGAGTGAAGGTGAAGTAAAGATCTCAGCGAGTGAAGGTGAAGTAAAGAGCTCAGCGAGTGAAGGTGAAGTAAAGAGCTCAGCGAGTGAAGGTGAAGTAAAGATCTCAGCGAGTGAAGGTGAAGTAAAGATCTCAGCGAGTGAAGGTGAAGTAAAGATCTCAGCGAGTGAAGGTGAAGTAAAGAGCTCAGCGAGTGAAGGTGAAGTAAAGAGCTCAGCGAGTGAAGGTGAAGTAAAGATCTCAGCGAGTGAAGGTGAAGTAAAGATCTCAGCGAGTGAAGGTGAAGTAAAGGTCTCAGCGAGTGAAGGTGAAGTAAAGATCTCAGCGAGTGAAGGTGAAGTAAAGGTCTCAGCGAGTGAAGGTGAAGTAAAGAGCTCAGCGAGTGAAGGTGAAGTAAAGAGCTCAGCGAGTGAAGGTGAAGTGAAGGTCTCAGCGAGTGAAGGTGAAGTGAAGGTCTCAGTGAGTGAAGGTGAAGTAAAGGTGCACCATGTCAGAAATATCAACAGCTCTGCAGAAAACGAGTCTGTCTGGAAGAACGGCAGGAAAGAAACCACTACTTAAAGTGAACCAACTCAGGGGCCGTCCGGGTAGCGTAGTGGTCTATTCCGTTGCCTACCAACATGGGGATCGCCGGTTCGAATCCCCGTGTTACTTCCGGCTTGGTCGGGCGTCCCTGCAGACACACTTGGCCGTCTCTGTGGTAGGCGTGTAAGAAAATATCGACACACTCGAGTATGGCGATATTATCTTTTGTGATACTGTATCGCTTGTCAAAACCTCTACTACTACTACTACTTTCGGCTGTTCCCGTTGGGGGTCGCCACAGCGGATCCTCCAGCCACTGAGGATGCACAAGCCAGTGCATCCTCAGTGCCGGTCCCAAGCCCGGACAAATGGGGAGGGTTGCGTCAGGAAGGGCATCCGGCGTAAAATCTTTGCCAAATCAAATATGCGGATCGATTGTCAAAACCACTACATCGATTTTTAATGGTTTACATGTAAAGGTTCGTGACAAACATTTTGTGTTGAGTGCAACCCCACGACCGCTAGACAACAGTGTTGTAATCTATCTTCAGCCATTTGACTCTTCCATTATTGTGATCTTAATAACTGTATTGTGGTTCTTTTTTTGTATGGTTGTTTGTTTTCATTCGTCGAGTCTGGTGCAGAGGATTTGTATCCTGTGCAAGAAAAATTTTTCATTAAATTTCTTCCACTCCAACCCAACAAAGTAAACTGAGACAGGAAGTAGCATAAGCACAAAGAACAAAGGCCTGTGAAACCGTGATATATCCTTTCTAACAGTATCACAATACATCGCGATATATTGAATCGTAAACGCCTGTATCGTGATATGTATCGTATCGTCAGATTCTCGCCGGTACACCGCTCGTGTCTGCGGGTGGGAAGCCGGATGTGGGGATGTGTCCTGGTCGCTGCACTGGCGCCTCCTCTGGTCAGCCGGGGCCCCTGTTCAAAGGGGAGGGGGAACTAGGGGGAATAGTGTGATCCTCCCACGCGCTACATCCCCCTGGTGAAACTCCTCACTGTCAGGTGAAAAGAAGTGGCTGGTGACTCCACATGTATCGGAGGTGGCATGTGGTAGTCTGCAGTGGGGTTAGGGTTGAGTTTGTATGACTGTAGGGTGGTGGTGGTGGGGTTAGGGTTGAGTTTGTATGACTGTAGGATGGTGGTGGTGGGGGTCAGGGTTAGGGTTGAGTTTGTATGACTGTAGGGCGGTGGTGAGGGAGGTTAGGGTTAGGGTTGAGTTTGTATGACTGTAGGGTGGTGGGGGGTCAGGGTTAGGGTTGAGTTTGTATGACTGTAGGGTGGTGGTGGTGGGGTTAGGGTTTGGGTTGAGTTTGTATGACTGTAGGCTGGTGGTGGTGGTGGGGTTAGGGTTTGGGTTGAGTTTGTATGACTAGGGTGGTGGTGGTGGGGGTTAGGGTTGAGTTTGTATGACTGTAGGGTGGTGGTGGTGGGGGGGTTAGGGTTGAGGTTGTATGACTGTAGGGTGGTGGTGGTGGGGTGGGGGTTAGGGTTGAGTTTGTATGACTGTAGGGTGGTGGTGGGGGGGGTTAGGGTTGAGGTTGTATGACTGTAGGGTGGTGGTGGTGGGGTGGGGGGTTAGGGTTGAGTTTGTATGACTGTAGTAGGGTGGTGGGGGTTAGGGTTGAGGTTGTATGACTGTAGGGTGGTGGTGGTGGGGGGGGGGTTAAGGTTGAGTTTGTATGACTGTAGGGTGGTGGTGGTGGGGGGGTTAGGGTTGAGGTTGAATGACTGTAGGGTGGTGGTGGTGGGGTGGGGGGTTAGGGTTGAGGTTGTATGACTGTAGGGTGGTGGTGGTGGGGGGGTTAGGGTTGAGGTTGTATGACTGTAGGGTGGTGGTGGTGGGGTGGGGGGTTAGGGTTGAGTTTGTATGACTAGACCATTTTAAACCGAGGTGGTATTGAGGAACAGAGTGCATGCTCAGTGGAGAAGCTTTCCCTGGATAAACACTAGAGGCTGAAAAAGTTGTCACCACACAGCCTCCGGAAGTGTAACTGCTTATTTCTCTGCTTGCTTCAATACTTCTCATGTTCGATACCCGCTGATGGTTGGTGTGCAGCAGAAAGTGGATGAAATGGATGGAAAACACATTTTGAGCTGACAGTACATCCTCTGTTGTGTGAGTAACCTGATTTCACTGGGGGGGGGGGTACATTGTGCTTGCCCTCACCTCTGACCCTTAACCTCTTGAATATTTCACGTCTGTGCGTTCTGCTGTGTTGAGCGATGCTGAACAGTCTCGTGATGAAAACCACACAAGTTAAAGGTTAGCCGTGTGTAACATGTCTGCATGGCTCAGTACCTTCATGTAGACTGATGTTACTGTAGACTGTGGTGTTAATATAAAGTGATGTTACTGTAGACTGTGACGTTACTGTAGACTGATGTTACTGTAGACTGTGGTGTTAATATAAAGTGATGTTACTGTAGACTGTGATGTTACTGTAGACTGTGGTGTTAATATAGAGTGATGTTACTGTAGACTGATGTGTTACTGTAGACTGTGACGTTACTGTAGACTGATGTGTTACTGTAGACTGTGGTGTTACTGTAGACTGTGACGTTACTGTAGACTGATGTTACTGTAGACTGTGGTGTTAATATAAAGTGATGTTACTGTAGACTGTGGTGTTAATATAAAGTGATGTTACTGTAGACTGTGGTGTTACTGTAGACTGTGATGTTACTGTAGACTGTGGTGTTAATATAGTGATGTTACTGTAGACTGTGATGTTACTGTAGACTGTGGTGTTAATATAGAGTGATGTTACTGTAGACTGATGTGTTACTGTAGACTGTGGTGTTACTGTAGACTGGTGTGTTACTGTAGACTGTGGTGTTACTGTAGACTGTGATGTTACTGTAGACTGATGTTACTGTAGACTGGTGTTACTGTAGACTGGTGTGTTACTGTAGACTGGTGTTACTGTAGACTGGTGTTACTGTAGACTGATGTTACTGTAGACTGTGGTGTTACTGTAGACTGGTGTTACTGTAGACTGGTGTGTTACTGTAGACTGGTGTTACTGTAGACTGTGGTGTTACTGTAGACTGGTGTTACTGTAGACTGTGGTGTTACTGTAGACTGGTGTTACTGTAGACTGTGGTGTTACTGTAGACTGTGGTGTTACTGTAGACTGGTGTTACTGTAGACTGTGGTGTTACTGTAGACTGTGGTGTTACTGTAGACTGATGTTACTGTAGACTGTGATGTTACTGTAGACTGTGGTGTTACTGTAGACTGGTGTTACTGTAGACTGTGGTGTTACTGTAGACTGGTGTTACTGTAGACTGGTGTGTTACTGTAGACTCTGGTGTTACTGTAGACTGGTGTTACTGTAGACTGTGGTGTTACTGTAGACTGGTGTGTTACTGTAGACTGTGGTGTTACTGTAGACTGTGATGTTACTGTAGACTGGTGTTACTGTAGACTGTGGTGTTACTGTAGACTGGTGTTACTGTAGACTGGTGTTACTGTAGACTGTGGTGTTACTGTAGACTGTGGTGTTACTGTAGACTGGTGTTACTGTAGACTGTGGTGTTACTGTAGACTAATGTTACTGTAGACTGGTGTTACTGTAGACTGTGGTGTTACTGTAGACTGGTGTTACTGTAGACTGTGGTGTTACTGTAGACTGTGGTGTTACTGTAGACTGGTGTTACTGTAGACTGGTGTTACTGTAGACTGTGGTGTTACTGTAGACTGGTGTTACTGTAGACTGTGGTGTTACTGTAGACTAATGTTACTGTAGACTGGTGTTACTGTAGACTGTGGTGTTACTGTAGACTGGTGTTACTGTAGACTGTGGTGTTACTGTAGACTGTGGTGTTACTGTAGACTGGTGTGTTACTGTAGACTGGTGTGTTACTGTAGACTGTGGTGTTACTGTAGACTGGTGTTACTGTAGACTGGTGTGTTACTGTAGACTCTGGTGTTACTGTAGACTGGTGTTACTGTAGACTGGTGTTACTGTAGACTGTGGTGTTACTGTAGACTGTGGTGTTACTGTAGACTGGTGTTACTGTAGACTGTGGTGTTACTGTAGACTAATGTTACTGTAGACTGGTGTTACTGTAGACTGTGGTGTTACTGTAGACTGGTGTTACTGTAGACTGTGGTGTTACTGTAGACTGGTGTGTTACTGTAGACTGTGGTGTTACTGTAGACTGTGATGTTACTGTAGACTGGTGTTACTGTAGACTGTGGTGTTACTGTAGACTGGTGTTACTGTAGACTGGTGTTACTGTAGACTGTGGTGTTACTGTAGACTGTGGTGTTACTGTAGACTGGTGTTACTGTAGACTGTGGTGTTACTGTAGACTAATGTTACTGTAGACTGGTGTTACTGTAGACTGTGGTGTTACTGTAGACTGGTGTTACTGTAGACTGTGGTGTTACTGTAGACTGTGGTGTTACTGTAGACTGGTGTTACTGTAGACTGGTGTTACTGTAGACTGTGGTGTTACTGTAGACTGTGGTGTTACTGTAGACTGGTGTTACTGTAGACTGGTGTTACTGTAGACTGTGGTGTTACTGTAGACTGTGGTGTTACTGTAGACTGGTGTGTTACTGTAGACTGTGGTGTTACTGTAGACTGTGGTGTTACTGTAGACTGGTGTTACTGTAGACTGTGGTGTTACTGTAGACTGGTGTTACTGTAGACTGTGGTGTTACTGTAGACTGGTGTTACTGTAGACTGTGGTGTTACTGTAGACTGGTGTTACTGTAGACTGTGGTGTTACTGTAGACTGTGGTGTTACTGTAGACTGGTGTTACTGTAGACTGTGGTGTTACTGTAGACTGTGGTGTTACTGTAGACTGATGTTACTGTAGACTGTGATGTTACTGTAGACTGTGGTGTTACTGTAGACTGGTGTTACTGTAGACTGTGGTGTTACTGTAGACTGGTGTTACTGTAGACTGGTGTGTTACTGTAGACTCTGGTGTTACTGTAGACTGGTGTTACTGTAGACTGGTGTTACTGTAGACTGTGGTGTTACTGTAGACTGGTGTGTTACTGTAGACTGTGGTGTTACTGTAGACTGTGATGTTACTGTAGACTGGTGTTACTGTAGACTGTGGTGTTACTGTAGACTGGTGTTACTGTAGACTGGTGTTACTGTAGACTGTGGTGTTACTGTAGACTGTGGTGTTACTGTAGACTGGTGTTACTGTAGACTGTGGTGTTACTGTAGACTAATGTTACTGTAGACTGGTGTTACTGTAGACTGTGGTGTTACTGTAGACTGGTGTTACTGTAGACTGTGGTGTTACTGTAGACTGTGGTGTTACTGTAGACTGGTGTGTTACTGTAGACTGTGGTGTTACTGTAGACTGTGGTGTTACTGTAGACTGGTGTTACTGTAGACTGGTGTTACTGTAGACTGTGGTGTTACTGTAGACTGTGGTGTTACTGTAGACTGGTGTTACTGTAGACTGTGGTGTTACTGTAGACTAATGTTACTGTAGACTGGTGTTACTGTAGACTGTGGTGTTACTGTAGACTGGTGTTACTGTAGACTGTGGTGTTACTGTAGACTGGTGTGTTACTGTAGACTGGTGTGTTACTGTAGACTGTGGTGTTACTGTAGACTGGTGTTACTGTAGACTGGTGTGTTACTGTAGACTCTGGTGTTACTGTAGACTGGTGTTACTGTAGACTGGTGTTACTGTAGACTGTGGTGTTACTGTAGACTGGTGTTACTGTAGACTGTGGTGTTACTGTAGACTAATGTTACTGTAGACTGGTGTTACTGTAGACTGTGGTGTTACTGTAGACTGGTGTTACTGTAGACTGTGGTGTTACTGTAGACTGTGGTGTTACTGTAGACTGGTGTGTTACTGTAGACTGTGGTGTTACTGTAGACTGTGGTGTTACTGTAGACTGGTGTTACTGTAGACTGGTGTTACTGTAGACTGTGGTGTTACTGTAGACTGTGGTGTTACTGTAGACTGGTGTTACTGTAGACTGTGGTGTTACTGTAGACTAATGTTACTGTAGACTGATGTTACTGTAGACTGTGGTGTTACTGTAGACTGGTGTTACTGTAGACTGTGGTGTTACTGTAGACTGTGGTGTTACTGTAGACTGATGTTACTGTAGACTGTGGTGTTACTGTAGACTGGTGTTACTGTAGACTGTGATGTTACTGTAGACTGTGATGTTACTGTAGACTGTGGTGTTACTGTAGACTGGTGTTACTGTAGACTGGTGTGTTACTGTAGACTGTGATGTTACTGTAGACTGATGTTACTGTAGACTGGTGTTACTGTAGACTGTGGTGTTACTGTAGACTGGTGTTACTGTAGACTGTGGTGTTACTGTAGACTGTGGTGTTACTGTAGACTGGTGTTACTGTAGACTGTGGTGTTACTGTAGACTGTGGTGTTACTGTAGACTGGTGTTACTGTAGACTGTGGTGTTACTGTAGACTGTGGTGTTACTGTAGACTGATGTTACTGTAGACTGTGATGTTACTGTAGACTGTGGTGTTACTGTAGACTGGTGTTACTGTAGACTGTGGTGTTACTGTAGACTGGTGTTACTGTAGACTGGTGTGTTACTGTAGACTCTGGTGTTACTGTAGACTGGTGTTACTGTAGACTGGTGTTACTGTAGACTGTGGTGTTACTGTAGACTGGTGTGTTACTGTAGACTGTGGTGTTACTGTAGACTGTGATGTTACTGTAGACTGGTGTTACTGTAGACTGTGGTGTTACTGTAGACTGGTGTTACTGTAGACTGGTGTTACTGTAGACTGTGGTGTTACTGTAGACTGTGGTGTTACTGTAGACTGGTGTTACTGTAGACTGTGGTGTTACTGTAGACTAATGTTACTGTAGACTGGTGTTACTGTAGACTGTGGTGTTACTGTAGACTGGTGTTACTGTAGACTGTGGTGTTACTGTAGACTGTGGTGTTACTGTAGACTGGTGTGTTACTGTAGACTGTGGTGTTACTGTAGACTGGTGTTACTGTAGACTGGTGTTACTGTAGACTGTGGTGTTACTGTAGACTGGTGTTACTGTAGACTGTGGTGTTACTGTAGACTAATGTTACTGTAGACTGGTGTTACTGTAGACTGTGGTGTTACTGTAGACTGGTGTTACTGTAGACTGTGGTGTTACTGTAGACTGTGGTGTCACTGTAGACTGTGGTGTTACTGTAGACTGGTGTGTTACTGTAGACTGTGGTGTTACTGTAGACTGGTGTTACTGTAGACTGGTGTGTTACTGTAGACTCTGGTGTTACTGTAGACTGGTGTTACTGTAGACTGGTGTTACTGTAGACTGTGGTGTTACTGTAGACTGTGGTGTTACTGTAGACTGGTGTTACTGTAGACTGTGGTGTTACTGTAGACTAATGTTACTGTAGACTGGTGTTACTGTAGACTGTGGTGTTACTGTAGACTGGTGTTACTGTAGACTGTGGTGTTACTGTAGACTGTGGTGTTACTGTAGACTGGTGTGTTACTGTAGACTGTGGTGTTACTGTAGACTGTGGTGTTACTGTAGACTGGTGTTACTGTAGACTGGTGTTACTGTAGACTGTGGTGTTACTGTAGACTGTGGTGTTACTGTAGACTGGTGTTACTGTAGACTGTGGTGTTACTGTAGACTAATGTTACTGTAGACTGGTGTTACTGTAGACTGTGGTGTTACTGTAGACTGGTGTTACTGTAGACTGTGGTGTTACTGTAGACTGTGGTGTTACTGTAGACTGTGGTGTTACTGTAGACTGGTGTGTTACTGTAGACTGTGGTGTTACTGTAGACTGGTGTTACTGTAGACTGGTGTGTTACTGTAGACTCTGGTGTTACTGTAGACTGGTGTTACTGTAGACTGGTGTTACTGTAGACTGTGGTGTTACTGTAGACTGGTGTGTTACTGTAGACTGATGTGTTACTGTAGACTGTGGTGTTACTGTAGACTGGTGTGTTACTGTAGACTGTGGTGTTACTGTAGACTGTGATGTTACTGTAGACTGATGTTACTGTAGACTGGTGTTACTGTAGACTGGTGTGTTACTGTAGACTGGTGTGTTACTGTAGACTGTGGTGTTACTGTAGACTGATGTTACTGTAGACTGTGGTGTTACTGTAGACTGGTGTTACTGTAGACTGTGGTGTTACTGTAGACTGTGGTGTTACTGTAGACTGATGTTACTGTAGACTGTGATGTTACTGTAGACTGTGATGTTACTGTAGACTGATGTTACTGTAGACTGGTGTGTTACTGTAGACTGTGGTGTTACTGTAGACTGATGTTACTGTAGACTGTGATGTTACTTTAGACTGTGGTGTTACTGTAGACTGGTGTTACTGTAGACTGTGGTGTTACTGTAGACTGGTGTTACTGTAGACTGTGGTGTTACTGTAGACTGGTGTGTTACTGTAGACTGTGGTGTTACTGTAGACTGTGGTGTTACTGTAGACTGGTGTTACTGTAGACTGGTGTGTTACTGTAGACTGGTGTTACTGTAGACTGTGGTGTTACTGTAGACTGATGTTACTGTAGACTGTGGTGTTACTGTAGACTGGTGTGTTACTGTAGACTGTGGTGTTACTGTAGACTAATGTTACTGTAGACTGGTGTTACTGTAGACTGTGGTGTTACTGTAGACTAATGTTACTGTAGACTGGTGTTACTGTAGACTGTGGTGTTACTGTAGACTGTGGTGTTACTGTAGACTAATGTTACTGTAGACTGGTGTTACTGTAGACTGGTGTTACTGTAGACTGGTGTGTTACTGTAGACTGGTGTTACTGTAGACTGCTGTACTGTAGACTGGTGTGTTACTGTAGACTGTGGTGTTACTGTAGACTGTGGTGTTACTGTAGACTGGTGTGTTACTGTAGACTGTGGTGTTACTGTAGACTGGTGTTACTGTAGACTGGTGTTACTGTAGACTGGTGTGTTACTGTATACTGGTGTTACTGTAGACTGTGGTGTTAACGAATATGATGAACATACAGCCTGCCTGGTCTGGGTGAGGCTGGAGGAGTGTGTGTGTGTGTGTGTGTGTGTGTGTGTGTGTGTGTGTGTGTGCGCGTGAGAGAGGCATGTGTGTGTGTGTGTGTGTGTGTGTGTGTGTGTGTGTGTGTGTGTGTGTGTGTGTGAGACAGGAAGGTGTGTGTGTGTGTGTGTTTGTGTGTGTGTGAGACAGAGAGACAGAAGAGGTTGACAACATGCAGGTTGTTGTATGTTCATTAATGTGTACAGCAGGTGTGTGTATGTGTGTATTTATCTTTGTTCATATTCTGAATTACACCAACGAGCAATTAACCCATCTGCCTCCACTGCTGCTGCCCTGAAGGGCTGTGGGGCATCTGAGCTGCCATGCGTGTGTGTGCGTGTGTGTGTGTGTGTATCTGCTATCTGTGTGTATGTGTGAGTGGGGAGTTGTGTGTGTGTGTGTGTATCTGCTAGCTGTGTGTGAGTGGGGAGTTGTGTGTGTGTGTGTGTGTGTGTGTGTGTGTGTATCTGCTGTATGTGTGAGTGGGGAGTTGTGTGTGTGTGTGTGTGTGTGTGTGTGTGTATCTGCTATCTGTGTGTATGTGTGAGGGTAGTTGTGTGTGTGTGTGTGTGTGTGTGTGTGTGTGTGTGTGTATCTGCTATCTGTGTGTATGTGTGAGGGTAGTTGTGTGTGTGTGTGTGTGTGTGTGTGTGTGTGTGTGTGTATCTGCTATCTGTGTGTATGTGTGAGGGTAGTTGTGTGTGTGTGTGTGTATCTGCTATCTGTGTGTATGTGTGAGTGGGGAGTTGTGTGTGTGTGTGTGTGTGTGTGTGTGTGTGTATCTGCTAGCTGTGTGTGAGTGGGGAAGTGTGTGTGTGTATCTGCTGTATGTGTGAGTGGGGAGTTGTGTGTGTGTGTGTGTGTATCTGCTGTATGTGTGAGTGGGGAGTTGTGTGTGTGTGTGTGTGTGTGTGTGTGTATCTGCTATCTGTGTGTATGTGTGAGGGTAGTTGTGTGTGTGTGTGTGTGTATCTGCTATCTGTGTGTATGTGTGAGGGTAGTTGTGTGTGTGTGTATCTGCACTATGTGTGTATGTGTGATTGGGGAGTTGTGTGTGTGTGTGTGTGTGTGTGTGTGTGTATCTGCTATATGTGTGTATGTGTGATTGGGGAGTTGTGTGTGTGTGTGTGTGTGTATCTGCACTATGTGTGTATGAGTGATTGGGGACTTGTGTGTGTGTGTGTGTGTGTGTGTGTATCTGCACTATGTGTGTATGTGTGATTGGGGAGTTGTGTGTGTGTGTGTGTGTGTGTGTATCTGCACTATGTGTGTATGAGTGATTGGGGACTTGTGTGTCTGTGTGTGTGTGTGTCTTCCCTCAGCGGGAGAGTCTGTGGCTAATGTCACCAGTATGAGGTTACAGCAAAGTCAACACAAAGTACAAAGAGAGTTAGCAGGCGGACACATACACACACACACACACACACACACACACACACTGACGCACACGTTAAAGAGCACACACTAACATTTACATAGCCAGGCCCACGGCACAATAACGTGGAAATCACCGCAGCATCACGATCATGTAAATATATTACTCTCTTATGGGCGCACACTGCACTTATTAACACACACACACACACAGACACACACACACAGATATCATCATTAAGGTGATTAAAATCCTACTCCCTGCTCCCTTTCCTCCCTTTATGCTCGTTTATGTGCCCCCCCCCCCCACTCTCTGCTCCTCCTCCTCCTCCTCCTTGCCGGTTCTCGGCTCCTCCATCGCAGCACCAGAGAGAACGCTGGCTGATAAGATGGCAGAACTACGCACGGCGGTCTCCATGGTTACGCTTCCTCCCGACTGTCCAAGAAACGTCCGAGGGAACACCGAAATGTCCCAAAACCAGTGAGCAGGATTAAGACGGGTTTCTACCAGATCTGGTTCAACCGATAAAGCCCCGAACGCAGGCTCACGTGTCTAGCGTCCGGGCTTCAGCCCCCCCCCCCCGCGAGGGAGATGGAGCAGCTAAGTGGGGGGTGGAGGAAAATACCAAACGAAGGTCGGTAGGAGCAAGACGGAGCACATGTGCGTGAATGAGAGGGAGGACAGTGGGATGGTGAGGATGCAAGGAGTGGAGGTGATGAAGGAGTATGAGTTTAAATACTAGGGGTCAGCTGTCCAAAGTAACGGGGAGTGCAGGAGAGAGGTGGAGAAGAGGGTGCAGGCAGGGTGGAGTGGGTGGAGAAGAGGGTCAGGAGTGATGTGTGACAGAAGGGTACCAGCAAGAGTTAAAGGGAAGGTTTACAAGATGGTAGTGAGACCAGCTATGTTGTATGGTTTGGAGACAGTGGTGCTGATGAAGAGACAGGAGGTGGAGCTGGAGGTGGCAGTGATGAAGATGATAAGATTTTCACTGGGAGTGATGAAGAAGGACAGGATTAGGAAGGAGTATATTAGAGGGACAGCTCAGGTTGGAGACAAAGCAAGAGAGGCAAGATGGAGATGGTTTGGACATGTGTGGAGGAGAGATGCTGGGTATACTGGGAGAAGGATGCTGAATATGGAGCTGCCAGGGAAGAGGAGAAGAGGAAGGCCAAAGAGGAGGTTTATGGATGTGGTGAGGGAGGACATGCAGGTGGCTGGTGTGACAGAGGAAGATGCAGAGGACAGGAAGAGATGGAAACAGATGATCCACTGTGGCGCCCCCTAATGGGAGCAGCCAGAAGTAGTAATAGTAATAGTGGTAGTAGTAGTAGTAGTAGTAGTCGCGTATGGCGATATTATATTTTGTGACACTGTATCGATTCTCAAAACCACCATATCAATTTTTAATTGTTTACATGTAAAGGTTTGTGACAAACATGGTGTTGTGTGTAACCCCCACGAACGCTACACAACAGTGTTGTAATCTGTCTTCAGCCATGTGACTCTTCCACTCCAACACAACAGTGTAAACTGAGACAGGAAGTAGCAGAAGCCCAAAGAACACAGGCCTATGAGATCACAATATATCCCCTTTCTTAAAGTACCACAATATATCCCCTTTCTTAAAGTACCACAATATATCCCCTTTCTTACAGTACCACAATATATCCCCTTTCTTACAGTACCACAATATATCACCTTTCTTACAGTACCACAATATATCGCCTTTCTTACAGTACCACAATATATCCCCTTTCTTAAAGTACCACAATATATCATCTTTCTTACAGTACCACAATATATCCCCTTTCTTACAGTACCACAATATATCACCTTTCTTACAGTACCACAATATATCCCCTTTCTTACAGTACCACAATATATCACCTTTCTTACAGTACCACAATATATCACCTTTCTTACAGTACCACAATATATCGCCTTTCTTAAAGTACCACAATATATCCCCTTTCTTAAAGTACCACAATATATCCCCTTTCTTACAGTACCACAATATATCCCCTTTCTTACAGTACCACAATATATCACCTTTCTTACAGTACCACAATATATCGCCTTTCTTACAGTACCACAATATATCCCCTTTCTTACAGTACCACAATATATCATCTTTCTTACAGTACCACAATATATCGCCTTTCTTACAGTACCACAATATATCGCCTTTCTTACAGTACCACAATATATCGCCTTTCTTACAGTACCACAATATATCGCCTTTCTTACAGTACCACAATATATCACCTTTCTTACAGTACCACAATATATTGTGATATACTGACTTGTGACCCTGTATCGTGATACGTGTTGTATCACCAGATTCTGGCCAATACACAATCCTCCAGTTAAGATGAAGAAACTGCTGATCTCGGGGTTAAATTGTGTTCCCATTTCATCGCGTGTGCGACAAAGGCGTTTCCATTGCAGTGCACCGCTTTATCTTGAACAGGAAGCAGGTGGAGGTGGGGCTCTCGTCCGGTATTTGTCATTTGTGGCTACTCGCCCCTGACCCGTCCTGTTCTGTCCTGGGTACGACGTTAAACTGCAACCGTCGGGTCGCCGGCGACTAAACCGGCACCCCCCCACTTCAACCCCTGGGGTGTTGTGAGGAGGGTGTGTGTGGACACCCAGCAGGACTACAAACAAAACCTGTCAAAGGGTGGAGGAGTTCCTCTGTGAACCGACAGCCATCCATACCCGGAGGGGAGACGGGGACCACCAGGTACTCCACCTACTGACACACAATGATGACTCAACCTGTTGTGGTATCAACTGTGCTCCTATGACCTCCATAGGTTACGGAACTGATGATGATGATGATGATGACCCATAACCTTTCCACCCCAGCACCATAGGTTACGGAACTGATGATGATGATGATGATGATGATGACCCATAACCTTTCCACCCCAGCACCAAACCAGCACCCTGCTCGGTCAGCCGATGCCGGCCTGTTAATGGCACCGATGCATCCCGACAACAAGTCCCGGAAAAGGAGGATGGAGAGAAATGGGAGAGAGAGGGAGACGGGGACAAATCTGGGCGGAAGGGAGGGAAAGGAAGGGAAGATGGAGAGAAACAGCAAGGAACAAAGAGAGGAAGAGGGAGACAGGAAAGTACCGAGTAGGGCGGGGCCGTAACTCAGTACCGTCATCTTCCAGGGGCGGTTATATCGGACGAAATCTGGAAGTTGTGGCGTCGTCATACACAATGTCCTCGTCTAAACTAAGGACGAGGAAAACCTGTAACGGGACGTTTCTCCCAAAATGAGGTCTGAAGTGTTGTGAGTGTTGCGTTTCATCTGAGACCCGGACTTGGTGTGAAGTTCTGCTTTACTGAGCAGTGCGATGCGATGAACCCCGGGGGAGTTTTTAATTTTTTGGCTTTTTTCCCTCCCCACTCTTCCGAGCCGTCCCGGTCTCTCCTCCACCCCCCCCCCCCCACCCCCCTGCTGATCCAGGGAGGGCTGCAGACTACCACACGCCTCCCCCGATACATGTGGAGTCGCCAGCCGCTTCTTTTCACCTGACAGTGAGGAGTTTCACCAGGGGGATGTAGTACGTGGGAGGATCACACTATTCCCCCCCCCCCAAACAGGTGTCCTGACCGACCAGAGGTGGCGCTAGTGCAGCGACCAGGACACACACCCACATCCGGCTTCCCACTTGCAGACACGGTCAATTGTGTCTGTAGGGACGCCCGACCAAGCCGGAGGTAACACGGGGATTCAAACCGGCGATCCCTGTGTTGGTAGGCAACGGAATAGACCGCCACGCCACCCGGACGCCCCATCTCAGTTGAATCTCAAACATGCTACATGGTAGTTTATATCTTAGCAGATAGTGTGATATCTATAGATATATATAGTGTGTATATATAGTGTGTGTATATATATATATATATATATATAGATATATATCTATAGATATATATATATAGTGTGTGTATATATATATATATATATATATAGATATATATATCTATAGATATAGATACACTACCGTTCAAAAGTTTGGGATCACCCAAACAATTTTGTGTTTTCCATGAAAAGTCACACTTATTCACCACCATATGTTGTGAAATGAATAGAAAATAGAGTCAAGACATTGACAAGGTTAGAAATAATGATTTGTATTTGAAATAAGATTTTTTTTACATCAAACTTTGCTTTCGTCAAAGAATCCTCCATTTGCAGCAATTACAGCATTGCAGACCTTTGGCATTCTAGCTGTTAATTTGTTGAGGTAATCTGGAGAAATTGCACCCCACGCTTCCAGAAGCAGCTCCCACAAGTTGGATTGGTTGGATGGGCACTTCTTTGAGCAGATTGAGTTTCTGGAGCATCACATTTGTGGGGTCAATTAAACGCTCAAAATGGCCAGAAAAAGAGAACTTTCATCTGAAACTCGACAGTCTATTCTTGTTCTTAGAAATGAAGGCTATTCCATGCGAGAAATTGCTAAGAAATTGAAGATTTCCTACACCGGTGTGTACTACTCCCTTCAGAGGACAGCACAAACAGGCTCTAACCAGAGTAGAAAAAGAAGTGGGAGGCCGCGTTGCACAACTGAGCAAGAAGATAAGTACATTAGAGTCTCTAGTTTGAGAAACAGACGCCTCACAGGTCCCCAACTGGCATCTTCATTAAATAGTACCTGTTAGAGCCTGTTTGTGCTGTCCTCTGAAGGGAGTAGTACACACCGGTGTAGGAAATCTTCAATTTCTTAGCAATTTCTCGCATGGAATAGCCTTCATTTCTAAGAACAAGAATAGACTGTCGAGTTTCAGATGAAAGTTCTCTTTTTCTGGCCATTTTGAGCGTTTAATTGACCCCACAAATGTGATGCTCCAGAAACTCAATCTGCTCAAAGAAGTGCCCATCCAACCAATCCAACTTGTGGGAGCTGCTTCTGGAAGCGTGGGGTGCAATTTCTCCAGATTACCTCAACAAATTAACAGCTAGAAGGCCTAAGGTCTGCAATGCTGTAATTGCTGCAAATGGAGGATTCTTTAACGAAAGCAAAGTTTGATGTAAAAAAAATCTTATTTCAAATAAAAATCATTATTTCTAACCTTGTCAATGTCTTTACTCTATTTTCTATTCATTTCACAACATATGGTGGTGAATAAGTGTGACTTTTCATGGAAAACACGAAATTGTTTGGGTGATCCCAAACTTTTGAACGGTAGTGTATATATATATATCTATAGATATATATAGTGTGTATATATATATATACACACTATATATATATATAGATATATATATCTATAGATATATATATATATAGATATATCTATAGATATATATAGTGTGTATATATATACACACACACTATATATATCTACTATATATATCTATAGATATATATAGTGTATATATAGTGTGTGTATATATATAGATATATATATATAGCCATTGTATGAAATTCCTGGAGGTTATCGCGATAACAATATTTTCAGTATCGCACCAGCACTACTACAAAAGAAACAGGGAGACGGGAAAAGGACGAGACGAGTTAAACGAAACAAAAGGATGCAAACGAGGATAGAGAGATGCCGGATGTGTCGGGCGAGAGTGGCGGCTGTCATCTGCAGCGCGAGACAGCCGCCACCTCGGTCGGTCAAAGTGCAGAATTAGCTGCTGGATGCTGGGAAGGGGCGGCACGGTGGCGCAGCGGTTAGCGCGGTGGCCTCACAGCAAGAAGGTCCTGGGTTCGAGCCCCGGGGTAGTCCGACCTTGGTGGGTCAAAGTGCAGAATTAGCTGCTAGATGCTGGGAAGGGGCGGCACGGTGGCCTCACAGCAAGAAGGTCCTGGGTTCGAGCCCCGGGGTAGTCCGGCCTTGGTGGGTCGTCCTCTGTGTGGAGTTTGCATGTTCTCCCCGGGTCTGTGTGGGTTTCTTCCGGGGGCTCCGGTTTCCTCCCTCAGTCCAGAGACATGTAGGTCAGGAGACTGGGCCGTACTGAGTTGTCCCCATGTGTGTGTGTGTGTGGGGGGGGGGCTGTGTTGGCCTGGCGGTCTGTCCAGGGTGTCTCCCCTCCTGCTGCCCCAGTGACTGCTGGGAAAGGCTCCAGCATCCCCGCGACCCTGAGAGCAGGATAAGCGGTTTAGATAATGGATGGATGGAGGGATGCTGGGAAGGGAGGGATGATTCACCCATAAGGCCGGCGGCAGGAGACGGGGGTGGGGGGGGGATGGGGGGGGGGTGTGGGTTGGTGCATACAGCAGAAATGAGGACTTCAAAGAGGCCATTGTCGGACGCTAATTGAGATGAGAATGATTGTTCAGCAACGTGAGAAAGTGTGTGTGTGCGCCGGGGTGCATTAGTGTGCCATTGGGAGTATTTCCATGGCAACCGCTTCGGATGTGGGCTAAAACCCGGCGAGTTGGCTCGCGTGGCTGTCTAGCGACGTCCTTCATGAATCTGAAATGTATTGTGGAAAAAAAAAAAAGAAGAGCTGACATTGTATGCAGAGAGCGACGCACAACAAGGTTTGCGGAAATTGGAGAATGAGGCCGAACGCAGAGGTCCGTGAAGACCCTGACCGGTGCCGATAAGGCTGAGGCAACAAAGCTGCTAGGTTATTTCAAATGAATCGATTCATCCTCCTGCCAGTCTGGACCAGGGATTGGACCGGGCCATGGGAACCGGCAGCGGCTCCACGCAGCTCCAGCAGTAGTAAACAGGATTTGCATGCGACGCGGGGCGGGGCGGGGCGGGGCACTGGTCCTGAGGGGCCTCTGTGGGTCTGTTTGACGGACAGGCCCGTGTGATCTCCTGTGGTTGGAGGACATTGGTGGACAATCGTCCTCGCTCACTCTGTGTCCTTTAACACCTCGTATTGATGGAGCAGCTTGTATGTTACACCTTGTAGATGTGTCAGCAGTGGTTTTCTCCATATCTCTCGCTCTCTCTCTCTCTCTCTCTCTCTCTCTCTCTCTTCTCTCTCTCTCTCTCTCTCTCTCTCAGCGCTATCTGTTCATTTAGGCCAATCTAGGTAAGTGGCTCTCGGCACAAGCCACAATGTCACACGGCAGGGGAGGATCATTGATCAGCCCAAATCCCCTCAAACCAAATACCTGCCCACACACGTGCGAGACTCTGCAGACACACACACACACACACACACACACACACACACACACACACACACACACACACACACACACACACACACATTCACACCCAGGGACAACGTAGTACGGCCGAGTCACCTGACCTACATGTCTTTGGACTGTGGGAGGAAACCCACACAGACACGGGGAGAACATGCAAACTCTACACAGAGGACGACCCGGGACGACCCCCAAGGGTGGACTACCCCGGGACTCGAACCCAGGACTTTTTTGCTGTGAGGCAACCGCGCTAACCACTGTGCCACCATGCCAGCCCCAGGGTAGTCCACCCTTGGGGGTGGTCCCGGGTCGTCCTCTGTGTGGAGTTTGCATGTTCTCCCCGTGTCTGGGTGGGTTTCCTCCGGGGGCTCCGGTTTCCTCCCACAGTCCAAAGACACGTAGGTCACGTAGGTCAGGTGAATCAGCCGTACTACATTGTCCCTGGGTGTGAATGTGTGTGTGTGTGTGTGTGGGCCCTGTGATGGCCTGGCGGCCTGTCCAGGGTGTCTCCCCGCCTGCCGCCCAGTGACTGCTGGTTTAGGCTCCAGCATCCCCGCGACCCTGAGAGCAGGATCAGCGGTTTGGGTAATGGATGGATGCACATATAGTAACACAGATGTGTTGCTACTCCCAAACGTAATGTAGCCCATGAACATCAATCCAGTATAACACATTATTCTCCATGGTACATTAGAAAGTACACACACACACACACACACACACACACACACACACACACACATACTCGGTGTCCCATGGAGATGCAAGCTCGTCTTGATAAAACTCCAGGGAGACGGTACCATTTGAGCAGCTGAGCAGCTAGAGGGACAGTGAGAGAGAAAGGGAGGGATGGAGGGAGGCACAGGAAGAGAGAGGAAGAAAGACAAAAAGAGAGTAAGTGGGGAAATTGAAAGAGAGCAAGAAAGGTAGGCACCCAGAGACAGACAGCTGATGGTGGGGGTGCTAGAGAGAGAGAGGGAGGGAGAGAGAGAGAGGGAGGGAGGGGTAAGGGAGGCACAGGAAGAGAGAGGAAGAAAGACAAAAGGAGAGTAAGTGGGGAAATTGAAAGAGAGCAAGAAAGGTAGGCACCCCGAGACAGACAGCTGATGGTGGGGGTGCTAGAGAGAGAGAGAGGGGGGGGGGTAAGGGAGGCACAGGAAGAGAGAGGAAGAAAGACAAAAAGAGAGTAAGTGGGGAAATTGAAAGAGAGCAAGAAAGGTAGGCACCCAGAGACAGACAGCTTATGGTGGGGGTGCTAGAGAGAGAGAGAGAGAGAGAGAGGGAGGGAGGGGTAAGGGAGGCACAGGAAGAGAGAGGAAGAAAGACAAAAAGAGAGTAAGTGGGGAAATTGAAAGAGAGCAAGAAAGGTAGGCACCCAGAGACAGACAGCTGATGGTGGGGGTGCTAGAGAGAGAGAGGGAGGGAGAGAGAGAGAGGGAGGGAGGGGTAAGGGAGGCACAGGAAGAGAGAGGAAGAAAGACAAAAGGAGAGTAAGTGGGGAAATTGAAAGAGAGCAAGAAAGGTAGGCACCCAGAGACAGACAGCTGATGGTGGGGGTGTTAGAGAGAGAGAGCAAGAGAGAGAGAGAGGGGGGGGGGTAAGGGAGGCACAGGAAGAGAGAGGAAGAAAGACAAAAAGAGAGTAAGTGGGGAAATTGAAAGAGAGCAAGAAAGGTAGGCACCCAGAGACAGACAGCTTATGGTGGGGGTGCTAGAGAGAGAGAGAGAGAGAGAGAGAGAGGGAGGGAGGGGTAAGGGAGGCACAGGAAGAGAGAGGAAGAAAGACAAAAAGAGAGTAAGTGGGGAAATTGAAAGAGAGCAAGAAAGGTAGGCACCCAGAGACAGACAGCTTATGGTGGGGGTGCTAGAGAGAGAGAGAGAGAGAGAGAGGGAGGGAGGGGTAAGGGAGGCACAGGAAGAGAGAGGAAGAAAGACAAAAGGGGAGAAAGCGAGAAAATTGAAGGAGAACAAGAAAGGTAGGCACCCAGAGACAGACAGCTGATGGTGGGGGTGTTAGAGAGAGAGAGCAAGAGAGAGAGAGAGAGAGAGAGGGGTAAGGGAGGCACAGGAAGAGAGAGGAAGAAAGACAAAAGGGGAGAAAGCGAGAAAATTGAAGGAGAACAAGAAAGGGAGGCACCCAGAGACAGACAACTGATGGTGGGGGTGTTAGAGAGAGAGAGCAAGAGAGAGAGAGAGAGAGAGAGAGAGAGGGGTAAGGGAGGCACAGGAAGAGAGAGGAAGAAAGACGAAAGCGAGAAAATTGAAGGAGAACAAGAAAGGGAGGCACCCCGAGACAGACAGCTGATGGTGGGGGTGTTAGAGAGAGAGAGAGAGAGAGCTGAAAGAATGAAGAAGGGGAAAAAAGACTTGGCAGGAAGGCAAAAACACGAGTGGGATGTGGTGGCCTGCCTGACCAATGAACACTCAGAAGCAGTTGAGGAGGATTTGAAACCATTTGTGCTCTCTCCCCCCCCCCTCTTGTTAAACCTCTGCATGCGTTTTGTGTAATGCCCTTCTCCTCTAGATGCCTGACGAGTTGGCTCTGTGGTAGTCACAAGATGATTCATTATCCTCCCATCCACCCTTCACGCTCGCCACGTGAAAAGCTGCCGTTCCGGCACGCCTACCTTTTTGTCCAACCTAACCGCCATTAAAAGTGCTGTCCTCTGCTCAGCCTTTTTGTTATATATCGAGGAGGAATTCTGGGAGTTTCTCCCCCCTCCATCTATACCCAGGCAGCATCCGGATGTGGGCCACTTCAGGCAATGATGCAGCACTGGCGGCCTTCTTCTGGCCCTGACAAAATGGATGTGAGCCTGAAGTGGCCCACATGTATAATAGCAAATATGGCCCAAATATGCCAAATCACATGTGGGCCTTTTTTGGCAAAAATGCGGTGCTCTGGACAACATGTGATCTGGATGTGACCCTGAAGTGGCCCGTGTGGTAAATGGTGAATATGGCCCAAATATCACACAACAAATATGGGCCACCTTTGGCAAATATGTGGCACATGCAGCATTGCTATGGCTTGGTTCTGGCCCAGATCTGGCAAAAAGGAGCGGACCGCCCAAGTGCCATCGTTCCACGCGGTATGTGGTGCCGGATGAAAGTGTCGGGTGTGGGACGGGTCCGGGCCACAGCAGTTTTGCTATCTGGGTAAATGATTGTTTCATCCGTGTGGACCACGGAGTCAATTCAATTCAATTTTATTTGTATAGCCCAATATCACAAATTACAAATTTGCCTCAATGGGCTTAACAGCAACACAACACCCTGTCCTTAGACCCTCTCATCGGATAAGGAACTCCCTAAAAAACCCCTTTAACAGGGAGAAACCTGAGGTTGCATAACATCAACTGGTGTCTTCTTCACCATGGTTGGAGACAGCCCACACACGGCTGGTGAAATGACCAATCCGTCAGTTTAATCTCCCGGCTTGACATCAGTATCGCAGTGCAGCACTGTTCCCACAGAGGTTGACGTCGTTTTCAATTCATTCGAATTACTTGCGGCAGCTTTGGTCCCCGGATGTCACGTTTATAAACGACAACAATCGTGTTTCCATCCCCCCCCCCCCCAATTTTAATGTGTACCAAAACAAATTCCACCGGCTTGGCCGTGTGGCTACTAACACAATCTACTCTAATGTAATGGGCACACATGAAACTGGATTCAGGGTTTCATTCGTTTCAACACATCTGATGGAAGCAGACCTTAACTCTCATGTATTTAATGGTTGGATGGGAACAGCGGCTGCATCAGATTTCAGCTTTACTCGTACCACGTTCTAGCTTGGGTGGATGCGAGCCGGTGGAGACTGGCGTGAGAATGCAAGGTTAACGACCTGCCACAGGAGCCAGGAGTCCGCCGCAGATTTGTTATGTTGTCAGGACAAGGTTTGTGCCTTTGCCTCGCACAGCCACCAGGGATCGAGAGAAACCTTGAGGCAAGCCCAGAGGCTTGGTCTCTCATTCCACCTCACCTCCCCTCCAATTTCACCAACCTCTTTACTCACTCCCGTCTCTCCCTTTCTCCCGCCCTTCGCTCGGTGCATCTCTTCTGTGTCCCGGTACGTTCCCGCTCAAACGCGTTATCCCGTTACCGCAGAATGATTGTCGTCATACCTCACTGACGTGGCCTGGTGTCGGTGATCTTCGATAAACAGAGGTCATAGTGTACACAAGAGGCCTCCTTTTTCTTCTATTTTCTCTCTGACCTCGTTTACACTTGGTTTTAAAATGCGTTTTTTGGGGATCGGATCACAAGTGGACAGCACTAAATACAAGTGTAAACGACCACCAAAACGTTTTGTGAACCAGTTCCTCAAACCACTTGGCGAGGTGGTCCGGGACGCATTTGACCACATCTTTTGTCGTGTAAACACTAATGCGTCCTGATGCGTCCCCGGCCAGGACGGAACAGGAAATCTTCTTCGGCGTAACGAAATCTGATCACAAGCGGTCAGCAGGACGCCTTCGGAGACGCATGATGGACACAGGTGTAAATGGCGATGGGTCTCGCTGTGCACTTGTGATCCGATCGCCCAAAACACATTTTAAGACCAAGTGTAAACAGGGTCTCTGTCCGTCCCATCCTCAGCACTTGACTCAATCCTTACTCGGGTTTCATTTTCTCTTTTTTGCCCCACCACCACTGCTCTCGCCTCCCCTCGCTTCTTTTTCTGAAGTGCTTCATGAACCTGGTCTCCTTAACTCGGTCACAAGCTAACATTTGGTTCCGCATTTAGCCGCACAATCTGTCGTTTTTTCTGGGGGGTGGGGGTGGGGATTAGCATTTTTTTATTCTTAAATTCAGAAATTCTGAAGAAAATGGGGGAAAAAAAAATCTGGACCCACAAAACTATTTCGCTCTTAGTCTGTCTCGTATTCTATCCCTTGGTATTTGTCCATCCATCCCTCCATTATCCGAACCGCTTATCCTGCTCTCAGGGTCGCGGGGATGCTGGAGCCTATCCCAGCAGTTATTGGGCGGCAGGCGGGGAGACACCCTGGATAGACTGCCAGGCCATCACAGCGCCCCCACCCACACACACATTCATACCTAGGGGCAGTTTAGTACGGCCGATTCACCTGACCTACATGTCTTTGGACTGTGGGAGGAAACCGGAGCCCCCGGAGAAATCCCATGCAGACACAGGGAGAACATGCAAACTCCACACAGAGGACGACCCCCAAAGTTGGACTACCCCAGGGCTCGAACCCAGAGCCTTCTTGCTTTGAGGCGACTGCGCTAACCACTGTGCCACTGTGCGCCCTTTGGTATTGTCCATGTGGTTTTATTCCAGGTAGGCCTTCACAGAAACACCATCGACAGAGATGCAAAGATGTCCTCTATCACTTTTAACATGCTCAAACAAATCAATCGTAATAAGAGTTTGGAAGTGTTTCTTATATGTCAGCTTGCTTTTCTGGGTTGTTAGCTAAAAACACGATTTAGCCGGGCTAACTAGCTCTGCTGAGCTGCTGCAATAGCATCTATTTGTACAATGTCAACATTAAGCGTCCAGTCAGGATATGATGTAAATTGTACCATGTAATGTTAGATTGTCCAGCTAAGTCACACAACAGTTGGCGCTTTGCGTCCATGAGTGTCCTCGCTGTCTGTTGTTCCGATCCTCCCTCTATTTCTTCCTTCCCTTCCGGCCTTCCTTCTCTCCTCTCATAGGTTTTTCTCCTCCCAGCTCAGTGCTGATCTCAGCCTCTCGACCCTTTCTCTCTCTCGCTCCTTTACAAGTTTAGTCCAAATGCTGCAGCCCTTCACTTCCGTCCCTCTTTCAGTGACTCGGTCTAAATGCGAAAACTCCCGCGTCGGATTCCTCGCGACCCCTCCACCCCACCGTGTCAACCTCCCGTCTCCTTCTCTCTGTTTCCTCTTCGTTATCGCCTACTTCAGTCGACCCTTTCCGCCATTGTCTCTGCAACATCTTGTGGATTTGCTGCAGGGGACATGTTTGCCCCCGAGCAAAGGGGGAGAGAGAGAAAGACGGTAACAGGAAAAAAAAGGAGGAAAACAGGAACAGACAAACAAACCGAGAGCGAGAGAGAGAGAGAGGGGGGGGGGGATGTGTCATGTAAACAGAATCCTCCTCCATAGCCTAACACATGAATCTTGGGGGCTAAACATCCTTTCTCAGAGCCGAGCTAACAGTTTTGTTTTCAGCCCTTTTCTGGTTGCAAAGGACGACTCAACTGGTTAGAACCTCCATCCATTATCTTGACCGCTTGTCCTGCTCCCAGGGTCACGGGGATGCTGGAGCCTATCCCAGCAGTCACTGGGCAGCAGGTGGGGAGACGCCCTGGACAGACCGCCAGGCCAACACAGGGCCGACACACACACACAGACACAAATTCACACCTAGGGGCAGTTTAGTACGGCCGAGTCACCTGACCTGCATGTCTTTGGACTGTGGGAGGAAACCCACGCTGACACGGGGAGAACATGCAAACTCCACACAGAGGACAACCCGGGACGACCCCCAAGGTTGGACTACCCCGGGGCTCGAACCCAGGACCTTCTTGCTGTGAGGCGACCGTACCAACCACCGTGAAGGCGACAAGCCAACAGTTTATTTCTGACAGGTTGGGGACTTCAGAGGACCGGTGTTGCTGAGCGGCGAAAGAGGGAAATTGAGGCCAGCAAGGGGAGTTTGGCAAAACCCGGAGACCTGTTTGGCACGTAATGCTTCTCGAGGCCTGTTAACATTTCTCCGTTAATAAATCGAAATGATTTTATTTCCTGGACCACGGAGTCGGTTTACATAATGCTAACTGGCATCATCACGCCTCAAATGGGGGAAATAACTACTCCTTAATGGAGAAAGTCACAGATTTCAGTTTAAAAAGACGGGTAGATAGCATGGCCCTGTGATGGACCGGCAGCCTGTCCAGGGTGTCTCCCCGCCCAGTGACTGCTGGGATAGGCTCCAGCATCCCCGCCACCCTGATTAGGAGAAGCGACTTGGATAATGGATGAAATGGGAGGTGGATAGCGTTCCACTTGCAGTCAGCTATGGTTTTGCTTTCCAGGACAGGTCGGTACAAGACTCGTTTAGTGTTCCACATTTAGCGAGGCAATTTTAAACATGGGAAAACTGCAAAGGAAAAAATAATTAAAAGTAATGTTTACGCTGGTACTTCACTTTTTTTCTGATTGGGTTTGCATAACTAGTATTTAAAAATGTAAAACAAAAAAAACAGCATCTTAGCATGTCTTCCCAATCTGTAGTGTTTTCTTTTTTTTAAGCACAAAAAGATGCTGCCCTGATGAAAGCCATCACAGCATCTCACTAGGCAACACCGACCGACTTTGATTCGATAAAACCATCGACTGTAATAGATGGGATCAGGCCTCGTGCTCCCCTGATCACCATACTAAGTGACAGCAGGGATGCTATTTGGCTCGGAGCAGCTACTGCCACCGTCTGTGGAGGCAGTATTTTCTAGGAAGCCATTAAAATGAGCTCGCGGTGCGTGCACAGACGCTCTAATAAATACCGCCTTCGGAAAGACTCTATCTTGCCACCTTCTCAATCCCTGCTATTCCAAATTTTATACATCCCTGCCTCTTTTCCCCAACCCCGCACGGATCCTCTCCCCGTCTGTCTCCGTTTCAGCCTGTCCTCCCTGTTTGGTATGATGGACAGATGCTGATGCGCTCGGGTCTTTAAACGCTTAGATGGATCTTTGTGTTTTTGGCGTGTGCGTGTTTGTGTGTGCATATGCCTACACTTTGGGGCAATACCCGGCATTCTGGGGTTCCTTTGCCGCCATGGGAGAAGGCAGTTAATGAGTGCCTGTGCTCTTATCCGCTACCTAGCAACCGTCACCGTTCCGCCCGTCGCTCCTGGCAACCGCTGCCACAGCCCGTGATCGATCGGCAACCCGGGACCACCGTGCGACGTCACACCCGAGCCACTGACCCGCGGCACGGCAGGGGATACAGCACAACAGAATAACCCACAAACGCACACGCTTTTCTACACTTGCGAGGACCTTCGCTGGCTAGATTAGTTCTCTAGCCGCTGACCCTCAACCCAAACTCCAGCAGATGGGACTGTATTTTCATGGATGTGAGGCGGCCTCATTGAAGGTTGAGATGGGTAAAATAGGAGCGTATCTGTTCAGGACAACCCAAAAGAAAACTCTCAGAAAGACTTTGTGTGGACTGGGTATTATGGTTAAAATCCATCCATCCATCCATTATCCAAGCTGCTTATCCTGCTGTCAGGACCGCGGGGATGCTGGAGCCGATCCCAGCAGTCATTGGGCAGCAGGCGGGGAGACGCCCTGGACAGGCCGCCAGGCCATCACACAGGGCCGACACACACACACACACACAGCCGATTCACCTGACGATCCGCACGCTTCCAGATACTTCCGGATCCCACCGCTGCCGCCAATGTAACCGAGCATATTTTCTGCCCCATGTGGGATTTGAACCAGGGTTGTACTGCATCACGAGGTGACATCACAAACCGCTCGACTAAAGGGGGCCGACCCTTGTGCCCTGTGATGGCCTGGCGGCCTGTCCAGGGTGTCTCCCCGCCTGCTGCCCAATGACTGCTGGGATAGGCTGCAGCATCCCCGCCACCCTGAGAGCAGGATGAGCGGTTCGGATAATGGATGGATTCACCTGACCTACATGTGTTTGGATTGTGGGAGGAAACCGGAGCACCTGGAAGAAACCCACGCAGACACGGGGAGAACATGCAAACTCCACACAGAGGACGACCCCCAAGGTTAGACTACCCCGGGGGCTCGAACCCACAGCCTTCTTACTGTGAGGCGACTGCGCTAACCGCCGCGCCACCGTGCCGCCCCTAAAGTTAAAGTTAAAACGGTCCTCAAATATATAGCTGAACAAGAACACATAGCACACAGGAACTCACTGACACAAAAACACAGCAACACAGCAACACACGGTTTAAACAATGACACACTCGGCGCTCTTCTGCACGGTGAAGGGGCTACGTCACAACCACCCGACCAGAGATCAGCCCCAACAAGCGCTCGCTCCGTTAGCTTTCCCCGCTTTGTTTACTCTGAAGGCCGTTGTCCAGTTTCCACTGTGTGTATTTGCCCGAGGGAATGACCGGACAGCCTGGCTGCAGCCCCCTCCGGAGCACACTGCGGCTCTGGTCGCCGTGAGGATCGTCATTGCCATGGCGACTGTGATGTAAGTGATGCTCGCGGAAGGGGCGGCGTGTTTTCCAGTACCTTTAAGATCGTGAAGCCGTGCTTGAGACAAACCCCCGTTGTCTACGGTACCTTAAGATCCCAGATGCTGCCGTCCCGAGGCCCCCTCCCATAAAAACACAGTGACCACCTTGCTGAGAGACGGCGTGGCTATAAAGATCAGACCCCCCCCCCCCCGTTGTTCGGCTTATTGACAGAGAAGGCCCCCGGGGTGTGCTCCTTTTCCTATCGCGGTCTCATCTGGACTCCCGTTGTGACGTGGTCCCGACTCCATGTCGACTCGGGGCGTGACGGAGGCGGGCGTGGCCACAGCCGCGGCGCCCCACCCCCAAGCACCTTTTCTCCCCGTAAGCGCCACGTCCCGAATCCTGCACACGCGGGGCTTTAATAACGGGACGCCTACTTGGAGCCTGTGGCATCAATGCTAAGCCACGGTATTTAACGGCGCACGCTACTGCTAAAGGCCCTGGGACTTAAACCGGGTTTACGAAGTCCCGCTCATCCCCCTACCCTTTGTGTTCTCCGTGGAGGGAACCATCCCTCGCTCTCCCCGTCCGCACGTCCCCCGGTCTACTTTCTCGCCGTCTCGTCGCCTCGTCTCCGTCTTGCATCAGAGTCGACATGCGCATCAGAGGTGATGCTGCCACCGTGACACCGACGTCACGGCCCAAAGCACCGCCCTGTTTAACACCTCCCCCCCGTTTAACACGCCCCCCCCCCCCCTGTTTAACACCTCCCCCCCCTGTTTAACACCTCCCCCCCTGTTTAACCCCCTCCCCCCGTTTAACACGGTGCCGTGTGTCGGTAGGAGATGTTTCAGAACCAGGCCAGCTTCAGTACCGATGGAGCTGTCTGAATAAGAGCTAACCTGCTGTGTGCTGATGCTGATCCAGCCATGAGGAGGAGAGACCAGGGGAGGAGAGGCCAGGGGGAGGAAGAGAGACCAGGGGAGGAGGAGAGACCAGGATGAGGAGGAGAGACTGGGGGAGGAGGAGACCAGGGGGATGAGGAGAGACCAGGGGAGGAGGAGAGGCCAGGGGATGAGTAGAGACCAGGAGAGGAGGAGAGACTGGGGGGAGGAGGAGAGGCCAGGGGAGGAGGAGAGGCCAGGGGGAGGAAGAGAGACCAGGGGAGGAGGAGAGGCCAGGGGATGAGTAGAGACCAGGAGAGGAGGAGAGACCAGGGGGAGGAGGAGAGGCCAGGGGATGAGTAGAGACCAGGAGACAAGGAGAAACCAGGGGAGGAGGAGGAGAGACCAGGGGAGGAAGAGGAGAGGCCAGGGGAGGAGGAGAGACCGGAGGGAGGAGGAGAGGCCAGGGGATGAGTAGAGACCAGGAGACAAGGAGAAACCAGGGGAGGAGGAGGAGAGGCCAGGGGAGGAGGAGAGGCCAGGGGGAGGAGGCATTAAGTGAGGGAATGGGTCTCCATTCAAACAAGAGCTCTTAGGAAGATGAAGAAACGTGTGGGTATGTGGAGAGCAGGATTAGTTTTGTAGTGGTGTGTGTGTGTGTGTGTGTGTGTGTGTGTGTGTGTGTGTGTGTGTGTGTGTGTGTGTGTGTGTGTGTGTGTGTGTGTGCAGTAGTATGTAATTACAACGTGTGCTTGTTTGGAAAATGAAATCTGTCTCTCAAATTGATTGTGAGAATGTGTGTGTGTGCGCAAGTGTGTATGCAATTACTATCTGTACTATATGTGATAGCCAAAATGTGTGTGTGTGTGTGTGTGTGCACCCGTTTCTGTGTTGTGTTGGTGTGCGACTGAATGAGCGAAGCCTCGTTAAAGAGGCCTGCAGGCAGACAGACAGATTAATCAAAAATGCTTCAGTGCCGCCGCCATCGTTCCCTCGACAGGACAGACCCTCTCCTAATAACACCATCTCTGATTCATCTCGCCACCCTCCACCCAAAACATACAAGACAGTCAACCAGAGACTTGTATCCACACACACACACACATGCAAATACACTTTTGATTGCGACACAAACACAACTTGTCATCGCCTACTGATGTGCACGTGGCACGCTGTCTCCCGGTCTCTCGTGCACACACACGCCTTCAGACAAACTAGTCGCTGGTCTGTCTCGTGTCTCACGGATGCACATCCCAGATAGCAAAGAGTCTTTGGCCCAAATGTGGCCCACATCTGCACTTATCTCGCAGCCCACACCTGGCCTTGAATGACGGCGCTGACTCAGGGTGAGTGTGGCTGCCTCAACTCAGCCACACTCGGGCCACATCTGGCCCACACAACAGTTGCCAGTGCCATAACCGAGCTGTAATCTTATCCAGAAAGGGCCGGTGTGGGTGCAGGTTTTTGTTCCAACCAAGCAGTTACAAACCTGTCTCCTGATCAAGTTCCTCAGCAAGGACTCTACTGGTTGACTCGTGGGATCAGGTGTGTAACTGCTTGGATAAGATTGCCCACCCCTGCATCATATAGTCTAAACCAAATCCAAAAATTAGATAAATCTAATCAATCTCATATGATGAATAAATCAAATTTTACTTAGTTACTAATTGGCTAACTTGAAAAAGCAAAAAAAGTAAAGTTCCCCCTGTGACTCAGTAGAATCAAAGGGTGTAGAAGTAGCTTTTAGCAGTAAGAATTTGAGGTAATCAGTATCTGTATAACGATCGCGGATGAGTAGACTCGCTAGCCCTTGGCTTACAGCTGTACCACCCTGATAACGCCCGATCTCGGAAGCTAAGCAGGATCAGACCCTTTACTTGACTGGTTAGCGCAGTCGCGCATGGTCCGGGCTATCCGGATTCGATTCCCAGCTGGGGGTGGTGGTTCCCAGCTGCCCCCTGTATTTGCTACATTGGTGTCAGAAGTGGGATGGTGAGACCGTGAGGCCACCGGAAGCGCATGTGCCCAGAGGCGCGAGGGAGCTGGTATGCTGAAGCGCAGGGACATGCTTCCAAAAGGAGGGGGGTAGTGTAACGACCACGGATGAGTATACTTGCTAGGCCTTGGCTTACGGCCACAGCACCCTGATAACGCCCGATCTCGGAAGCTAAGCATGGTCGGACCCATTAGTTGACTGGTTAGCGCAGTCACCCATGGTCCGGGCTATCCGGGTTCGATTTCCGGCTGCCTCCTGAATCCGCTACATTGTGGGGGGTGGGGTCTGACCCATTAGCCAAGGGCTACCAAGTCTAGTCATCCATGGTCATTACACTCCGGGGGCAGCTAGCCAGGCCGTTACGTGGTCGATGGGGAAAGGGTTGCATGTAAGAGTTTGTTGGTCTCTAATATCGTATTGGAGGAATTTTGGATCGCTGCTTCTTACAGTGGTGGTTTAATTCATTCATGTTTGAGGACATTTGTTTATTTACAGCTCTCTAAGGGTTCCAGTGGGATGGAGGTCTGGAGTTTGATCTGGTCATTCCAAAACCTCCATTCTTTACTTTTTCAGCCATTCAGCTGTAGATCTGCTTGGTGCTTAGTCCTGTCGCATGATCCAGTTTCAGGCCTTACTCAATCATACTCTGGAATAAAGAAGCTGCAAAAACGTGCTCAAGGTATCACTCCTCCACCATCATGCTTGATGTGTTTTTATGAAGATCTTGCAGAGATATGCTGCGTTTGGTTTTCGGCAAACACGGCACCGTGTGTTATGAGTCAATAACTTCACTTTGATCTCAGAGGACATCGTTCCAGAAGTCATGTGTGTTCAGAGGCAACTTTTTGCAAACCAAAGCCATGCTGCCATTTTCTTTTTGTAAAAAGAGGGATGGCTTAGAGATAGGGTGAGGAGCTTGGACATCCGGAGGGAGCTCGGAGTAGAGCCTCGGCTCCTTCACATCGAAAGGAGCCAGTTGAGGTGGTTCAGGCATCTGATCAGGATGCCTCCTGGGCGCCTTCCTTTGGAGGTTTCCCGGGCACGTCCAACTGGGAGGAGACACCGAGGTAGACCCAGAACTCACTGGAGAGGGACTACATGTCCAATCTGGCCTGGGAATGCCTTGGGATTCCCTAGGAGGAGCTGGAAGGTGTTGCTGGGGAGAGGGACGTCTGGAGTGCCCTACGTAGCTTGCTGCCACCGCGACCCGACCCCGGAGAAGCGGCTGAAGATGAATGAATGAAAAAGAGAGATTTCTCCTGGCTGCCCTTCCACGAAAGCAATGCTTGGCCAGTCTTTTTGGATGCAGTGATGGGCTGGCCATCTGGCAAGGTGGGCAAATGCTGGAAGGGCCACCCGACCCTGGTCCAATCAGAATGTATTATTACATCGATCTCTTAAAAAGAAAAGAAAGTGAAAGAAAAAAATGTCTTTGATTTTTCTTCGAAATAACCTATTTCAGCAGCCTCTAGGCCCTCAGTACAGTGGCTGCACGGTGCTCTGTTCGTGCTTTGGTGAAACTGGTTTTATTATTATGTAGTGTGGTTGAACGTCTAGCTTATGTATTTATGAAAAATATGCCTTTACTGGAGAAGTAGTGAGTCTGTAGGGTTTTATGTCAAGGTTTTTATGTTTGCCATACAGTTTGCTGTTGGGTTTGGAAAAGGGCCCTGGTGTATGTTACAAACGCCAGGGTCTGGTTTTGATCCCAGTCCATCAACTGTTTCGTTGGCAGTCGTAAATTCCAACATTCGGTTGAATCTGGCGGGACTCCTACTTGTGGGAAGATTGGCAACTGTCTTGAAGTTCCTCATTTGTAAATAAACGTTCGAACTGTAGAAGTGATGGACGTCAAATTGGAAATGACCTCATAACCCTTCCCTCGCAGATGTCTTTTTTGTCCTTAACATGGCGTCACACAACCCGAAATGCTGCCGATCTGCTACAGCTAGCTTTCACACAGAAACAACAGTGCTTCCTGATGATCAGTTCATGCAGCACAGTTGATCAGCAGGAAGTAGTAAATAGTGTATTCTAGGGATGTTAAAATATCGATACACCCGAGTATCGTGATACTGTATCGATTCTCAACACCGCTGTATCGATTTTTAATTGTTTACATGTAAAGGTTCGTGACAAACATGTTGTGTTGTGTGTAACCCCACGACTGCTAGATAAGTGTTGTGATCTATCGTCCACTCCAACCAAACAACGTAAACCGAGACAGGAAGTAGCATACGCACAAAGAACACAGGCCTGTGAAATCGCAATATATCGCCTTTCTTACAGTATCGCAAATATCGTGATGTATTGAATCGTAATCCCTGTATCGTGATACGTATCGTATCGCCAGATTCTTGCCAGTACACAGCCCTCGTGTGTACTTACTTATTCACACACAGCTCCTCCCATGTTGGCTTATTTCATGTTGAATAAAAAAGTCAAATCTGTTGAAGTCAGCCAAGAGCGGCTGACTTGGCCTGTAAGCAGAGCCTTGTGGTAGTTGGCGTCAGTTTCTCACAGTTTAGTGTGTGATTTGCTGAGCAGGACACGCCCCCTGTGGCCACAGACAGGCTAGTACTTCTGGTCAATACATGGTTTAAATACAGCGGTCGACTTTCTGAGTTGGTCTTCAGTGTGACGGCTCTGTCTGGAAGCGGGTACAAGGACTGTTTCAGGACATCTTGTGTAGGGCTAAAATGGGCCGTCTGTCGCATGAGGTTATCCGTCCATGCATCCGTCCGTCCATGATTGGATGGGTGAATCGGGTGAAGCAATATTATAGTTAAATTTCATAAACCTTACATTATGAGGGTGTCCGAAAGAAGTGAGACTTTGTCTTTCCTAGGAATGACACAATATAGGGGGCATCCGGGTAGCGTAGCAGTCTATTCAGTTGCTTACCAACATGGGGATCGCTGGTTCGAATCCCCGTCTTGCCTCCGGCTTGGTCGGGCGTCCCTACAGACACAATTGGCTGTATCTGCGGGTGGGAAGCCAGATAGTGTCCTGGTCGCTGCACTAGCACCTCCTCTGGTCGGTCTGGGTCCCTGGTCAGGGGGGAGGGGGAAAATGCGTGATCCTCCCACGCCCTACGCCCCCCTGGTGAAACCTCCTCACTGTCAGGTGAAAAGCTGGTGACCCCACATGTATCAGAGGAGGCATGTGGTAGTCTGCAGCCCTCCCCGGATCAGCAGAGAGGGTGGAGCAGCAACCAGGACGGCTCGGAAGAGCGGGGTAATTTGCCAAGCGCAATTTGAAATTAAAAAAAAAAGAAAAAAGGATGACAATGTCCTTCTGTCCATTGTCCATACCCGGACAGACTCCAGTTCAGCTAACATGCGTGTCTTTGGAACGTGGGAGGAAATCCACACCAACACGGGGCGAACACGCAAACTCCATCCAGATGGGCTAGAACTGAAACCAGGACCCTTTCACCAGGAAGCAACAAAGCTAACCACTAAACCACTGCGTCGGCCCTCATCTAATCCGGTTTATCGAATTTTGGAACTTAGCGATGTCCTAGCGTCCTCATATATAAAACCATAGAATCAAAGTTGTTGTACTTTAATTTTTGGGTCTGTGGAACTTCAAGCATGAGCAGAAATACACACAGTGCAAGACACTAAATCATTCCTGAGGCTGGGCCACTTTAATTTCCGACAAGGTGACAGTCTCCTGCTGTCATTTCCCGTCTCTCCTCAGGAGGGGCGGAGGTCCCTGAAAAGGCCAGTGGTGACAACCGCTTCAGCCTGACAGGCATATTACCGGCTCCTCAACAAGTCTCCCTCTCCCCCCCCACCCCTCTCTCTCTCGGTGTGTGTTATGGGCGGGGGGTAAAATTCACAAGACTCCCTCAAGCCCTTTGACGAAAAGGCCCCCTTGACAGCGGCTGTTCAAACCCTTAACTTATAAATTTTACAATGTGCTGGCAAAGGGCAGACGCCGAGTCAGGTGACCTCTTGACGGACGCGGCGGAGGGCCTTGTGGGATACGAGCGGGCCGTGTCGGTGCTATAGGAGGGTTTCCGTGCAGCGTCATCACAGAGATGCGTGTGCAACTAGGGGGCAGAAAGCAGCTACAGCGCAGAGATTTGAACCACGATAGAGCTCAGATACAGCAGAGGTGACGCGCAGTTGTTGTGCAATACACTGCACAAACCGCCAAAAGGACGGGTGGAAAATGCCCAATGTTGACCATTGTCATTGTTGAACCGCTTCGGTAGCTCTCAAAAGATTGAGGTTCACGTCAGAATTAATTATGATTATAAATTAATGAATGACATTTTTAAATTAATAATAAGTAATCCACATCTGAATTAACTACAGTTGAATTATTATTACTTATTTTTATGTATTAATATTATTAATTAATTAATGGCATTTTAATTAATTAATAATAAGTAATTCACGTCTGAATTAACTACAGCAACAACAAAAAGTAAATCAATAAAAATATCCAGGGTACTTAATATGATACAATGTATTTGATTACACTCTTTTTTAAAAATATGGATGTTTCTAGATACGTTTTTACCAGCTGGTTTGTTTCTCTCTTACACATTGACCGGGGGCTCTTGGGTTGTGAAGAGGTGAAAAAGAGATGTAGTTATGCTGATGATATGGTATTGTATATTAATGAACACGCCATGTTAACCGAGCTTCGCTGTAACATGAATACAAAAAAACAAAAACAAGGCGTTAAAAGAAATGCATCCCGATAATAAAGACGAAGAGATGTGACTGCTCGCTGACCGGTATTCTGAGGAGGATCAGACTGGGTCCCGGGTGACAGATCAGAAGGTGCCGTGTGAAACTCGAACCCGGCTCGCCACGGTTTCCCCACATTTCCAACATGTCATTTTAACAGCCTTCTGTCCAACACCACCTGTAACAG
Organism: Lampris incognitus; assembly: GCF_029633865.1. Lineage (NCBI taxonomy): Eukaryota > Metazoa > Chordata > Actinopteri > Lampriformes > Lampridae > Lampris > Lampris incognitus. Next base: position 6,553,124 of record NC_079215.1, on the reverse strand, counting down.
GCCATTAGACATCAAAACATGAAGTAAAGAACAAAATGATGCCTAGATTACACAAATAAATGAATAAACACATAAAGTAAACAGAAACAAGCCCAGAAGCACAGTTCTACAGATGTTTGGTTCCGGTTCCATCTCCGAATAAATTCTGTTGTACACGCCATTTTGGCACTTTTTAAGACCATTTGTGTCTGTAAACGTAGAATAGAAAGATTCAGTCTATATTTGTGTAGGTAGGTAACAATAGAGTGTGTGTTAAAGAATGCTTGTTCATGTGTGTTGCAGTGTATATATGTAAATTTGTAGGCGCGTGTTATGAGCATGTGTGTGTATCTGTGAGAGAGGGTTTGTGTTTTGGTGTGCGTAGTTCAGTGTGTTTGTGTATGTTCTCATTTTTCATGTCCATATAGTGTTACTATAAGCTATTCAAACACGTACAATATATTCATTTATTCTCTACAATAGTTTCCATATGTGGGTGTGTGTGCGTATGTGTGTATTGTGTGTGTGTTTACACATTTGTATTCATGTGAGGGTGTGCATTTGTGTGTTTGAAAGTATGGTTTCACAGTTGGCCACCGGTAGAAACACCCCCAGGTTAACGTGTGTTTGCGGGTTTCTCAAGGGCGTGCGTTCGGCCAATCGATCAAGCGATTGACTGGCCCGTCACCCACCAATCAGTCAACACATCACTGTTACAGCTCCGCCTGAAGAAACGGGCTCCGCACTTCGCCTTTAATCCACAACCTTTGTCTCCGTTCCACGGCCGGCGAGGCTAACCAGGGCCAGTGTCGATCAGACGGGTACGCTGAGTAAGTATAGAGCACGTATCTAAAGCTGCCAGGGCTCCGCTGCCGTTCTTCTAAATCTTTTGAGCATGGCATTTACACCTACGGGTTCCACTCCCGTAGCACCGCTCAGTGGGTACTGATGCCGAGACCAGAATCGTGATAAGGATTCATGAGATAACGGCTCAGTACTTTGATATCTTACAGATCATTTTATCTCTAGAGCAAGTTGTAGTGCAAATGTGTTTTTGGACATTTTGGGTCGGGGGGGAGGGGGGGTTGTAGTGGAAACTGAGTCACATGAATTTTAAAGATCCAGTTCAATGAAAATCATATTTTCCAGTCTCATATTTTCTTTAACAGAAAGTTTGTTGATGTGAAGTTACCCCCAAATATCGGAATTGTTGTTGTGAAAACATGATTACAGCCCCTTGTGAAACTCTCCTCCTGGCTGTCAACGCAAGGGAACCGTTTCAGAAAACCAGCCTGCTTCTGGTAATACATGTTAATACCCTGATTTGATTGGACAGTCTGGTCTGTTTTTGAATGGTCGCTTAGTAATACCCTGATTTGATTGGACAGTCTGGTTTGTTTTTGAATGGTCGCTTAGCAACACCACGCAAGTTAGCAAGCTAGCTACCTATCAAAGTCTTGTGAACTCAGGGCCACGCTCCCTCGACGTCCTGAGAACTAGCCAATTCAAACGATACTTCTAAAAAAGAAAAAAAAAACGACACCCCTAACGTTAATATAACCACAATAATACTTTTCTGACTGAATTGAAATTATTGGACTGGATCTTTAAGTTAAGCCCTGGCGAGCCTCGTGTCGGCCTTGTAGGTACCAGACTCTCCCACCCTGTCATTGGTCCCAGTATAAGACAAAAACTCACCAGAGTGCACCAGTCTAAGGTGTCTTAAAGTCATCTGATGTTCGGCGGGGATTATTTTTACATGCTTTAACATATTTAAAATGCTACATAGCAAGGGACAACATTTCAAAAGGGCTAAGTGAGGTTAATTGAAGTCTCTTGGTTGTGTTCCAGTATTTCGTCTTGCAGTCTCTCCCTCTTCCCCCGTCCTTCGCACTGATAGAAAATGACAGGAGAGGCGAGAAAGCCATGTTTACAGCGTCGGGTCTAATTTTTGGTCAACTTCTTGATGTTGAGAGAAGAGCCAAGGGCCTTTCAGATGCAGCTAAAGCATGAACTTATCTATGCAAAGGGCACAGAATTTCAATCTCTACAACACGAGCAATTCCCACACGTAATACCTGTGCATAATCCCACCACAGACCTTGGCGTATGGATTGGAACCTTTAATTAATCAGGAGCGAAGAGCCCTCGCCGCCATTGCCAGGCAGCCACGGTGCATCTAGTGTTTTTCTGAAGGAGCTTTTGTTTAGAGGGCCAGTCCAACTCCAAGGGGAGCTAATCACAGAGCTATTCCATCATTTTCCATGACTATTGATTGGGTTTTTCAATAACCCCAAGGTTGAAAAACTTACAAAACTGAAATGAGGAACCAAAATTGTGCAGTAATGAGTCCCCGAAGCAGCTCACTATATTGTGTATCACAGTATAAACCCCTCATGGATACGACTTCCGGGATAAGGGAATGCTGTTCTACTACTTATATTACGAAAATGCTTGTTGCCTTTTCACTAGAGTTGTTCTGCCCAGCGTAGCCATTAATTGTGAAGACAATATCCGTTGATGCTCTCACAAATCACTTGGTGCCTTGACTCTACCTTGACCCCCAACTTGGGATGCCATTAGAGCTGCATCGGATGGTTGTTCCTAGCTAACACCATATCCGACTAAAAACCCCAGTGTTCTTGTATGCCGTTTACTGTCATATGCTGGTCCCCACAGTGACGTAAAATAGAATATTTTTAGGAAACACATCATTGGACAGAGAAGGTATGACTCCAGTCTTCAAAGGCTGCCACAAGTCCTGCTGTGTCTATTTAACTCAGTTTTTGATTACTTATTTTATTTATTTTAACTGGGCTAGTTTTTTCCACTGGGATCCTGTAACTGTCACAAATTCCTTCCCATAGATCCGTTACCGTCATTAATTGGCTAGTCTGGAAACTGGATGCACAGGCGGTCCCTAAGGTAGAACACATTTGCCAGTCTCAATAAAGGAAACGGTAGGGCTTCTGGAGACTTTGAAAAACCCCTCGTATTGAAATGAAATGAATCATATTAAAATTGCTTGGGGAGATTTGGATGAAGTACGAAGGGACTGTAATAATTATTTATTTTTTTTATGAAGAGGAGCAAGGCTTGGTCACCAAGGAGGGACAAATATGAGCATTTTCTATTTAGATTTAATTAGATAATGGGAATACGCTCACATGGTAATATTTTACGATTAGACAACCGTGCCAAACAGAGCAAAAGCTATTTGGCTCCAGCAACAAGGGGAAAATGTCAATTAAATCACCATGTAAAGGTAATTTTCTACATCAGCACGCTGGTGGATTTTATCTTTTTTATATTGGTGATTGCTGGGTAACTATGTGACAAGAATGAGTAACGCGCCGTATTGTAAATGATGACTGATAAGCGCAGTGTGGAGTGGACACATGGTGCTAATGAATAACTGAGCCGATGTCATTATTCCGCCTGTCCGCAGACAGTCTTCGGGGACAATTGCAGGTACCTTTCAGTCCGGTTTCCCCATTCTTCCAAATGAAAGCCATTATTTTTAAAAGGCCTCCACCTCTGCATCGCCTCTGGTGCGAATGTGAAGCTAATTGATTGGTGAAGCTGCCAGTAAAATTTAAACAACAAGCCGAAACGGAAAACTGGGTCTTTCATCAAAACTGCGGCCATCCAGCTGAGAGCCCGAGGGATTTTCCTTTGTGTGTAGGCTCCATGAAGGCCTTTTATTTGGTCCCGCATGCCCAAATTAAGTTCTATTGATCTGATAGCTGAGTAATGGCATGACTCTGACATCGCATTGTGGGCGCTAGTGGGTCTATTGGATTGTCTGCCAGTGTGGGCACAGAGAGGTCAGAAAAAACATCATTACTCAATTAAAAGTGTAATGAAATACTATCAGCAAACAGTGACTATGCAGTAGGGATCTGTGGCCTATTGTGGGCAGGAGGCACTCAAAAAAAAAAATTAAAAAAACTGCAGGGGGCATCCAGGTAGCGTGGCGGTCTATTCTGCTGCCTACCAACACGGGGATTGTTGGTTCGAATCCCCGGACGTCCCTACAGACACAATTGGCCGTGTCTGCGGATGGGAAGCCGGATGTGGGTATGTGTCCTGGTCGCTGCACTAGTGCCTCCTGTGGCCAGTCGGGATGCCCGTTCGGGGAGAGGAGGGAGGGAGAACTAGGGGGAATAGCGGGATCCTCCCATGCGCTATGTCCCCCTGGTGCAACTCCCCACTGTCAGGTGAGAAGAAGCGGCTGGCGACTCCACATGTATCAGAGGAGGTATGTGGTAGTCTGCAGCCCTCCCCGGTTGGCGACCGGGACGGCTCGGAAGAGTGGGGTAATTGGCCAAGTATAACTGGGTAGAAAAAGGGAGGAAAAATCCCCAAAAATAATCTTTCTATAAAACTTGTCATCTCCATTCAAGCACATTTGAGGTATTTTTGCAACACGGCGTAGCGGGACACAGAGTACCGTCCTGCTGAGCGATGGAGGAGTTGTGCTCTGAATGAAAGCACTTCTTTTCTCTGTGTGTTTGTGAATCACATCAAAAGAAATGTGACTCCCATTAAAACAGCCCATTCTATGAACACAGCCTTCATAGGTCAATGAGTAAATGCCATCCTAGACTTTTACTTTTCCCATCAAACATCGGGTGGAGTCTAGCCCCGTCACAAAGATGATATCAGGCCCCAGACCCTGAGTAAAACGAAATGGGACTGCACTTGCCACGGGCCTTATAGATTGGGGGTCTGGTCTTTCCTGACCAATTACACTCAAGAGATGAGAATAACACCCCGAGGGTTGCACCACCGGCCAGCTCACCTTGGCCTGGTCCTAACCCAGACATGCGTAGCCACGGTGATGTATGCAAATGTTAACAGACATTTGGATGCACCTCAGTGGATCAACTCCACCAACAAGCATTAAGAGGCAAAGGAGAGTTAAAGCAACGCTGTACATCCAATGAGAGACCTAGGGGGGAGAGAAACGGCGACGAGGGTGATGATCATTAATTTAAATCAAATTCCCAATCTGGCAGAGTTAATAATATCAGCATGCACCTTTGACCTCGGATGATGATACAACATCAGCATCGGCAAATTACCTATTAATTTGCCCCATTAAGTTGGACAGAGGTGGCGGCTAGAGGGCAAAAACACAGAGGGGAAATGATTAATTATGGTTTGTAAGCTCATATTGTTTTTGTGTCCTTTTTACTTTAACAGGGCAACGGCAAATAGGAAAAAAAAAACTGGGTCAGGGTTCCAGTGAAGACGGCGATTAGAGAGACGAGTGGGAGGTACTGAGGAAGATAAGGAGGTAATAGGGGTTTTGAGTAGGCAAGGTATATAGGCCTGCCATCCATAATTAATATGGATGACAAACAGCTGCATGGTAATTGTGAGGACGCGTACCATATGCTAATTTTAGCAGTGAAAAATGTCACCAATTAGGCTTCTTAGTGTATCAGAACGCTCCATCAAAGTAAGTCAAAAATGAGGAGACCGTCTGCACACTTGTTCATTGGTGTAGGTGTCTTCATCGGCCCAAAAAGCGCCAAGCCTTGCTCCATTCAGACCGCCGTAGTTCATTTCAACATCCCAAATTGAGACGAGGCCTCGGCGAGTTTAAAGCCAAGGGGGAGAATTACGACACAGTTCCTAAACTAGACCGAGCCATCAAATATCAGAACCAAACCACAAATCCATGAAATAGTTTCTTCCGTGGTCAACCCGGCCGTCTTAACCGATTTTGCCTTTAAAAAAAAAAAAAAAAACAAAAGAAAAAAGAAACATCGAAAGTAGATTTTAAACAGAAACCCCGCCACTCGTAATTTTAGGGCACTTTGGTCCGTAGAGGGCTTCCACTCGCTTACTCTGTACACCCGTCCCTCCAGCCAACACAGCCCATTTAAAGAGCATAGTATAGGCTGAGTGGGGAGCCATCCAGCTGGAGATGGTACCGCCGTGCTGCGGGGATCCGTGTTATCTCGCTACACGTGGTGCAGCAGATGTCAACGGGGTATACATTTCTGTTCAGCGTTCCTTTTGGGCTGATCCACCTCCGCCGAGAAATAACGTTAATGTCCCTGAACCCCCGTCTAGTCTCCTAAACTCTCAAACGCCGAAAACAAGATGCCGCCATCGCCGAGCGCACGGCAGAACCTCTTCTTAGCCCAGCAACTTTTGGTCTGATGTGATTACCGAGCTCTTTAATGTGGGAGCCGACGTCTATCTTGCCACCCCTCGACATGGTCCACCCCAATTTGATTTCTGCGTGTGTAGCACTATTGAAATGTAAATTTCCCTCTTGTAGCCTACCTTATCAAAAGAAATGTGCTACAGCTGTAAATAAGAAATCAGCTAGCAGACAAAATTTCTTGCGGGTCTGAAAATGGCTTACTACAGCCTCGCACACACACAAAGTCCTGCCTTGGCTGTTATCTATATGCATATGCTTTGCATACAGACTCTGTGCTAAGCAGTCCACTTGCGTACCTTGGAGGAAACAGAATGAGGAAGGGGCTTTATTACCTAGAATGTCCAACCGGACTGAGGACAACATACACATTCACACACACCGACAAACGTGTAGTTTGATATTTCAAATCGACGAGCATGTGCCGGACCCAGTTTTGCACAGACGTGCACACGCGAGCACTGTTCCCCAGGGTCTGTCCGCCCCCCAATCCGGATCCCGCCACCCCCACTCTGCCCCCCCCACAACCTCCCTGACTTACATTTATACCAGCTAATTACCAGGAAGAACAATTAGCACGATAAGTATCACTTAATGTCCTCCCCCAAGGACAGAGTTTCAGGCTGTTCTTAAACAAATGCCCCTAATTCCTCACACTTCGCCCTCATTATCTCTGCAAATGAAGCTTCACTCGGAGAGCAGGTGCTGGCGGAAATGATTGTTTTCTGAACTACTGTTTGTTGGGATTAGAAAATAGAGGGACAGGGCTTAAGTCGTGAAAAGGGGGCTGCTTCTGCTGAGATAGCTGAGCTACGGTACGCCCACGCTGAGGTGAAAGACACCTGCTCATCACCACCTGTGGTACATTGGTTAGAGGGGATTTCGGTCATTGGAAGCCTGCAAGGACCAAAGTGCCTAGAATGAGGAAGTCTGATTGGACTGATTATTCTTTATCGTTTGTCCCTAGCTGTGAGAACACCTCATTTGCAGAACAACACCTTGTTCAAATATTAAGTCCTCTCTAAAAAAAAACAGCAGTAGCATATTCATAACACCTTAAGAACTGTGGACTCGGTGAGAAACAACCCCATGACATTTGTCTGGCTACATTAAAATTCACGTTCCACCGTTAGTACTCATCACCTCAATGTCAAACTCACTATCCCTTCTCCAGCCTCCATCCACCTTGCTTCCAGTGCTCACAACTTTTGCTGGGCAGACACCCCCTTCCAGTAGTCCAAAATATCATGGAGGTCCTCGTCTTTAGCAAACTGCACCTTCTTGCGCAGAGCATGGCCCGCTGCTATGTAGGAGGCCTCCTCGCGGGGGCTTTTCTTGTAAGGCCGGAATCGCTCCCAGATGCGCAGTGTGCTCTCTGAGGAGTACTCGGGGCTGGATGAGTAGCCTGAGTTGTAGTTGTGGTGTCGTGAAGGCGAGAGTTGAGAGTAGGTTGCTGTGGCATCCCGCTTGGAGCGCCCCAGTGGCTTGAGAAATGAGGCCTTCTGGGCTGGTGAAGGGCAGTCGTTGGCACCCTCATAGTAAAGCGCTGGGAAAGAGTGGCGATGCTCAGAACTGTGATAGTCTGGCAGAACCTCCAGGTGTTGCTGCTGCCCAGTGCCTGCCACCCCACCTCCATTACCTCCCCCACTCCCATTACCACACCCCATGCCTCCTCCATTCATGCTCACTCCACCGCCATTGATGTTCCCCATCCCATTCCCACTGCAGCCCCCACCTCCAGCACCTCCTGCTCCACTGCAGCCCACTGGGCTGCCCTTTTCCAGGGGGTATTTGCAAGGATCAGGGCTGCGCTGCTCTGGGACATCCACGCTATATACTCTAGCACTCTTGATGGATCCCCCTGCGGGAGTGGTGCTGCAGCGGTTTTTCATCCCTGCTGCCACAGCTGTGTCAGCACTCAGCTGCCTTTGAAGAGGCCGCACTGCATTGGCTGGTGGAGGGTCCCGGTAAGGTGGGGAGAGAAATCCCCCACCACTGATTCCTGGTCGCTCAGACAGGGGCATTACCAAAGGCACTGGGGCCATGGACGGGGGATGAGGCTGAGTGTGAATCTGTGGATGAGGCTGGGCGTGGGTAGAGGGATGTGGCTTTGGTTGAATCTTGGGTGAAGAGGCCATGATCTGGTCACCAGGGTGGCCTGGGGAGAGAGGCAGAAGATTCCGGGGTAGAGAGGTGATGCAGGTTGGAGGCTGAGCAGAGGACACAGGGTTGATGTTGTCAGAGGTGGCAGATGCATCCAACTTCAGGGCATCAATGCAGTTGTTGATGATCTGGTTGACCTTGTCCACCTCCTTGGCGATGGTGGAGATCTCGGACGCTGAGCCATGGCCATCGTCATCCGAATCCTCCCCAGCCCCTGTCCCATTCTCTGAACCCCCTTGCATATCCACTATCGCCTCCTCTCCTGCTCCTGCACTGCTGGCTGCCACCCCTCCATCTCTTCCTTCCCCTGCCACTCCCCCAGTCCTCACATCCATGTAGTTGCTCTTGCCGCTCATGGCCTCAGAGAAGGCAGTGGCCATTTTCTCCACCTGGGGCAGGGTGGAAAGGCGGGAGGAGGTGGTATTGGCTGAGCTGTGGAGCATGCCAGAGCTGGAGGAGGCAGAGGTGGGCAGTTTTCCCCCTGCTCCCCCAGCATGGTGGTGTTGGTGGTGCGACTGCTCCTGGAGACGCTGCATGGCACCCGGGTCATTAGCCACAGCTGCTGCTGCCTCAGGGCCATACCTACAGAGGGTGACGATTCAATTTAACATCATTTCATTTTAAACACACCAAAATCTGATTGTAATATCTGCTCTCTCATACAGTCTAATGCTCCTTTTCCACTACATGGTACCGGCTCGACTTGCAGAGTGTCGTTTTTCATCACCGTAACAGTACCCCCTCAGCGTAGCTGGTCTGCATTGATTTTGGTACCCGCTCCAGTTTTTTTTGAAACCTCGACAAAGGTGGTACCACAGAAGTGGTAACAGTTACCAAAATGCCGGTACTTTCCAGTAATGGAAAACGAAAAAGTCGAGTCGAGCCGGTACCATGTAGCGGAAAAGGGGCATATATAATCTCTCATACATATCCACAAATTGTCTTGGGTAATTTCAGTTGGACTGAGACTTGTTTATCAGTTTTAACATACCCTTTGAGTAATGCCATAGGAGGATAAGGAATCTCTTTTATATTATTTAAAACCCAAACTCAACAAAGTGGTGTTATGACGAAAAATAACATGGCCCGAATCCTCAATGAAGAGTACTGTTAATAATTTGCTTTGTGAACATAAAACAACAAGCAAGGGTGCTTACAGTATGAAAGCCCGTAACCTCTATCCTTCATATGATATCAGTTAAAACCGAGTATCAGAAATAATAAGATGTGTGAGCCACGCAGCCTGGATCTAGTCACCACCTCGACTGTAATGGTAGAGCGGCAAACGCACAAATAATTCACTTTTATTTTGCGGTGGCTGTTTATGCTCCCCTCTGCTCTTCGCCAATTAAATTACTGATATCATATACCTCATCTCCAGGATCGTTTTCTTCACACTAATGGCCTTCTCCTTCTCTTCCTGGATGCGTCGCCGTCGAAGACAGTAGTAAACAAAACCCAGTACGATGACCATGCCAAAGAGGCAGCCCAGAATGGTCATTATGTAGTGGGTCGTGGTAGATGGGTTTTGTGGCTGCTCTGGCCCCATTGCCCGGGTAGCAAAAAACAAGCAGGTATGGTTGTAACGCTGGGATTTGCTTATGGATGCCACACACAAGGTGTAGTTGGTGTGAGGCTTCAGTTTGTCCAGAGTTACAGTTTCCTTCATGTTCTTCAGGGGCTTGATGTCCGCAGAGAAGCTGTGGTTGTACTGGGAAAGGATGTACATCTTACTATACGGCTTGGGAATCTGGACCAACAGCGAAGCAGAGTAAAGAGAGACGGTTTGCAGCTTGATGGAAATCTGATGGTTGAAGGTGGGGTCAGCTGTGGAGGACACAGTGGGCTGGTGATAGAGGCCTTGGTCGGGGTTATCCAACCCCATTCCTGAACCGTCCAAGTCTGGACGCAATGACGGTATCCCCGGAATAATGATACCATCTCGACAGATAGACGACAGAATTGACCGTGCGTTCCTCCCATGCCCCGGCACGGGGCTCAGCAGCGGGTAGCTAAACATCTCCCGCGGGGTCTCACACTGGAGCCGGTCGTATGTGTGGGTGACATTATTAAATGCCTCGAGCCAGGTCAGGAAGCTGTACAGCTCACAACCACAGTGGAACGGGTTCCCTGCCAATTCACACACCATCAACCTGTTGAGGACGCTGAAGGTGGAGGGGTCGAGGCGTGCCAGCTTGTTGGAGGACAGATCTAGGCTGCTGAGGCTTGGGCACTCCCAGAAGGCATTGCTGGCAATGACCTCAATGAGGTTATGCTGGAGGAAGAGGCACTGCATGCGGCCCAGGCCTCGAAGCATACCTTCGGTCAGGTTAGTCAACTTGTTGTATCCCAGCTGGAGAACCTGAAACAGCAATCACAACACATTTGTATTGATTTCAAATAATTTGGATTTAGGAATTATTTATTTTTCATCACATCAGTATATCATAATATGATAAACTGTACAATATGATGCAATGAAACACTTTAAAGCAGCGGCAGAGCACTTTACAGAAATATGATATGCATTCATTTTTGGCATATAGTTGGCCTCATTGGAATCTCTTATCTTATTCTAGTTTATTCTTATCTAAAATTACACCCATCTTCATTTGGAGGATTTCCAGTTTGGGCAAATTCTTAGCCATCTTTTTAGTGGCTTGTTCAAAATAAGTTTTCACTGTGGTGATATATTATACACCCCCCCCCCCCGTTTTCTCCCCAATTGTACTTGGCCAAGCTACCCCACTCTTCTGAGCCATCCCGGTCACTGCTCCACCCCCTCTGCCGATCCGGGGAGGGCTGCAGACTACCACATGCCTCCTCCGATTCATGTGGAGTTGCCAGCTGCTTCTCACCTGACAGCCAGGAGCTTCACTAGGGGGACGTAGCGCGTGGGAGGATCACGCTATTCCCCCCAGTTCCTCCTCCCCCCTGAACAGGCGCCCCGCCCGACCAGAGGAGGCCCTAGTGCAGCGACCAGGACACATACCCACATCCGGCTTCCCACCCGCAGACACGACCAATCGTGTCTGTAGGGACACCCGACCAAGCCGGGGGCAACACGGGAATTCGAACCGCCGATCCCCATGTTGGTAGGCAATGGAATAGACCGCTATGCTACCCGGCTGCCCCACATTATACACCTTTGAGTGCAACTTTTTCAAGGATGCACATGTCAAGTCACAAAATATTGCAACTTAACATTAGAGGTTATGATGGAAAGGAAAAGGAACGAGAATTTTAGTGGCTTTCTTATCAGTTTTTATCCTCACATATCATACATGCTTTATGTGGGGGACCTTGGTGGGATTTTGCAGTGATCACAAGTTTAAAAGCCAAGTTTTAGTGACAGTAATTGAGCAAGAAGTTAGAACCATTCTTTTTAGTTTTCACATTTACTACACAGTAGCACAACTTGGTTTCAGTGTCGTAACAAAGTAGCCTGACTGCTCAGAGTAGCACATTGTCCTCAACAGTGCACTGATCTAAATTGTATGGTATGGGATAAGAGTTACCTTAAAGAAAAAAAATTAGCTTTTGACATTTTTCAAGTGGCTACAAGATTAAACTAGAAGGACCATGGCGGTCATTATGGCCGTTTTGGATTTTCGAAGTTTAATAACTTTGTAAAAAAAAGATGCAGACCTGCCGCTCCCTGAATTCTCCTAAAATTGCATATATTTGCTTTAAAATTTGTTTTAGATCAACCGCACAAAAAAGAAAAGGAAAAAAAACGTTATAAGATCTACCTAAAACGACCATGGACGGTCAACATGACCATCTCGTAATTTGCGCGTGATCGTGCACGTCATGTCAGTATTTATGACGTGTGTTGGTCGCATCATTTCCTTCGTGAAGTTCGTTGCTCTGTCCTAGAAACACACTAGCGTCCTCCAGTGCAGTGAAATAGTCTAAACTTGATTTCTGATTATTTCCAACATGTCCGGTTACAGACGCCGTTACAAACGCACCATGACTACCACCGAGGCGTTGCAGTATTTACAGTCAGACAGCCGCCATTTTAAATTGTTTGAAAAATATTACTAAAAGTTGTTAAAACGTTAATTTTGGTGTCAGTTAGCTTCATAACAGACATACTAACATATGTAAAGCATTAATATCTCAACTGGGTATTTATCTTGACAGAATATAGAGTTTAAAAACCGCGGTGGTCAAAATGACTGCCCACAGTCGTTCTAGCAGTTATAATAATAAATCAATCTTATATAGCGCTTTTCTAGTACTCAAAGTCGCTTTACAATAAATGGAGTGAAACAAGATGACAGATGAACATAACACAGACATACAGGGGTGGATGGGAAGGGGGGCTACGAGAGGGAGAAGCGGCAGCCACAGATGACGCCAGCAGTACTCTCCGACTTGGACAGATATAAAGGGAAAGAAAAACAAACATCATAAATCACAGATGCAATGGAGAAAAGCTGTGTCTTGAGATGGGATTGGAAGAGTGGGAGGGATTCTGAGTCTCTAATGATTTGGGGAAGTGAGTTCCAGAGCCTGGGAGCTGCTCTGGAGAAGGCTCGGTCACCAAAGCCGCGGAGGTTGGACCTGGGGGTAGACAGAAGGGAGGCTGAGGTGGATCTGAGGGATCGAGAGGGTTGGTAGGGGGAGAGGATATCGGTGAGGTATGGGTAGCCAGTGGAGGTCTTTTAGGACTGGAGTGATGTGGTGCCAGGATTTGGTGAAAGTTAAAAGTTGGGCGGATGCGTTCTGGACCAATTGGAGTCTCTTGATAGAGCTAGCACTGATGCCATAGAGGAGTGAGTTGCAGTAATCAAGGCGGGAGGAGATGAAGGCACGGATCAGTATCTCAGCAGCAGGGCGTTTGAGAGAGGATCTTGTTTTCGAAGGTGGTAGGAGGAAGATTTAACCATTTGGCGGATATGTGGCTCAAGGGAGAGGGTGGTATCAAGGATCACACCAAGGTTGCGTGCCTTGGGGGAAGGGGAGACAGTAGTGCCATCGATGGTGAGTGCAAGGTTGTTGATTTGGCTGAGAGTGGACTTGGAGCCAATGAAGAGGAGTTCAGTTTTGTCACTGTTGAGTTTGAGGAGGTTTTGCTGCATCCAGACTTTAACTGCAGACAGACAGGAGTCGATGTGAGAGGATTTGGTGCTGAGATATATCTGGGTGTCATCAGCATAACAGTGGAAGTCCAAGTTGAAATGCTGGAGAATCTGACCAAGAGGGAGGATGTAGATGATGAAAAGGAGTGGGCCAAGTACAGAACCTTGGAGAACACCTTGTGTGACTGTGGATGAAACAGAGGAGTGGTTGTGAAGTGAGATGACGTGTGACCTGTTGGAGAGGTAAGGCTGAGTACGGTGCCTTCAATACCGACATCTTTCAATCTGGTGAGCAGGATGTTGTGGCTCACAGTATCGAAGGCTGAACTCAAAGTTGTGTGGCAACAATGCGTTCCAGGGTTTTAGAGAGGAAGTGGAGATTGGAAATTGGCTGGTAGTGGTTGAGGCAGGATGGATCAAGACCAGGTTTCTTGAGAATTGGGGTGACAGCTGTAGTCTTGTAAGCAGAGGGAACAATTCCATGGGACAGTAAGGAATTTTAAAAGTTTGGTGAGGCAGGGGCATAAGGCAGGGAGGCATTTCTTCAGTAGGGGGGTGGGGAGGGGATCAAGGGAGCAGGTTGTGGATTTTGATGAACTGATGAGTTCAGAGATAGTGGTAGGGGCAACTGGAACAAACCGAGAGAGGCGGCGATCAGGGGGAGGGGTAGGGAGGTCAAGAGGAATGGGGAGAAGAGGGGCCGGAGTAGGTGCTGCTGAGTCAGATGCAGGGGACAGTGATTTGTTGATAGCTATGATTTTGTCTGCAAAAAATTGGAGAAATGAGTTGCATTGTTCAGCAGTACAGTTGGAGAGGGCATCGGCACGGGACTTGAGGAGGTTGTTTACAGTGGCGAAGAGGGTGCGGGGGTTGTGGTTGGAATCATTAATGATGGTGGAAAAATAGGCAGACTTGGCGGCGGTGAGGGCATCTTTGTAGGCAGAGAGGTGGAGGTTGTGGGCTTCTTGATGTACAGTGAGAGATGTTTTCTTGGCAAGTCGTTCCAATTGACGGTCTGTTTCATTGTGCGGAGCTCAGGTGTGAACCAGGGTGCAGAGGTGTTGAAGGAGACTGTTTTGACAGGGGCCAGTGTGTTGAGGGAGGCAGACAGAGTGGCGGTGAGGTGATTGGTGAGATCTTCAGGTAAGGTAGAGGCTGGTTCCAGGGGGACGCAGAGCAGAGCAGATCGGAGAGTTGGATGGGGTCAATAGATTTAGTATTGCGGAATGTTATTTCTCTGAGGAGGTGTGGCCGATGAGTTGGGGATGGAATAGTGAACTGGATGAGATTATGGTCTGACAGAGGAAATGGGGATGGATGGATGTTGTGTATCGGTAGATTGACAGAGCAGACCAGGTCAAAGATATTTAGGGTCCCCTCCCCAGTTGTACTTGGCCAATGCAATTATCCCAGTCGCTGCTCCACCCCCTCTGCCGATCTGGGGAGGGCTGCAGACTACCACATGCCTCCTCCAATACATGTGGAGTCTCCAGCCGCTTCTTTTCACCTGACAGTGAGGAGTTTCACTAGGGGGACGTAGCGCGTGGGAGGATCACACTATTCCCCCCTCCCCCCTTGAACAGGCGCCCTAACCGACCAGAGGAGGCGCTAGTGCAGCGACTAGGACACATATCC
Organism: Lampris incognitus; assembly: GCF_029633865.1. Taxonomy (NCBI): domain Eukaryota; kingdom Metazoa; phylum Chordata; class Actinopteri; order Lampriformes; family Lampridae; genus Lampris; species Lampris incognitus. Next base: position 6,538,076 of record NC_079215.1, on the reverse strand, counting down.
ACATCCGGCTTCCCACCCGCAGACACGGCCAGTTGTGTCTGTAGGAACGCCCGACCAAGCTGGAGGTGACACAGAGATTTGAACTGGCGATCTCCATGTTGGTAGGCAACGGAATAGACCACCACGTCACTCGGACGCCCAGTTGCTCTTTTTTTCTCTCTTTTCTGTTAACTTCCTGATTCATGTAGCAAATTCATAAGCAGAAAAGGAAATAGATATTTGGTTGGGAAGCCATAGTCAGACTCCTGGCTTGCAGACCTGCAGGTTGGCCTGGCCGGCGAAGGCTCCATCCTCAATATAGCTGATCTCGTTCTTGGTGAGGTTGAGGTCAGTGAGGTTGGTGAAGCGATACATGGAAGTAAACAGTACAGCCTTCAGCTTGTTCTCATTCAGCCTAAGATCATGGACCTAACGGATAAGGCACAGAAGAAGAAAAGAGAGTGAACATTCATTCACTACCACAACATTATTGTCATTAATATCATCAGCCATACTGTTGTCACTATCATCACCTACACCGCTGCAGTCATCAGTGATGTCAGCCTCTTTTTCATAATCATTAAAAACTTTGCTATTCATACATTAGACTCTAGATATGAAGCATGCAAGCTAATAAAAATGATAGCCACAATAACATTTCATCAAGTGGAATTATACAGATTTAGCAGTGGGTAACAGGATATATCTCTTTGCTAACACCCGATCCCATTCTCATCCTGAGGTATATAGCACCAATGACATACAAGATACCCTTCTGTGTCTGTCTAACCCTAACCCTAGATGCTATGGCTTAACCATTAACTAACCTTAACCATAAACTTAGCCCCCTAATTTTAAAGGATAATTCCGTAATTTTTACAACCTGGATCTTATTTTCATATATCTTGCCATCGTTCATAGATGATATCGTTTTACTCACAGGCTTCATTTTGTAGACTTCTGACATGGGATAAATGCTGGGCAAAGCCTTGTGGTGGCGTCTCAAGGTGCCACAAAATACGAGCCTCAAACCTGTCCCTTCCAGAAACAGAAACCTTTGTGCCTCTGTAAGACTGTGTATCCATCCATCCATTATCTGAAAAGCTTTTCCTGCTCTAAGGGTCGCGGGGATGCTGGAGCCTATCCTAGCAGTCATTGGGAAGCAGGCGGGGAGACACCCTGGACAGGCCGCCAGGCCATCACACAGGGCCGACACACACACACACACACACACACATTCGTACCTAGGGGCAATTTAGTACAGCCGATTCACCTGACCTACATGTCTTTGGACTGTGGGAGGAAACTGGAGCACCCGGAGGAAACCCACGCAGAAACGGGGAGAATGTGCAAACACCACACAGAGGACGACCTATCTATGACTTCTCAATTACGTCAGCCGGGCAGTTCACCTACAGTAAGTATTAGGGCTACGCGATATGACAATATTTATCGTGTGATGATAGAAAACGTCTTTTGTTTCATATTAAGCTTGATTATTTATTTTGTTGTGTCGCAAATCACACTCTTTACAGCAATTTTTCATCATTTGGATGACCCTTTCTGCTCCTTGCATAGCACGGACGCAGGCAGGAAATTTGCATGGAGGCAATACAAACAAACACGGAGGACAGTGAACGTAGCGCAGAGAGGGGTAATTCCAAACAGAGGGACTCCGACCAGCCAGGACACAACGAGGAGCTCGTACCTACAAGAGGGGCTACTTCTATCGTATGGACGTGGTTCGGGTACGAAAAGTCTGACACGGACCAGAAAACCATACTTTGCAAAATATGCTACACGCCAGTCCCCACAACAGACTCAAACACCACGAGCCTCTTATAAAACCTACGCAAGATTCATATCCACAGTATATGGAGACAGAAGCACACTCGAGTGCTCGAAACAAACCCCAGAATTAGACGTTGCAAGAGGCTTTTGCCCGCGGCACACCATATGACAAAGATTAATTGATTTTGCAGAAAATGTGCTACACCACGAGATGTACCGTTATCGTGATATGAGATTTTGGTCATATCATATCCCACAGCCCTAGCCAGGATGATAGCCATTCCTGCAAGCTGAACCAGGAAGTATCTCAGTAATGCGAGGGACCATCGTTAATATTGGACATTTTGGGCTTTTTTATAACTTCTACTTTTGTTTTGACTTCCAGCTATATGGTTTAGATAACTGGGTTAAATTATACTCTTTGAAAAATGTCTGAACCTTGTATTCCATGGGTCAGGATTATGGTTATATCAAAACTAAACTGCACAATTGCAAAAACTATGAAAGTAAGCACCAGGTTGAAAATAATTGCAATTACCCTTTAACACAAAACTTAACCACTACCCCAATCTTAACCTCTACTTAACCAGCATATCATTAATATTCATATATTAGAATGGAGGTTTATGGAACATTTGCTGTGTCTGTACAGATATGGAGGGGTACCTTGTGTGTCAGATAACACTTTGGTAAAAGTATTAGAACATTAGACATGTTTGAGTATAACTGGTTTCAAGTACGCCACAGGATGAGAACGCCTCGGACACCTTCACAACTTCAAATATGTGGCTGTTTACATTTAAATAAAGTAATTTTTTTGGACTTTCCCCCCCTTTTCTCCCCAGTTGTAGATGGCCAATTACCCCACTCTTCCGGGCCGCCCCGGTCGCTACTCCGTCCCCTCTGCTGATCCGGGGAGGGCTGCAGACTACCACATGCCTCCTCCGATATATGTGGAGTCGCCAGTCGCTTCTTTTCACCTGGCAGTGAGGAGTTTCACCAGGGGGATGTAGCGTGTGGGACGATCACGGTATTCCCCCCAGTTCCCCTCCCCCCGAACAGGCGCCTTGACCAACCAGGGGAGGCACTAGTGCAGCAACTGGGACACATACCCACATCTGGCTTCCCACCCGCAGACACGGCCAATCATGTCTGTAGGGACGCCCGACCAAGCAGGAGGTAACACGGGGATTCAAATCGGTAATGTCTGTGTTGGTAGGCAACGGAATAGACCGCTACGCTACCCAGACACCCCAAATAAAGTCATATTTCAGAGAAAAGTGATACCTACTGGTAAACAAGTGCATACTGACCGTGTTGTTGATATGTGTGGGGATGGTCTCATATGGAGGCTGGTTCTGACTGCAGATAGCCAACCAAACATAGCCTTTATCCCCCTCTATGAGCCAGCAGTCAGCTTTCACCACGCTGGGCAGGTGCAGGAACAACAGCGCCGGGAGCAGGATGGAGAGGAGAATAATGCGTGAAATAGAGGAACAGAGGAAAGGGAGACAGATTCTGAGGGCCATGGTTTGGGTTGGGCTTCTCTGATGTTTCACTCAGTCAAAATTAAGAAAAGGAAGGGACCCGAGGAGGAAAGCGGCAAGCAGAACTTTTGAATCAAGCAGGGTTCCAGGCAAAAGGGGCAGGAAAGCAAAGCCAAGGTAGGCTGAGATGAAGGTCAGTTAAGGCGGTGATTAGAGCTGAGATTCCAGCCGGACAGAGCGTCTGGTCCCCATCTTAGGTGTTCCACGTTGAAGGGTTTTGGACGCTCTCGGCCCAGAAATTAGTCATGGCCCCGGATAACCGTACCTCTTGGTGATGCCGATGAGGAAGTATTCTTTCAACTAAAGGCAGAGACCTAAGAGAGAGTTGGAGAGAAGGGCAATAATGGAAGAGAGTGGAGAGAGAGAGAGAGAATGAAATCATTAATAGTGTTAATGATTAAATGATGAAGACGAGGCAGAAAATTGTAATACATTTCACACATTCCCAGCTGGTTCTGAATTAAGTTTAGGTCTCATTTCTAAAAGATAGATAGAGATTGGAACCTAATACCAATGCCAGCCAAAGCCCTTGAAGGAAACGCACCACTGTAATAAATCCTTTAACTAGCATGATTATTTAATTATGCCTTAATGAAGCCCAGAGAAATATGTTTTGACATTTCAAATGAAACCAGGCTTTTTCTGTTCTGTAATTATTCATGTTCATATAAAAAAATAGCCTCATCTGAGAGTAAATTGCAGCAGTCCTGCTCGGCCATTACCATGCCATTTCCCCAATAAATGTGCTATGAATAAAACGCCATGTTTTCCTAGTTGTTTTCGCCGTGTTAACAAAGTTTGCGCTTGATGTTTCACCTTAAAGCTACTCAATTAAACAATGCTACGCTGCAGTTATGTGGGCAAGAGAAAGGAGAAATGGATCGAGTGGAAAACAACAGGAACTTAAATTTGCATGTGTTAGCCGGATACTAACTGAAATTCAGCCGTTTACCTCTTCCAGAGAAGTAACCATGGATTAGGTCCTAATCCGGTGTAAAATATGCATTTCATCGGCACTGCTTTAAGTGTCTTGATGCTCAATGATCCAGGTAAGAAACTCTAGTTAGTGGTCGCACCCATACGTATGTGCATATGAAACTGGCTGTTGGTTTCGGTCGTTGTGTAACTGTATTATAAGGCTAGGGACACCTGCAGTCAGTTGAGACTGAAGATGTCACTGCCTGCGTTTACATGCACAGTTAAGTCGAGCTATGGTTAGAGCTCGATTAGGCCATGTAACTGGACTACTGTCGTCGTCCCAATATACAAGAACCGGGGGAGAATTGATGGAAGTATGTCTGTCCCCGGTACGGTAGGAGGCGATATGCTCCCTTTCAGCTGGTTGCTATTGGACCTTCTTCTGGCTGACCTGTTATGTCACATACCAAACAAGTTAGCAGGCTTGTAGTAGCAGGTCTGTTTGAGGTGCTTCCACCGAACACGGATTTTCTCGGGGGTTCTTTTAAATCCCGCTTCGTCCAACCTTTCCGCCACTTTCTTAAATAGTTCTCCATTCGGTGTTCTCCTTCCATCCATGTACTTGAGGATATTCACCCCCTTTAGCTGACACAACATAAAGTTTGTCTCCTCGTCTGTCCAGAAGTGCGTGGTTCTCGCTCCAGCACTCGCTATGTTGATACTACGCTGTTCCACTTCCGGATGAAAGACCGCCTCGGGAACTATGGATCATGCACAGAACGCCTAGGCCAGTTCGGGGCCAATTGAAGCGTATACATGCCAGAGTAAATCAATCCCCAACCATGTTATCTAGGTGTGTTGGTCCCACCAGAAATTCGATTTAGTACGACTTCAGTCGGACTAACACGTTTACATGTATTTTAAAAGTCCAGTTTTAGTCAGACTAACACAATAAATCCACTTTTTCTGACAACATGTAAACGTAGTCAAACGTTGTGTCCAGATGAACTGACCCGACCTTCTGTGATCATGCTCAGCCTGTTTTTTAGACGGTGTCCAAGAGAGATGAAAACCAAAACCTCCTGTGAGAAATAATGCACTGGCGTCAAGCACAACCCACACTACTCCAAAGGCATTTTCAGGATTACCTTTGCTGTACTGGTCAAATTACTCACCCCTTTGACCCTCAGCATGCGAGTCAGTTACCCTCGGGTCACCTCTCATCCCTCTTGTGCCACTCCCCTTGCGGCTCCTACTTCTCTCTTCAAATCAGTGTTCGAAATTGATATTGACAATTCAATTTGTCCACCAAGGGCCTTCAATTTGCTTTTGACCCAGTTGCACAGCCATCTCTGTGTTACCGGTAATGTGCTCACAAAACCCAGCTGATGGGCTGCTGGGGCGGAACAATGGATACCCGTTAAACCCTGATAAATAGAAAACTAATTCAGTAATGATTATGTGTTTTTGGTGGTTTCCTCTAAAATTACTCCTTCAATGGAATATTGAGTGCATGTATGTGTGTGTGTGTGTGTGCTCTCTTGAATAATGTATTAAACAACAAATTGGCGAATGACCACAACAACCAGGCTCACACTGATACTGGTGCTCTTTTCTTCTTTCACTCTACTTCTTCTATTCATCTCTTCTCACTCATTTGAATCAGGAATCAGGGACACTTTGTCATTTCACCTCATGTACTTGCGCACATGAAGTGAGACGAAATACCGTTTCCCCCAGCCCACAGCAGTGCAACACACCGACAACAACACATTCAAGAAGTACAACAACACACATTCAAACTAACACACATATCCAAACTAAAGGAGAATAAATAAATAAAATAAAATCACTGTCCAAGGGAACAAACGTCAGCCAGGATAACTGTCAGAACCGCCGGTGTGCATGGGTTAGCAGTTAGCTTAGCCTGCCCCGCTTCTGCGTCCTGTCAGACCACCCCCCGTGTTTCCTCCTCGGACACAACTCCGGGCAGGGGCCGTGGTCCCTGTGGCAAGTGGACCAAGCCCTCCCAGCCGATCCAGCACCAGCTCTCCCAGCCAGACACCCTTGATACACCTCCCCGCACTCCACACGATGACATCAAAAACACCACAGTCAACACCGGGGGAGGCCGTCACCAGACCGCCCTCAGTGTTACTGGAACTAACAGTCTGCCTGGGCTAGCAATTAGCTTAGTCTGCCCCGCTTCCACGTCCTGGCAGACTGCCTTCGGTTTTACCTCCTCGGGTATAACTCTGGGCAAGGCTGCGGCCCCTGGGCCCACAGCGCAGCAGACCAAGCTTTTGCAGCTGATCCAGCTCTCCCGGCCAACAGACGTGGACTAGGACACTGCATGGACGGTGCTGGGTGAGGCCACTGCAAATGTGAATTCGCGCCGCCATCTTCCCAAACAGAATAGAATAGTCTCTTTGTTTTCTGCCGAAGCCCTTAGCGAAGTCCGCTCATTGTTCTGAATTCAAGTAGTACTGAGTAAACACAACCTAAGAGCGATTGATAACCGAAACAGGATATTTGTAAACTTACAACTTAACTTATAACAGCTAGAGTAAAAAAAAAAAAAGCTCTCCTGACAGCAACGTGTTTGTTTAGATTTATAGACCCTTTTATGACCTACGTCACGCATGGTATGCACGCGCATTTTGGCAGCGAAATCACGCGATCCCTGTACCAACTGTAAAAGGGTCTATAGTTTCACTCGTGCAGACGTAATGTATATTTGTTAGACCCCACTGGCCATGCTGACCAAGGTTATGACCTTCGAAAATATTCAGAAATCTTTATTGTTTCATATTCAGAAGGCTGCAAATGTTTACATTACAAGGCTCCAATGTTCACATCTGGACTTCAGGAAGTTCACATTTTCATTATGATAAGGATCCACTTTGCTCTATACTGCCAGCAGTGGACAAAACTCTGTAGTTTATCTAATAACACAATGTTCTGCATCAAGGAACCCGCCCGAACAGGAGGAGAATTTGGACCTGTTCAGCGGGTGTGTGAGGATGGCATCATTTTTTTTTGGGATTTCCCCCCTCTTCCTCCCCAGTTGTACTTGGCCAATTACACTCTTCCAAGCCGTCCCGGTCGCTGCTCCACCCCCTCTGCAGACTACCACATGCCTCCTCCCATACATGTGGAGCCACTTCTTTTCACCTGACAGTGAGGAGTTTTACGAAGGGGGACGTAGCACATGGGAGGATCATGCTATTCCCCCCAGTTCCCCCTCCCCCCTGAACAGACGCCCCGACCGACCAGAGGAGGCGCTAGTGCAGCGACCAGAACACACACCCACATCCGGCTTCCCACTTTCAGACAAAGCCAATTTTGTCTGTAGGGACGCCCAACCAAGCCGGAGGTAACACGGGGATTTGAACCGGCGATCCCCGTGTTGGTAGGCAACGGAATAGACCGCTGCGCTACCCAGGCGCCCCGATGTCATCATTTTCTACCATGCTGCTATTGGTCCCTCACCAGGAAGGTGTTGTACCTTTCGTTGTTATCGTCGTATCCCCTGCCACACGACACGATCCTGGCCCACATTATCTGACACTGCTGCAACTTGGCTGGAGCCTACGACATCACCCACTATCGTAGACTATGAAGGATTTTTCCATAACTTGAAAGATTCGTCTGATGGTTAAAATGTCTAAAATCACAGTGTAACGGGACGTCCGGGAGGCATGGCGGTCTATTCCGTTGCCTACAAACATGGAGATCGCTGGATCGAGTCCCTGTGTTACCTCCGGCTTGGCCGGGTATCCCTACAACAACAATTGGCTGAGTAACCGGATGTGGGTATGTGTCTTGGTCGCTGCACTAGCGCCTCCTCTGGTCGGCTGGGGCATCTATTCAGGGGGGAGGGATAGCGTGATCCTCCCACGCGCTACGTCCCCCTGGTGAAACTCCTCACTGTCAGGTGAAAAGAAGTGGCTGGTGACTCCACATGTATGGGAGGAGGCATGTGGTAGTCTGCAGCCCTCCCCAGATCGGCAGAGGGGGTGGAGCAGTGACCGGGACGGCTCGGAAGAGTGGGGTAACTGAATTGGCCAAGTACAACTGGGGAGGGGGGAGAAAGAAAGAAAAAAAAAAATCACACAGTGGGTGGGGGTCTTGAACCTGAACACCTTCAGATAATCAGCCTGCCTTGTTACCCCGACCAGCTTCCGTTGCAAGAAAAAAAGTTTTGGGGTAAGGAAGGTAACCAATAAAACATACCTGATTTATTAGTTACCTACATCAGAGTTCTCTCCCAAATAATCCAGTGGGTTTTGCATAGTTCCTGGTTTCGTGACCGCCTCTTTACAACTGTCATGGTCAGGCAAAACGTGGAGACTGGATTTCATAATCCCACATTAACTGACTTGAAGTCTCACGAGGACACACGGAACGCTCACTCATATGCTACCATTTTTTTTCTTATCGGCAGTCAGTGAATATCGTCATCCACTCCACGCCTGACACCTTCGTCCCGGAGCCGACTGATGGACTCTGACAGCCGGGAAAAGACTTCTGCAGACGTCCTGAGGGAACCGGAGCCACGGGAGAGGCCCATGAATGGACAGACATGTCAGAACTGACTTCTGAACAGAACTGGTGGGCGAGAATGTGGTGCTGTGTGACGTTACTGTAAGTACTGAAGTAACGTGTGTGGGGAGAGGGAGAGAAGTAGTATGTGTCTACACATTTAGCAGAATACAAGTGTGTGTGTGTGTGTGTGTGTGTGTGTTCATGCCTACTGAGTGCCTATGTATGTATGTATTTATTTTATTTTAACCCCCCCCCCTTTTCTCCCCATTTTTACTTGGCCAATTACCCCACTCTTCCGAGCCGTCCCGGTCGCTGCTCCACCCCCCCTCTGCTAATCCGGGGAGGGCTGCAGACTACCATATGCCTCCTCCCATACATGTGGAGTCACCAGCCGCTTCTTTTCACCTGACAGTGAAGAGTTTCGCCAGGGGGGTGTAGCGCGTGGGAGGATCACGCTATTCCCCCCAGTACCCCCTCCCCCTGAACAGGCGGTCTGACCGACGCCAGTTCAGCGACCAGGACACATACCCACATCCGGCTTCCCACCCGCAGACACGGCCGGTTGTGTCTGTAGGGACGCCTGACCAAGCCGGAGGTGACACGGGGATTTGAACCGCCGATTCCTGAGTGCCTATGTGTGAGCATGTGTGTGTGTGTGTGTGTGTGTTTGGTGTTGACTGACGGCCAGACTGTGAGGAGACTGAGCTGAGGAAAGGAGAAGCTGACAAGTAAGACATGAGCAGGACAGCCAACCTGAGACCAGGTCATGATCTCATCCGACTGGAATGTCAGAGAGAGGAGGGGGTGGGGGGACATAACCAGAGAGAGAAAAAAGATGGGGGGGGGGGCACGCTGTTAGGGGTTGTTGCTAGACACGCGTGATATTAAATGCCAGCGGTAACAGCTCATCTAAAATGTACCAGTCATTCAGCCAAGCAGCCAGACAGCCAATCGATCAGCTAGCAAGTCAGCCACATTATCAGTGTGCAAAATGCCGTGGCAGCAAAGCCCAGTACCCTTTCTGTTGGGGGTATTTGTAATGGTGTGTTTCCATTATGACGGTAGATGGCAACCCAGATGTTCCATGTCTATCAATGGAGCAGTGAGTGCTTATCTGCAACTGTACGCCACAAGTCAGCCATTCAATGTGTGACGCCGAAGATCAACACAACATTAAGAGACATCATTCTTAAGAGCTAGCAGCTCTTAACTTAACTTTTCCATCTCAATACTATGGGTTGATTGGCCAGGCTGATTATCGGATCCAATATTAAGCATTTTTACGATTATCGGAATTGTTTTTTTTTTATCCAATTGGTGTTAACATCATTCATTCATTCATTCATCTCCAGCCGCTTCTCCGGGGTCGGATCGCAGTGGCAGCAAGCTAAGTAGGACATCCCAGACGCCCCTCTCCCCAGCAACGCACCCCGGCTCCTCCTGGGGGATCCCAAGGCGTTCCCAGGCCAGATTGGACATGTAGTCCCTCCAGTGAGTTCTGGGTCTACCCCGGGATCTCCTCCCAGTTGGATGTGCCCGGTAAACCTCCAAAGGAAGGTGCCCAGGAAGCATCCTAATCAGATGCCCGAACCACCTCAACTGGCTCCTTTCGACGCGAAGGAGCAGCGGCTCTACTCTGAGCTCCCTCAGGATGTCCGAGCTCCTCACCCTATCTCTAAGGCTGAGCCCAGACCCCCTATGGAGGAAACTCATGTCAGCCGCTTGTATCCGCGATCTCACCCTTTCGGTCACTACCCAAAGCTCATCACCATAGGTGAGGGTTGGAACGAAGACTGACTGGTAAATTGAGAGCTTTGCCTTCCGGCTCAGCTCCCTCTTCACCACAACGGTCCGGTACAACGTCCACATTACTGCTGATGCTGCACCAATCCGCCTGTCAATCTCCCGCTCCATCCTACCCTCACTCATGAACAAGACCTCAAGATACTTGAACTCCTTCACTTGAGGCAACAACTCATTCCCAACCTGGAGGGAGCAATCCACCATTTTCCGGTAGAGAACCATGGCCTCAGACGTGGAAGTGCGGACTCTCATCCTGGCCATTTCACACAGCTGCAAACCGCCGGTGATAAGGTCAATTCAATTTTAAAATGTGGTCCTTCGGCTCTGATGCAGCAGCCTCTCAGTCTGTAGTCACCACTCTGTGATCTCAAACAATGTCCCACCCACAGCAATATCTGATCGGTTACACGTCGGGAGTAATAGCCTATCAACGTTGAAGGTTATTGTGCCACAGACGGGTACAGAGGAACGCGTCAGCAGAGCTGTGTTTTGAAGGCAAGGCAGCAGATAACGCTGAAATTGCAACGCACATCACAATCCTTCCTGCTGAAGTTGCACCAACGCCACGATCTTGTGGTCTATTTCTATGACGACAAGTATGCCCAGTTTACCAGTTACACCACTGAAAATGCTCGAATAATGCACTTTGATGCAGTTCATTGTTGTTCACCCAAACAACCTCACACTCGAAGGAATACGGGTGTAATCCCCCCTCTGACCACAGTGTGGGTTGCAGTGGCGCTGTTTGTATTTCTGCTCATTGACTCCACGGGAAATTAAGCTGATTTTTTTTTATTCCCCCCCCCCCTTTCTCCCCAATTGTATCCAGCCAATTACCCCACTCTTCCGAGCCATCCCGGTCACTGTCCACCCCCTCTGCCGATCCGGGGAGGGCTGCAGACTACCACATGCCTCATCCAATACACATGGAGGCGCCAGCCACTTCTTTTAACCTGACAGTGAGGAGTTTCGCCAGGGGGATGTAGTGCGTGGGAGTATCACGCTATTCCCCCCAGTTCCCCCTGAACAGGCGCCCTGACTGACCAGAGGAGGCGCCAGTGCAGCAACCAGGACACATACCCACATCCAGCTTCCGAACCCGTAGACACGGCCAACTGTATCTGTAGGGACGCCCGACCAAGCTGGAGGTAACACGGGGATTCGAACCGGCGATCTCCATGTTGGCAAGCATATTCCATCATGACCAACTTCGCTGAAAACTGTTTGCAGCATTCTTGAGAACCGCTCACCCAAACAACTCACTCGACACTGTGCTTCTTGGGCCGTCAGCAATACACCTTTCAAGTGTGAAGTCGACCGGATGAACAGTTTGAGAAAATCTCACCCCTTAAAATATGGGATCGTCCTGTATTAGAAAATAAAATGCTGCCTCCCCTGTTGACTCAATATGGGCCGCGATTTGTCTCATATTTTCGTATATGTTTCATATATACAACAGGTCTTCAGTGTGCTGAGAACATGACATCACGAAAGATCAAACCGGTTATACGAGCAGAGTGGAGAAGTTTCATTTCAGTGATGAGCTACAGACTGACAAGCTCTGCGTGCTGTGTGAGATTGCATGTCAGTGTCATGTTGTCATCGTTGCCATGAGTAACATTGTTTTAGAAAATCCATCCATCCATCCATTATCTTAACCGCTTATCCTGCTCTCAGGGTCGCGGGGATGCTGGAGCCTATTCCAGCAGTCATCGGGCGGCAGGCGGGGAGACACCCTGGACAGGCTGCCAGACCATCACAGGGCCGAGACACACACTTATTCCTAGGGACAATCTAGTACAGCCAATTCACCTGACCTACATGTCTTTGGACTGTGGGAGGAAACCCATGTAGACACGGGGAGAACATGCAAACTCCACACAGAGGATGACCCGGGATGACCCACCAAGGTTGGACTACCCCAGGGCTCGAACCCAGGACCTTCTTGCTGTGAGGTGACCACGCTAACCATTGCACCACCATACCGCCTGTTTTAGAAAAGTACTGTATAAATAAAATTATAAATATTATTAGGCCTAACTCAGTGGTTGCCTTGTACAGACACAAATAGCACCCTCAGTAGCTTGCAGTTACTGATGGTTTCTATTTGTTATGGAAGGACACAATATTGTTTGTAATGTTTCAGTCTTCTTTGTGTCAAACTAATCACTATTACAAATCCAAAGTATAACACAAATATTTTTGTTACTTCCTCTTGCAATAAAGCACTTCATACCATGTGTATCGGTGTATTGGATTCCCAAAAATCATCACATCACGGTGGGGGGAGGGAGGGTTGTAGGACTGGTGGCGGGGGGCAGGGAGCTTGAAGGGCGTCCCTTATTTCTCCACACAGAAGGTGGCAACCCTAGGACAGATATTCCTTCCATTTTAGTGAGCTAGGTATCCGATGGTCATAATAACGTAAGCTAATGCTGAGTCTCGTACAGTTAAATGGAGTGTGATGGTGAACGTCAACAAGTTCATTTGTTGAGCCATAATTTAGCCAGCTGACTAGCAAAAAATTTGATAGGCCATAATATCATTTCTAGCTGCTGGGAGCTCCCTGCACTTTTTGTTTTAAGATAATGTTGAAAAGTTCTCTTTTAATTTAACATATGCTTAAAGTCACTTCAGTGAAGTTTTGTGTTATTCTAAATTGTGACACCAAGATTTTAATTTTTCTTGCAAATGTTCATCGGTTATTGGTCTACTTGATTACTGGTCTCAGTATCGGCCCTGAAAAAAAAAACATGTCAGTCGACTCCAACTCAATACACTATATGGCCACATGTATATGGACTCCTGAACATCCCACCCATATGTGCTTGCTGAACACCTCATTCCAAAACCATGGGCATTAATACAGAGTTGGTCCCCCATTTGCTGCTATAACAGGCGCCTGTCTTCTGGAAAGGATTTCCATTAGATTTTGGAACATGGCTGTGGGAATTCGCACCCATTCATCCCAAAGGTGTTGGATGGGGTTGAGGTCAGGGCTCTGTGCAGGCCAGTCAACTTCTTCCACACTAAACTCGGCAAACCGTGACTTTATTAACCTCACTTTGTGCAAGGGGGCATTGTCGTGCTGAAATAGGAAAGTGCCGTCCTCAAACTGTTACCACAAAGTTGGAAACACACAATTCTCTAGAATGTCATTGTATGCTGTAGCATCAAGATTTCCCTTCACTTTGAAATAAAGAGCCTAGCCCAGACCATGACCCAAACAGCCCCAAACCAGCATTCTTCCTCCATCAAACTTTACTGTTGGCACTATGCATTCGCACCGTTAGCATTCTCCAGGCATCCGCCAAACCCAGATTTGTCCGTCAGACTGCCAGATAGTAAAGCGTGATTCATTACTCCAGAGAGTGCGTTTCCATTGCTCCAGTGTCCAATGGCAGTGTGCTTTACACCCCTCCAGCCAACGCTTGGCATTTCACATGGTGATTTTAGGCTTGTATGTTGAAACCAATTTCATCAAGCTCGCGACCAACAGTTCTGGTGCTAATGTTGCTGCCAGTGGCAGTTTGAAAATCGGTGTTGCAACCGAGAACAGACATTTTTTACATGCTTCAGCGATCCCATGCTGTGGTCTTTTGTGTTCTACTACTTCACAGCTGACCTGGGGTTGTTACTAGATGTTTCCACTTCACTATAACAGACTCACAATTGACCGGGGCAGATCTAGGATGGCAGAAATTTGACTAAGTGACCTGTTGGAAAGGTGGCCTCCTATGACAGTTCCACATTAAAAGTCACTGAACTCTTCAGCACGACCCATTCTATTGCCAAATGCAGTGTGTGTGGCTGTTTGTTGGATTTTATGCACCTGTTAGCAATGGGTGTGGCTGAAATAGCCGAACCCACCAGTTAGAAGGGGTTTCCACATACTTTTGGCCATGTAGGACATATCAGCGAGGCTGCCATAGCTCTCATTTTCACCATCCATGTGTTATTTTTGGCTAACTCCAAGGATGAGGCTATCGCCATGGCAATGTTTACATAGCTGCATGCCACAACATGCTACGCACCAACGCTGTTGAGACAGATTCCACAATGACGGACGTTACGGCGGTTTTTCAATGCCAACATGTAAACAACTCACAAGTTCAGTCTGCTAGCCAGTCTGCCAGCTAGGAAATCAGGTGGACAGTTAGTTAGCCAGTCGGTAAGTCAGTCCATTACCAAGCCAGTCAGCCAGGTACAAAGCAACAAGAGAGCAGAGCCCAGTATTATCCCTATTAGCGCTATCTGTGAGTCCCAGCCTACCAGCCAGTAAGCAGTGCTCGCTGTTCCATCAGAACTATTAAAGCTGTTCATTCAAATCCATTTCCTCTCGTCTTTCTTCTCCTGCTTTCCTTCATCCTTAACCTCCACTTCAATTCTATCTGTATTTTCCAGATTTTCTCTCTGCAGGTCCCGCTCTCTCTCTCTCTTTTTTTTTTTGTTACCGCACTCCTATTCTTTTTCTCCCACTCTTAGTCTTACCACTTCCCTGGTTCCTTCTCCCTTATCTCTTGTTGGCCTATCTCATCTTCCTCTTTCTCTCATCTTTCTCTTTCTGTCTTTTCATTTCACCCTGTCCTCCCTCTCCCCCTACTCTTTTGTCCGTGCTGTGATCTCGCCCTCTCTTGCACTCTGTTTCCCCATTTCTTTTGTCTTCTGTGTTGTTCGGTGCACATGTTAAAACATCTGCTCCTGCCTGCCTGCCAAACCACCACACAGAGAAACAGGGAGACCAATCCGTTTTCAGTTGTCATGAGATTTCTGCTGCTGTGGGACTTCCAACCACTTGCTGTGTTCAGTGAAATCTGTGTTTTCTGTCAATGTAAACAGAAAAAGGAAGAGGCAAGGCATTGGGTCTGGTGGGTAGAGAGGGGGGAAAAAAGAGGCCGCAGGAAGAGAGCATCCCTGTGGAGAACAGTCCTTAGCACATTTTATTTTGGTTAATGGTATAGTATTTTACATTTTATCCATCCTTTCGTGAAAACTACTTTGTCAAATTTAAGATTAGAAAAAGTCCTAGATAAAGCTTCTAAAATTGTCTGAGGGCTTTCCTATTATACTCCATTCCCTTACCTACTTGTGTGTTCAGTTAATAGTGTTAAATTATATTAGGTTTAATAAGCTGTATATTCCCCATTCTGAAACGCCAATCAAAAATATGGCTGACTACTTCAGCTTTATAAGAAACATGTGTTAAAGAAACAGTGTGCCACTCAGTGGACATGTTTCATTCATTCATTCATTATCCGAACTGCTTATCCTGCTCTCAAGGTTGCTGGAGCCAGGCCGCCAGGCCATCACACAGGGCTGACATATACACACACACAGATTCATACCTAGGGACAATTTAGTACGGCTGATTCACCTGACCTGCATGTCTTTGGACTGTGGGAGAAAACCGGAGCCCCCGAAGGGAACCCACGCAGATACGGGGCGAACATGCAAACTCCACACAGAGGACCACCAGGGTCGACCCCAAGGTTGGACTACCCCGATGCTCGAACCCAGGACCTTCTTGCTGTGAGGCGACCGCGCTAACCACTGTGCCACCTCTGTTGAAGTAGCGTGAATATATTTGAGCATACAGTGTGATGGCAACTGTAAAGGTCCTCTATCATACATTCATGATGTATCCCACCTACATTTGCACTTCAGACAGTTTCTTTTGAAATCATTTACAGTTGACCGCTGGAATATATGTTTGGCCCTAGTCCGATTAACAAGGGTTTTAAAGCTGTGTTAAGTGATTTTCAACTGCTAGATGTCACACAGTAGTGCTACAGAGATTTGAAATTACACACTCGTAGCTAATCCACTTCATACCCTTACAGTGGCCCAAGTCTAACAAAACAGTGTGCTCGCAATCCATTTTTTTTCCAATTGGATTATGTTTGCACAGGATTTAAAAGTGACTCTGATTTTGTTCCATTTCCCCTGGATGTATAAGTATGCAGCTGTTTGCATGTTAGCAAGAACTTGCTCACTTCAGACACATTTCTACAGTGGGTTCAGGAAGTATTCTGACCCCTTCACTTTTTGCACATCAATCTATACTCAATAACTCGTAATGACAAAGTGAGAACATGTTTTTAGAAATTTTTGTTGCAAATTAAATATCAAAAACTGAAATCTCTCATTTATACCAGTATTCAGACCCTTAATTCAGTACTTTGTAGAAGCCCATTTGGCAGCAATTACAGCTTTGAATCTTCTTGGGTAAATGTGTACAAGCTTTGCACACCTGGATTTGGGCAGTTAATCCCATTGTTCCTGGTAGCTCCTCTCAAGCTCCCTCAGATTGGATGAGAAGTGTCTGAACTGCCATCTTCAGGTCTCTCCGCAGATGTTCTATGGGGTTTAAGTCTGCGCTTTGGCTGGGTCACTCAAGGATAGTCAGAGAATTGTCCTGAAACCACTCCAACATTGTATTGGCTGTGTGCTTCAGGTCATTGTTGTGCTGAAATGTGAACCATATCCTCTGTCTGAGGTCGTGTGCACTCTGGAGCAGGTTTTCTTCAAGGACCTATCTGTATTTCGCTGCATTCATCCTTCCCTCAATTCTAGCCAGTCTCCCTGTCCCTGCTGCTGAGAAGCACCCCCATAGCATGATGCTGCTGCCACCACCATGCTTTACCGTAGAGGTGGTCTCAAGCCAGGTGATGAGCAGTGCCTGGTGTTCGCCAAACATGGTGCTTTGAGTTCTCCCCAAAAAGTTCAATTTTTCTGTCATCAGACCAGAGAATCTTGTCCTCATTTTCTCAGTCCTTTAAATACCGTTTCTGTGGCTTCTGTCTAGCAACTCTCCCATAAGAGGCTGAATGATGGGGTGCTGCTGAGATGGTCATCCTTCTGGCAGGTTCTCCCATCTCTGCAGAGGTCTTCCAAAGCTCTGTTAGAGTGACCGTTGGGTTCTTGGTCACCTCCCTGTCTAAGGCCCTTCTTGCCCACTCAGTTTGGCTGGACGACCAACTCTAGGAAGAATCCAGGTGGTTCCAAACAGCTACCATTTCGCAATTATTGAGGCCACTCTGCTCCTGGGAAGACTCAAAACTTTAGAAATGGTTTTATACCCTTACCCTGATCT
Organism: Lampris incognitus; assembly: GCF_029633865.1. Classification (NCBI taxonomy): domain Eukaryota; kingdom Metazoa; phylum Chordata; class Actinopteri; order Lampriformes; family Lampridae; genus Lampris; species Lampris incognitus. The sequence continues at coordinate 6,520,397 of NC_079215.1, read as the reverse complement.
ATGCCTCACCACAATTTTATTGCGGAGGTCTACAGAGACTTCCTTGGACTTGGACAGGTGTGTGCCTTTCTAAACCGTCTAATCATTTCAGTTTGCCACAGGTAGACCCCAATCACCTTCTAGACACGTCTCAAGGATAATTAAAGCAAACAGGGTGCACCTGACCATGACTTGGAGTGCCAAAGCAAAGGGTTGGAATACTTATACAAATGAGGGATTTCACACTTTGATTTTTAATAAATTTGCAAACATTTCTAAAACCATATTTCCAAAAAACGTCTATTTTAACAACACGCTCATCACCTCTATGTGGGAAGCTGACTTGTTCAATGCCACAAAAACGTAATGTAGAAGTGTCATGTTTTTCATCGTTGAAATGTACAGCTACGGGATAATCTCAGTCGTGTAGCACTACGTATAGCTCTTTTATGTTCACTTATACGTCGCTTCAGCTTTCTGGTGATTTCACCTACATAGGTTAAGCCACGTGATCAATATAGCATGTACACATGTGTGGAGGCACAAGTAATAACACTATGGAAAAAAGTTTGTGTGCAGATGACAAAAAGCTGTGAGTTTTGTAAGTGTTGTTGCACTGTGCACAGCTACCACAATGGCAGTAGCCCTTGTGTAGGGGGCTTAGCAGTCTGTTGCATAGGTTGAGACGTTCAAAATTGGTATGGACCAATGGGCCACTCAAGTCCCCCCCCCTTTATCCACAAAAAGAGGCAGCTCTTTAAAAATCGGGACTAGTTTGGGGTCTGATTTTAAAATATGCCAGTGTTTTCTCAGAAAATGATATAAATATAATGTGATGCGAATGAGGAGAAAGAGGTGATGCAAGTTACAGAAAATCTTTTCTTTTTTCTCACTTTGTTTCAACAATTCCGAGCCGGATTTTCTCAGTGCAATCTCGTAAGCCGTACGAAACCATTCAGTAGGGTACCCTCGCTGCAAAAAAACTGACTTTAGTGCTGTCGCCTCACAGCAAGAAGGTCCCGGGCTTGAACCCCGAGGTTGTCCAGCCTTAGGGGTCATCCCAGGTCCTCCTCGGTGTGGAGTTTGCATGTTCTCCCCGTGTCTGCGGTGGGTTTTCTCTGGGTGCTCCGGTTTCCCCCACCATCAAAAAGACATGCATGTTAGGGTTAATAATCCTGTTCTGTCCCCCATCAGGACATTATTTTCTTTTAGTTTGGTTTATCTCCCCCTGCTGGCAGTTCCTTGTCTAACATCAGGTTATGCATTTAAGCATGTGACCTTGTATCATGTTACTCAGGAAATTGATTGTGAGCAGAACAGCCTCATGTTTTTGTCTCCATTTGCCTTTCTTTGCAAATCCGCTTCAACAGCCAACGAAACGAGAATGCTACCAAAGGCATAGGACGTAGAAGATTGAAGCGGATTTGAAAAGGCAAATGGAAACAAAAACCATGAGGCTGTTCTGCTCACAATGAATTTCTTGACTGAGTCACATGATACAAGGTCACATGCTTAAATGCATAAACTGATGTTAGACAAGGAACTGCCAGCAGGGGGAGATAAACCAAACTAAAAGAAAATGTCTTGATGGGGACAGAACAACTCCAGTCTGTGCCCCTGATCAAGGCAATGGAAAGAAGAACTGGAGTTGGTCCCCGGATGCTGCATAGCGGCTGCCCACTGCCCCTAGCTACACAGCTAGGATGGATTAAATGCAAAGCATAATTTCCCCACAGGGATCTTTACAGTATATCCAAAAAAATAAAAAATAAAAACCCTGGATACTAGCCAGAGCTTTTCCGACCTCTTGTAGACCTAAGTACCTTTTGAACCCAACACCACTAATGCATCCATTAACACATTTTGCAGAATTGTTGAATAAGACATTATGAAGATGAACAACCAATCTTTAGGCGTTTCAAAGAATCCGACTGTAAATGAAAGGAATGCTGTGAGTGAACTGATCGATGATAAAGACATTTTGATTAAACATGTGGATAAAGGTGGGGCGAATTCTGTCTCAGTTGTCTAACAAACTTTTATAGAAAGTTGATCGATGACCCTACTAGCTCTTTTCATCAGGACGTGTATTAATTTAGAAGGTGCTAGACAAAAAGGATGGATCACCAAGGCTGAAGATGATTTCATGTATTGTCAGCACCCTATTCGTCCTGTATTGTATCTTCTTCTTTCGGCTTGTTCCCTGTTTCTTGGGGGTCGCCACAGCGGATTGTACAGTTTTCATCAGTATCCTCTGAAGGCACAGCACCAATGGCGGCCGTTGTTAACCCGGGCCTCAACCAATCCTGTCTGGAGCTTCCACTGATCCGGTACCAGGAATTTGTCATTTCACTTCATGTACTTGCATACATGAAATGAAACGCAATGCCGTTTCCCCCAGCCCACAGCAGTACAACACAAAGACAAAAACACATCCAAAAACTACAAGAACACACTTATCCAAACCAACACATATATCAAAATTCAAAACTAAACAAAAAATCACTGTCCAAGGGAACAAACGCCAGCCAGGATGACTCTCAGAACCGCTGGTCTGCCTGGGCTAACAGTAAGCTTAGTCCGCCCTGCTTCCGCATCCTGTCAGACCGCCCTCTGCGTTTCCTCCTCAGGTGCAGCTCCAGGCAGGGGCCGTGGTCCCCAGGCCCACTGCACGAAGCAGACCAAGATCTCCCAGCCAATCCAGTGCCAGCTCTCCCCAGCAGACACCCTTGACACACCTCACAACGACATCAAAAACACCACAGTCAACGCCAGGTGGGGCCGTCGCCAGACCGCCCTTGGTGTTATGGAAACTGCTGGTCTGCATGGGCTAGCATGAAGCTTAGCCTGCCCCGCTCTCCCAGCTGATCCAGTGCCAGCTCTCCCAGCCATCAAACGAAGACAAAACGTAAACGCAGATGTGGATGAAGACACTGCATGGATGGTACTCGGCGAGGCTGCCACAAATGTGAATTCGCATTACCATCTTCTGACACCGGCGCTGGGTAAGGCCGCTGCAAACGCAAATCCACACAGCGATCTTCCCACACTGGAAGCAGAACCGGTGTTGTCTATGGTCTTGTCAATCCGCATACCGATTTGGCAAGATTTTACGTTGGATGCCCTTCCTGACACAACCACTAACCCCATGGACGGGGGCACAGGTAAAGCGCTGGATGCCATCCCAGTATTGATGGACTCGCGCCCATGCCTGTTGCTATTCTTCCACAGTCTGATTGTAAGTTTTTCTTTTTTTAAATTTATTCGTCTTGTATTATATACATGGCCTAAAATACACAAATCACTGTCCGGTCCTCCAGGTCATCCCATAGTAGCTCAAACTAATTCATTATTGGATCCATTGTCAGAGTTTGCTGACTTGTTTATTATGTCGCCACCTACCTGAGTACATTAGCAATTCCACTGATTTAATTAATAATATTTCACTGTCTTGCTGACTTACCCGATCATGTCCTTTTAGTGAGGTTGGATATTGCCAGCCTTTAAACAAATATATCACATGACGGTGGTTTGGAGGCTTTACACGTCTATCTTCAGAACCACAATGATAGAGCCATTCCTCCTAATCAGATCATTATTGATTTAGTGACTGTTGTCATGAAAAATAAATATTTTAACTTTAATGGAGATTTCTATTGACAAGTTTCTGGGACGAGCAAGGGCTCTATTTGTGCACTTAATTACGGCAATTTGTTTTAGTCTTTTCGAGAGAAATTTTGTTTTGAATCCTGACATAGATACACATTTGCCCAACATTTTTGAAACAGTATAGATATACTGACGACTTACTTTGTCTGTAAAAAGTTGGAAGCAAAGGGAAACTAGATATCTGTGTTGCGTCTCAATGGAAACTGTAGATATGTGTTGCGTCTCAATGCGACAGCAGTACTGTACTAGCAATACCTTCAAATTACAGGGAGTCATTTGATTTGCTGTTAATACAAAACACATTAACCGCAGCTTTAAAAACTACACAGATTTTGCCTCCAAGGGGCATCTGGGTGGCGTGGCTCTCTAATCCATTGCCTACCAACACGGGGATCTCCAGTTCGAATCCCCGTGTTACCTCCAGTCTGGTCAGGCGTCCCTACAGACACAGTTGGCCATGTCTGCGGGTGGGAAGTCGGATGTGGGTATGTGTCCTGGTCGCTGCACTAGCGCCCCCTCTAGTTGGTCGGGCCAACTGTTCGGGGGGGGGGGGGGAATAGCATGATCCTCCCACGCGCTATGTCCCCCTGGCAAAACTCCTCACTGTCAGGTGAAAAGAAGCGGCTGGCGACTCCACATGTATCGGAGGAGGCATGTGGTAGTCTGCAGCCCTCCCCGGATCAGCAGAGGGGGTGGAGCAGCGACCGGGACGGCTCGGAGGAGTGGGGTAATTGGCCAAGTACAATTTGGAGAAAAGGGGGGGACAATAATGATTCCTACTTCATAAAGTCAAAAGATTACTTTGACTCACAACCACTTTCCCCTTGTGTAGCTGGGTGGGTGAAGTTTGGCTCTAGAGAAGTACGGGTAAGGGATTCTGTTCAGTGGAGGCCTTTGCTTAGCGCAAACACTGTATGGGTTAGCAGGGGGATTATCTGAGTAAAGCCTAAATGGTCTAACCATACCACAAAGGGGTCGATTTTCCGCTAAAAGTCTCAAAAAGTATTTGCTGGTGCTTCACATGTAAAGGGAAAAGTGAATCCACCGTCCCCCTTCCAACTCCAGTTTGAGTGAGCTTCAACTAAAATTTGCAAATTTCAGGAATTCATCGACTACGTAAAGGCAGCTTCAACATCTAATAAACTCACTGTATTCTCTACAAGTCTGCACGCTAGCATGGATTACCACAAAAGGGCTTTACGTAAGACACTATACAGTCTATTAGTACAGTGTACATTGTGTTACTTCATGACTTTCAACTAAATAATTAAAGTTTTGCACACACTGGCATTTTCCTGAGGCTAATCAACCGTCAGAGCGGGTAGTCTGGACATGCCAAATTAATGGTGTCCCAGTGGGAATCTACTTTACTCCGCTGAAGGTCGCTGACATTCAGGCTTCATCTAAAAATGAGGCTGGAGGATCATCAGCGAGGGTTCTTTTCAGGCTATGACAGACTCACTTATCTTCTTACTGCTGGAGTTTGTGTGTGTGTTGGGGGGGTGGGGTACTGTTGCATGACAATTTTTTATTTTTTTTATTGGACCCCCCCCCCCCACACTTTTTCTCCCTAACTGCTATCCGGCCAATTACCCCACTCTTCCGAGCCGTCCCGGTCGCTGCTCCACCCCCTCTGCCGATCCGGGGAGGGCTGCAGGCTACCATCTGCCTCCTCCGGTACATGTGGTGTCGCCAGCCGCTTCTTCTCACCTGATGGTGAGGAGTTTCGCCAGGGGGACGTAGCGCGTGGAAGGCTCACGCTATTCCCCCCAGTCCCCCTCCCCCCCGAACAGGGGCCCCGACTGACTAGAGGAGGCGCTAGTGCAGCAACCAGGACACATCCCCACATCCGGCTTCCCACCCACAGCCACGGCCAATTGAGTTTGTAGGGACGCCCGACCAAGCCGGAGGCAACACGGGGATTCGAACGGCGACAATTTTAAGTGAGTGAATGTATTCAACTTGGATCTACACTCAACTTATACAAGGGGAGAAACCCCACATTAAACAGGGCCTGGGTAAGTGTGGTTATCATAACTGGGCGTTTGTCAAAGCCAGGAAGACGCCCAAAACCGATCAAAGGGGGGAGAAGGACAACAGCTGCCTAGGTTTAAACCAGTGGTGATTCCGTATGTGGTGGGAGTGTCGGAATAGTTGTGACGCATATTTTCCAAACAAAGTGTCTCAGTTGCATTTAACACGCTGTGCCAGAAGTTGGTCAACCCCAAGGATCGGGTCCCCCGGCACAAACAGAGTAATAGAGTGTATGCTGTTAAATACCAGGAAGATTGCCATGACTTGTACGTTGGGGAAACCAAACAGACGCTGGCCAAGAGGATGTCACAACACAGGAGAGCTAACACGTCAGGCCAGGACTCCACAGTCTACACCATCTACAGGCCAGTGGCCACTCTTTCAAGGATGAAGAGGTGCACATCCTTGATAGGGAGGAACACTGGTTTGAACAGGGAGTCAAAGCGGTCATTTATGTGAAGAGGGAACGACCATCCCTGAACCGGGGGGGGGGGGGGCTAAGAGTACATCTGTTGCCATCTTACAATGCTGTAATTGCGAACATTCCCAAATCCTCTGTGAATAGTACACATGGCCATGTTGTAACTCTAGTTAATGGTCACGGCAATTTGCATATGAAACCGATCGTTGGTTTCGGTTGTCATGCCACTGTATTGTTTATAAGGGTGGGGATACCTGCAGTCAGTTGAGACTGAAGAGGTCACTTATGCCACTTTTCCACTACATGGTACTGGCTCAACTCGACTCGACTCGCTTCTGTGTCGTTTTCCATCATCCTAACAGTACCCCCTCAGTGTAGCTGGATTTTCGGCTCCACTTCAAAATGTACTTTTAAGATAACTCCGCTTCGACCTCTTCGGTATTTAGAAATGCCGGGTGATACCCCATGAGCACATTGATGACACAGTGACGCGTTTCTCCGACCAATCAGAGGTCTGCATTGATTTTGGTACCTGCTCCAGTTTTTTTTGGAACCTCGACAAAGGTGGTAACAGGAAAGTGGGAACAGTTACCAAAATGCTGGTACTTTCCAGTAATGGAAAACGAAGAAAGGGCGAATCGAGTCGAGCTGAGCCGGTACCATGTAGTGGGAAAGGGGGTTTAGATGAGTGATGACACGTTTCTCTCAATGAATGTAAAAATCACCTTTCTGTGATTTCCTTACCTGGACTGTTGAGCATGCATCAAGACAGTTCTGTAGCATTCTTTGCATGTGTGCTGAGGGAGGGAGCCCATTTGTGCTTGTGTGTGTCTGTATGTGTGTGACTAAGCAAGTCATGGTAAGATTTAGAGATGTGAGCGTGAATGCATTGAATTCATATGCGCGCACACACAACTACTGTATGCTCTAGAGTGTGTGTGTCTGTTTGTGTGTGCATGTACGTGCACATTGCTGCTATACCTCTGTGTCTTAATTATGTGTCAGTCCTTGTGGTCCCTGCTCGTCTCCAGCTCTGCTCAGCGGGTGCGCTGGAGCAACAGCGCTGCATGATGTCAACATTTGCCTTCGGGGGAAGCGAGAGACGAAGGAGGAAGAGGAAGGAGCGGTGGCACCGGAGTGAGAAATGTGGAGGGAGAGGGGGAACGGCAGGGATGAGAAAAGAGGAGTCTAGCCTTTGTGTAATTCCTCCTCTTCGTTATTTAAACAGGTTAGCCCCGTTGAGATTGGAATCGCTTTTCCGAGAGTGACCTTTACGTGGAAATGAGAAGGGGGGGGGGCGGGGAGTGAAGAGGAGAGGGCAGGGGGAGGCAGGAGGTATTATTTTAACCTTTATGTAACCAGGAAAGAAGAAACAACACATTTTTCTCAATGCACCGGATTGACAGTTCTCTAACTGACCTTCTCCCTCCAACACAGGCAACACACACACACACAATAATACAAGTACAATTTAATGCAAATAGAGAGCGAGAGAGAGACACTGATACAAGTATATCAACAAACACAAGTACAGACACGCACTCACTCAGTACGTTCACATGATGTTAGAAAAAGTGGATTTATTGTGTTAGTCGGACTAAAACTGGACTTTTAAAATACATGTAAACGTGTTAGTCCCACTGAAGTCGTACTAAATCGAATTTCTGGAAGTGGGACTAACACACCTAGATAATGCGGTTGGGGATGGATTTACTCTGGCATGTATTTAGGGCCACAGACAAACAACTGAGAAGAAAAAGCCCCCCCCCCAAGCCCAAAAACTAACCCCTTAACAAATCAAAGACACTGGACAAATAAATGTTAGTTTCACAATGTGAACAAAACAGACACCCCTCCCTGTGATAAGGATCCAGGTGTACTCTGTGTCTGTTTATGGCTATCACCCCATGCACAATTCTCCACTGGAAGTTCAGCTGACTGTTTTTTAACTGGTTTGTATAGGGACAGCCAGTAGCCTTTTGGGGAAGAGCCTGGGCCAAAAAAACTCAGTCCACCTCAATGCTTTCATGGCCTGCAGAAACTGAAAGTGCCGTACCTTCACACATAGGATGGAAGTTGCCTTTTCCCAGGTCCTCAAGCTCATCCAGCCATAGGGTATTGAAAGAAAGGAGGTGGTTCACACACTCCTGCCACTCCCCCAGATTTGGAGAGACAGTCAACTGTGTAAAACTATATTCCACATCCTCCTTCCACTGGCCAGCTCAGAGTTCTCCATCATAAATTTCCTCAGGTACTCTGGAAGCGACACACACACACACCTCCTCAATAATACAATTCAACAACCTGGGTCTGATGCTGGTGCATTGTTGAAGGGTCCCAGTGGGTGTCAACAGATGTCCCAGCTTCACATATCTGGCTTCCTTCAAAGAAGAACTTATGCTGGCTGAGGACAGGGTTTGGGCTTGAATGAAGCGGTTTTAAAACAGTGGCTCCTCAAACAGCCACAGACCAGCTGTAGCAGCAGGCTTCCTGGTGGCCCTCAGGATCTTCCATGCATCCAGGACAGAGGCATAGAATGCAACAAGCCTGTCAGATCTGCCTCCTCCAACCTCAGCAGAAAGAGTTGCTTACTGTAGCCCAGATGACCACATGTCCACAGCATGAGCTTGGCTGTGTCTAGCCACCGCACACCACAGTGGTACAGCAGTCTCAGGGAGTTAATGTCCACGAGACCCTGTCCTCCTCTTTCCGCTGGCAAGTATACGGTAGGGGCTAAGATCCAGTGCTGCCCTGACCAGAAAAAGTCCACTATGGCCCGCTGAATATCTTAAATCAAGCCTCTTGGTGGAGGTAGGACAACCATTTTGTGCCACTACATTGAGGCAACCAAGTGACTGGCAAGCAAAACTCAACCCCTATGCGACAGCTGGGGTAGCAACCATTTCCGTTCAGACAACTTGGCACACACTTTCTCTATCACACCCTCCCAATTCCACCTCTGATAATCATCTGTACCTAAAAATACCCTCAACACATTCATCCCTCTTCTCCCTCACTGCAGACATGCAGGCAGACTGGGTGCTGCCCTCTCTCCAATGTCCCACCTGTAAGGCCTCACTCTTTGCTCAGTTTACCTTTGCTGATGAGACCTTCTGATACAAGCTCAGACTGTCCTGTAGACCTTCCACATCCCACTGATCCCTAACAAACACATTTAAATCATCTACATAAGCAGAAACTAGGTAAGTTGTGTTGTGTCCCTGACAGTGAAAGCCTACTGAGACGCTTCTCAGCCTGCACAGCAGATATTCAATATCCAGGCTGTAAAGCTGCCCTGAGATGGAATAACCCTGCATTATCCCCCTCTGCACAGGGATTGGCAGGCCCAACCCTCCCCCAACCTTCACCAAACACTCAGCATTACTGTACAATAACCCCACCCATGATACAAAATGGTCACCAAAACCAAAAGCCTTCAGTGCTGAAAACAAATAGCCATGGTCCCACCTGTCAAATGCTTTTTCTTGATCTAAGGAGAGAATACTAATGTCAACTTCAGAGAGTTTACATAGGTCGATCACATCTTGAAAAAGAATAAAAAAGATTGTCCATTATTGTTTTGCCCTGTACACAATATGTTTGGCCAATATGAACAAGTATATCCAGAAAGTCTTTTAGTCTGTTTGACAGTGCTCTGGGAAGCATATAGTCCAGGCATAAAAGAGCCACTAGCCTCCAGTTTTTCCGCAAAGCTAGATCTCCTTTTTTAGGGAGCAGGGAGAGAACTGCCCTCTTACAAAAGACAGGCATTGTCACTGCATCAAAGCACTCCAAGAGTGCGTTCATGAAGGGACGATGCAGCTCAGATCCAACAGAACACTGAAAATGCTTATAAAAGTCAGTGGTGAGCCCATCTATTCCTGGAGCCTGTCCTGAAGCCATCTGACCAACAGCTACAGTCAGCGCCTCCAAGCTGAGCTCTCTGTCCAGGTCTGCCTTTTCCTCAGGACTAAGCTGAGGAAGCCCCTCCAGCAGCTCTGCAGCACTGTCCTGATCACACTTCTCTGCTCCAAAGAGAGAAGAGTAAAATTTTTTTTAAAAAAAAGCATGACTCTTCATTTCCTTTGGATCTGTCATCACCCTGCCACCGGGGAGCTTCAGGGATGTCATCACCTTGCTCCTGGCAACAGTCTTCTCCAAACTGAAGAAAGAAAAGAAAGAACTCGGGGTATCCATGTCTTTGATGTTGAGGAAATGAGACCTAACAAGGGCTCCTTTCACTCTCCTGCATGAAAGTCCTGAGCTCCAGTCTTTTTTCTTACAGCAGGCCTGCAGCAGCAATGTCTGGATTACTGTTTATAGCAGACTCATTTTTTTAATACTGTCCTCCAGCTGCTGGACTGTTGCCTTAATCCTAGCAGTAGAGTGAGATGTACTATACTTCTGACACATGATACACATCTGTACCTTGCCCACTTCCCACCACTGCCCCAGTGACTCAAAATTAGCTTTGCCAGCAGACCCAAAACTGTTCAAATCTCTGACAGAAAATGTCACCCTGCATCAACTTGTTGAAATGCCAATATGACCTGACTTTTTGTCCAGGAGAAATGATTGAATCTATAGTGAACAGATGGTGATCAGTCAAGCAAACTGGAGTAATGGAGCTACTAGATAGACTTGATGTAAGTGACTTTGAAATGAAGAACCTTTCTAGCCTGGCTGCACTCACCCTTGCTCACCCTGATCCATGTGTACTGTCTAGCAGTGGGGTGTTTCAACCTCGATGCATCTAGCAAATCTAACTGAGTGACTGGTTTGTCTAAGCTACCAGATGAGTGAATGTGTGGTTCCTCACTTGTCCTGTCCATGGTGAAGTCAATGGTACAGTTACAATCCTCACCTATGATCAGCTGCTCCTGAGCATACCTCTGCAGCTCATCCCTCAAAACACTGAGAAAGGCTAATCTGTCAGCTCCCTATATTGGGGCATAAACACTGACCAAACAGAAAAGGCGCACTTCAGTTTCTACCTTTACAATCAGATGCATCCCCTTAACTAACTCCACAGACGGTAAAATCCTTGGATTGCTTCTTTCAGTTGGCAACACTGCTACCTCCCCACTGACGTTGGTGCCATGTCTGAATGTATACAACCTTCCACTCCCCCCCCAATCGATCTCATTAGTTTAGTCACTATGAGTTTCCTGCAGAAAAACCATATCTATCTTTTTCTGCTTCACAACCTCAGCCACTAAAGCCCTCTTAAATCTGTCCCTCCCACCATTAATGTTAAGAGATCCAACCCCTGCATAAGAAGAGTAGAACACAGAAAGAGAGAGAAACACACCAGCATGCGACAGAAAAAAAAAGAAAAAAGAATAAGGCACCATGTGATGTAGGATCACAATTTATTTCACAAGTTGGGTCCTTCCAATAATTTTCCCCTTTGCTGCCTTTCTCAAGGCTGTGACGTGCTTCTTCAGGCGAAAACGTTTTTTTCCCTCATCAACCAACTGAAAACCAACCAGCTTCTGTAGAAAATCAACAGACTTAATAAACGTTTCTGTATTATTAAAATAATATTTTACTTTTACTGACTTCCCAAAGTTTAATTTAAAAAAAAATTATGTCCTCCAGAGAGTACAGCTCTGTGTTGTGGTATGATGTTTCAACAAATGACAGAAAATTCAGACTCCCAATCATATTCCATATCCTCAGCCTCAACGTACATGGAATCTCCTCTACACTCAGTATTCCCCTCCGTAGGCCTACCTCCGTCCTTCGCACTCTGTCCCTCACCACTGGACACATCCTCAGTCTCTGCCGAGCTGCTGGATGCATCTGCCTGTTCAGCTGCGAGTGTTTCTGCAAGCTCTGCCCCCCGACTCCGAGGCCATAGGCTGAGAGGCTATTTCCTCATCTACAACTGCTGGGGCAGGCTTTTCCTCCTACGGATTCTGTTCCCCTCTCCAAACCTTGGGGAACATTATCGGGGGTTGGGGTGTTAGCATCTACGGTGTCTGCCTCTGCTTGCTATCTATGCAGACATGCGGACCGCTTATGGCGGACATCTCCAGACTCAAAACATTTCAACTGCACCAAACTAGCATACACCATGTATGAGCCATTACCGTGTTTAACTCTAAAGAAAACCTCCAAACTCTGCCGGAGAGTACAAAACCATAAACAGCTGCCTCCTGAGTGAAGGAACATGTTTCAGCTTCGGATCTTTATATCTTAGACCGACAGTTTTGAAAGGACTAGCGAATCTGTCAAAGCTCCTCAGCTTATTTTCCAACAGCTCATTGGAGATTAACGGCGGAACACCCAGCACTAGGATTCTGGTAGTTGGAAACGACAATGGGGACACGGCACTATAGATATCCCTGATAACTACAAGACTCTCAATCATCTCACTCACATGAAACACCTCCTTCAAAAACACCACCACAGCCTTGTTCATCTTGGAAGCAAACAGTAGATTGCCATGTCCAACTTGCTCTCCTACGGCCAACAAAACCTCCTTCACCATCACACTGGGCTCTGGCGGGACAATCCAGATCCCATGACGGATGGACGGAGGTGGTGTCCCGGAGGACGCCGTTCCTCCCAAAATCCGACCGACAAAAGCACGGAACACTCGGCCAACACTCAGTAAAAGGTATTTAAGAAAGCTTACCTGATCATGCACATAGGCCAGATGAAGAATACAGGGGAAAATCAAAACTCCGCGCCACTCACACATCCAGCACCATCACTTGTGCTCAAACACCCAACCTCCCAGCATGCAGTGCAGAGAGAGGGAGCAAGAGAATGGGAGTAGGAGCTGCTTTGAGTAGGAGTAGGAGCTGCTTTGCTTTCATCACATCAGTGCGAGAGACAGAGATTTGTTCGATATACTTTCAAATGTGTATGGCAGCCATTTGCGTTGTTACGGGGCCGGCTAACCAGTGATATAAAATAAGTGTGTGAGGGAGAAGTAAAGTGACATTTACAGTACGATTGATGATCCTTGATTTGAGCATATAGATTTGATCTTTCCCAGACAGCAAATCTTTAACCGAGTCACAGTGTGTCAAGTAATCAGTCAAACAAAATCAAACATGAGCCCCTGGTGTTTCTTCTTTTAGGGGTGACTGGCTTTTTGACAACACTGCCTGTCTCTGCTTGGAACCGGCCTTGATCTACAACTCTAAATTCACCAATACAATTTAAAAGTCCCTCACGGGGCTCTTCGGTTCGAATCTCTGTGTTACCTCCGGCTTGGTCGGGCGTCCCTACAGACACAATCGGCCGTGTCTCCTGGTGGAAAGCTGGATGTGGGTATGTGTCCTGGTCGCTGCACTAGCGCCTCCTCTGGTTGGTCAGGGCGCCTGTTCGGGGGGGAAGGGGACTGGGGGGAATAGCGTGATCCTCCCACGTGCTACGTCCCCCTGTTGAAACTCCTCACTGTCAGGTGAAAAGAAGCGGCTGGTGACTCCACATGTATCAGAGGAGGCATGTGGTAGTCTGCAGCCCTCCCCGGATCGGCGGAGGGGGTGGAGCAACGACCGGGGAGGCTTGGAAGGGTGGGGTGATTGGCCAAGTACAATTGGGGAGAAAATGGGAGAACCCCCCCCCCCTAAAAAAAAAGTCCCTGCCGAAATCAGAAATGCATTTTTGTACTACGGAGGATCAAGCGAGTCCCCCCAGTTCCCCCCCGAACAGGCTCCCCGACCGACCAGAGGAGGCACTGGTGCAGCGACCAGGACACATACCCACATCCGGCTTCCCACCTGCAGACACGGCCAATTGTGTCTGCAGGGACGCCCGACCAAGCCGGAGGTAACACGGGGATTCGAACCACCGATCCTCGTGTTGGTAGGCAACGGAATAGACCGCTACTCTACCCTGACGCCCCTCCCCCCCCTTTATTACCACGTTACCCACCAAACTACATTTCTGTACTTGGTTGTGTTTATGTTGTGTGAAAAATTATATGCAAGGGTATGTTACTCATGTGTGTTTGTATAAATCTAGTAAATGAATATTTATCTGAATACATATGTGTGTGTGTGTGTGTGTACAAATAACTCCCTCACTTTCACTGACACACAGACACACACACACTGTGAGGAGCGGTGTTAATATTGGATAGCGCCTAGTATATCTGGAGTGAGAGGAGTGGGGGAGGGACTAAAGTAAGGGAGAAAGGTGACAACTGCCCTATGCTGAGCTGAGAGGCTGTAATGGTCCTGTAGCTTACGCAGCCTGACCTCGCCGCCTCTCCCGATCCATCTCTTCTCCACTTTTCCTCAACACCTTTCACTCTGTCGCTCGTCTTCCTTCCTCAACCCCCCCCCAACCCCACCACCACCACTTTATCTCACCCTCTTCAGTGTCCTTCCCTTCACTACACATCTGTGACACCCTACCCGTCTCCTTGTCTCTTCGTCTGTCTGCACAACCACTCTTACCTTCTTCCTGTGTAACTCATCCTCCTCTTTCTGAGCCTTTATCATCCTGCCTGTCTTTCTCTACTCCCCCCGGGCCTACCGGTTTTTACAGCACATTAATAAGCTGGCTGAGAGAACCTTGTTAAACAAAGAGGCTTTTGTATGTATGCACATTCAATGTGTGTGTACATGTTTGTGCACCACAAACGTGTGTGCACAGATGTAATACAAGTTAAGCTGTGTCTGCTTTTTTGCATTTGTGATTGTGTTCATTAGATGTACACAATTGAATATACATATGAATTAATGAAAGCATCTTTGTATGTGTGCGTGTGGGGTTGTGTATATGAAGCAAGGAGAAACAACAGCAGATTTGCATAGAGCCATGCTAAGTGTTATGAGTCATTGTGCCATCACTGTCACACTCATCACAGCTACTGCGCTAAAAGATGACAGAACCACCTCTTGTTTACTTCATGGTGTCTTCATATCTGGATTATGTACATGTGCATGATAACACTGGTCAACACAATTTTTCTTGCATGGGGTTTTTCAACGGATTCTAGCTAACTTTTGGGTGCTGAATCCAAATCTGGCATTAGTTTTTGCCTATCACATCAGGTTTTTGAACTATGAGAAATCATTATTTTTGAGAAAACGGCAATTTTACACTCGGAAGTTAAAAAACACTGTTGCATTAGAAGATCGATAGATGCAAAAATTATTACGATGAATAAATAAACACTCAGCCTAGCATGAAATTACTTGGGAAATGAATAGGGGTCATTTTTATCCCCACCAAGATTGCCAGACTAGATGGTCAACTTTTGTAAAATCCTGAATAAGGAGCATACAGATAGCACAAAAACTTGATGTGATAGAGCAAATCTGAGCTCAGATTTGGATCCAGCAGCCCCAAATTAGCCAAAAACAGTTTCCAAAGTCCATGCAAGAAAAAAAAAACTATATTTTTGTAGACCAGTGTAATGTAAGTGAAAACACTGAGCTACCGTACGCCGACGACTGTGCCCTGGTAGCCCTCACACCAGAAGCCCGACAAAACACCCTGTCGGCAGTAGTAACGGCATACAGTAGAAAGGGACTGATCATCAACACCCAAAAGACAGGGGTCAACAGCTGGCCACCGTTCCTGCCTCCAAATATCTGGGAAGCATACTATCTGACACCTGCACAATGGATGATGAGATCCAGTCTCAAACAAGCCTCAACATCTTTTGATCGTCTAAGGAGAAAGGTTTTCCAGAACAGCAACCTCAGTCTCCACACCAACGTGCTTGTTTACAGAGCAGTGTGCATCTCCACACTACTCTATGGATGTGAGGGATGGACCATCTACAGCCACAATCTCAGAAGCCTGGAGGCCGTCCACATGAGATGTCTCCAGAGGATCCTCGGCACTACTTGGAAGGACAGAGTGCCACACAGAGGTGTTGGAGCAGGCAGGCAGTTGCAGCTTGGAGTCTACCCTAAACCACCGTCAACTCAGGTGGCTTGGGCATGTCATTCGCATGCCCAGCCAACAACTCCCACGTAAAGTCCTCTACGGCCAACTACACCTTGGTCAACGCACTGCTGGTGGGCAGAAGAAGCGGTTCAAAGACCGAATGAAGACCAACCACACTGAAAAGATGCCAGATCAACCCCTCTTCTTTGGAGGAACTTGCCTCCTGCCACACCATCTGGCGCTCGCACGTCTCACAGGGAGTGAAGTATATGGAAAACCAGTGCACACAACACCATGTAGCAAAGCGTGCAAAGAGGCATGCACGCAAAACTACCCCCAGCACAACTTTTACATGTCCAGCCTGTAACCGCAACTGTGCATCCAGGATTGGACTATTCAGCCACCAAAGGACTCACAAATAGGAGAAGATGGTAATCATCGATACGATGGACAACCAACCATATGAAGTAAGGAGAAACATCAGTAGATTTGCGTAGCCATGTTAAGTGTTATGGGCCATTGTAACATCACTGTCACACTCATCACAGCTGCCCTGCTGGAAGATGACAGAACCACCTCATGTTTATTTCATGGTGTGTTCATATCTGGATTATGTACATGTGTATGATAATGTAAGTGAAAACTCGTGTTGAGATCTGGGTATGTGAATGTATATGTATATGTCTGTGTGTGTGCAACGTGGATTCTACTGATTTATTGTTAGTCCATCTGTGAGTTGTACCATCAACAGCACTTAACATCACCTACCCCCACCGTCATAAATACATGAATATTAAAAAGAAATGGGGCCTGGGGATGTGTGTGTCTGTATTGTGGTGTGTGCGATTTGTAAGTAACGAGTAGGAGTGAATCGGTGCGTCTTTGTGCCTTTATGTAGCTGCTGCGTGTTTACTGTGTATGTACACATGTGAATGCGGTTGTTCCTGTGTTAGTGTAATTTTTTAAAAATGACTTACACTGACGAGCCAAAACATTATGACCACCTGCCTAATATGCTGTTGGTCCTCCGTGTGCCGCCAAAACAGCGCCAACCTGCCGAGGCATGGGCTCTACAAGACCCCTGAAGTTGTCCTGTGGTATCTGGCTCAAAAAAATTACCAACAGATCCTCAAAGTCCTGTAAGTTGCGAGGTTGAGCCGCTGTGGATCACACCTCTCGGTCCAGCACATCCCACATTTGCTCAATCGGATGGAGAGCTGGAGAATTTGGAGGCCGGGGCAACACCTTGAATACTTCATCATGTTCCTCAAACCATTCCTGAACAATGTGTGCAGTGTGCCAGGGCACATGATCCTGCTGAAAGAGGCCACTGCCGTTAGGGAATACTGTTGCCATGAAGGGGGTCTACCTGGTCTGCAACGATGTTTAGGTAGGTGGCATGTGTCAATGGCTGGGACATAAGGTTTCCCAGCAGAACGTTGCCCAGAGCATCACACTCCCTCCACCGGCTTGTCGTCTTCCCACAGTGCATCCTGATGCCATCACTTACCCAGCTTAACAGCACACACGTACACGGCCATCGCCATGATCCAAAAGAAAACAGGACTCATCAGACCAGGCAACCTTCTCTTCCACTGCTCCAAAGCTCAGCATCGAAGCTCATGTGCCCATTGTAGGTGCTTTTGATGGTGGACAGGGGTCATCATGGGCACTCTGACCGGTCTACGCAGCCCCGTATGCAGTAAGGTGTGATGCAGTCTGTGTTGTGACACATTCTTCTCTTAACCATCATTAACATTTTCTGTGATTTGTGCCACAGTAGACCTTCTGTCGGTTCGGATCAGATGGGATAGCCTTTGTTGCCCTCCCACATCGTTGAGCCTTGGGCGCCCAACATCCTGTTGCCGGTTTGTAGTTACTCCCTCCTCGGACCACTGTCAGTAGGTCCCCACCACTGCTGGCTGGGAGCACCCCACAAGCCTTGCCATTTCAGAAATGCTCTGACCCAGTCGTCTGCCCTTGTCAAAGTCGCTCAGATCTTTACTCCTGCCCATTTCTCCTGCATCCAACACGTTGACTGTGAGAACTGATGTTTTTTTCTACCATCTAATCTACCCAGACTTTGACATGTGCCCTTGTTTGGAGATGATCAACGTTATTCGGTTCAATGTTGACCAGTCATGATGTTTTGACTCATCAGTGTATATCTGAGTGTATGTTATGTGCACACGTGTATATTTAGTCCTGTGTTTGCCTGTATTGGGGTGTGTTGTGTGTCTTTGTGTAGAGCATACTTTTGTGTGTATGGGCTAATGAATAACTTAGATTGAGCTCATACATCAATAACGTGCCGCCACCTGTGTGGGAAGATGGACTCGTGTTTGCAGTGGCCTCACCCAGTACCGATTCTGCAGTGTCTTTGTCCATGTCTACATCTACGTCTAAGTTTGTGTCATTGTGTGAAGTTTTTATTTTGTTCGTCGATTTCGCTTGGCTGGGAGAGCTGGCGCCGGATCGGCTGAGAGCTTGGTCTGCTGCGTCCTGTGAGCCTGAGGAGGAGACACCGAGGGCAGTCTAATGGGACGCAGAAGCGGGGCAGGCTAAACTAACTGCTAGCCCACGGCCCTGCCCGAGAGGGAAGACCAAGGCGGCCTGGCGGCGGCCTCGCCTGGCATCGACTGTGCAGTGTTTCTGTTTCCGTCTGCGTTTGTGCTCAAGTGTGGGGTGCGGGGAGGTGTGTCAAAGGTTTCTGGCTGGAGAGCTGGCGTTGGATCAGCTGAGGGAGCCTGATCTGCTGTATCTGATGGGCCCGGGGACCACGGCCCTGCCTGGAGCTGCACCCGAAGAGGGGACACCGAGGGCGGTCTGACGGGGACGCGGAGCAGGCTAAGCTAACTGCTAGCCCATGCAGACCAGAAGTTCTGACAGTCATCCTGGCTGGCTTTGGTTCTCTGGATGGTGGAGTTTTTGGACTGTGTTGCACTGAGTGGACTGCGTTGTTGGCTGTTTTTTTTTTGTTGCTTTGTTCTCTTTTTTTGTACATTTTGGGTGGTGGTATTTTTGTCGTTTGTGTTACACTGCTGTGGGCTGGGAGGAACGGAGTTTCGTTTCTTTTGTATACGTAGTACATTAGATGAAATGACAAATAAACTTCCTGATAAAAGTATCTCAAATCTCTCAAAAAAAAAAAATCACACACATCTGTACAACCTTTAGTGAACTCAGATGTCTCATTTTGTTTGTGGTAGATGGGAACTGAAGTGGGGTGAGAGAGAAAAAGAGCGAGAGAGAAAGGTGAAGGTTGCACTTGACATTTCAGTGGGCTTTCGACTGTCAATGCCCATTGAAAGACAAGGATGGAACTTGATGATACTAAAAACCACTATTCATCTGAACCTCACCACACGGGCCTGCTAGATAGGCCTACACATACATGGAAGTGTATGTGTACTGGGGGGTTGCACAAAATAGTTGACTTTACTGCAGCGTGATGATGCTTTGAGCTTTATGTCGACAAGTTGCTGATCACACGATCACGACATTAACAACATGGACACCTCAGAGAAGACAACAGGTGAGGAGCCTGGTGGCGAAACCAGTGGTGGTACACCGAGTGTGTGGAAATACTTCACTAGTGATGACTACTCTCGCTTGCAAATTGTGCAATTCTGTTCTGAAATACAACAGAAGTACAAGTGCCGTGCAGACATCTGAAAAGCTAGCTGCTGAGGAACAATCTAGATACTCACAACAGCAGTCAGTTAGCGAGTTCACCAAATGCCCTGCCCTAACAGAGGAAAGACAGCTGCAAATCACCAATTCGCTGGTGAATTTCATTGTCAAAAGATATTTGACCTTCAGCTGCAGTACACGGAGAAGACTTCAGAGACCTACTGCATTTTTTTTATATGCAAAAGGTACTTGGCTGTCCCAGCCACCAGGAATCAGGAAAACTTTGTCCTTTCACCTCATGTACTTGCTCACATGAAATGAAACGAAAAGCCATTTCCCCCAGCCCACAACACTGCAACATACAGACAAAAACACATTCAAGAACTACAAGAACACATATGTTCAAACTAAAAAATAATAATAATAAAAAAAAAATCACTGTCCAAGGGAACAGACACCAGCCAGGATGACTGTTGGAACCGCCAGTCTGCATGGACTAGCAGCTGGCCTAGCCTGACCCGATTATGCATCCTGTCAGACTGCCCTCCGTGTTTCCTCCTCGGGCACAGCTCCAGGCAGGGGCTGTAGTCCCTGTGGCAACCGCACAAAGCAGACCAAGCCCTCCCAGCCGATCCAGCGCCAGCTCTCCCAGCCAGACTCCCTTGACACAACACCACAGTCAACGCCAGGTGAGGCTGCTGCCAGACCGCCCTCGGTGTTATCAGAACTGCTGGTCTACATGGGCTAGCAGTTAGCTTAGCCTGCCCCGCTTCCGCGTCCTGTCAGACCGCCCTCGGTGTTGCCTCCTCGCATGCAGCTCCGGGCAAGGCCGCGGTCCCTGGGCCTACAGCACAGCAGACCAAGCTCTCCCAGCCATCAAACGAAGACAAAAACTTAAGATGCAGACATAGACAAGGACACTACAGCGACGGTACTGGGTGAGGCCACCGCAAATGTGAATTCGCGCCATTATCTTCCCACATTGGTACTGGGTGAGGCTGCTGCGAACGTGAATTCGCGCTGCCATCTTCCCACACCAGCACCCCGAGTGAGAGATTTTTTTCTCTGGCTGGGGAATACCATCATGTGACAGCAGACGAGACTTCATCCAGCCCAAATTGATGCCCTTAACTTCTTGCACGCAAAGCAGGACCGAAAAGCAAAAACTGTGACTGAGAAGGACTATGACAGTGAGTAGGCTTACAGGCTAGAGCTCGCCTGAGTTTTGCTTCCCTCCTCAAGTGTTTTTCTTCGACGTTTAAATGTTTTTTCGCACTTAAATGGGAGTTGAAGCGCATATAAGTGATTGCTGCAGACATTGCTGCAGCTGAGTTGCAACCTTTTGTCGTTTCTACTTGTTTCTGTCCCATGCAAATGACGTGTATGAGCTGCCTGTCGTCAGCATATGCATTACGTTTTGCTAATACAGATCGTCTCTTGTTGCAAAGCAGTCCCTTCTTCTGTGGTTTTATTCATGACGTCATCAGCGATTAGTCAAGGTCGACTCGACTTTCATCACATAACTTTTGACTTAAAAAATGACGTCATGCAATCCCTATCGTGCTGATTTGCCCTGTACAACATCAGGGAAATTCGACCCTACCTGCCTGAGCATGCAGCACAACTCCTGCTACAGGCTATTGTTATATCACGCACTGACTACTGCAACTCCTTACTGGCAGGTCTGCATGCACTTTTGAACCTCAACAAATGATCCAGAATGCGGCAGCGGCGGCTGGTCTTCAACCAACCCAAACAGCACATGTCACTCCACTGTTCATATCCCTCCACTGGCTCCCAGTTGCTGCCTGCATCAAATTCAAAACCATGACACTCGCTTACAAAAAAGCAACTAAAATGGCTCCCGCCTACCTGAACTCCCTCATTCAGGTCTACACTCAGTCCTGCTCACCACACTCTGCCAATGAAAGGTGCCTGGCACTTCCGCCACAACGGGGCCCTAAGTCACTAGCCAGACTCTTGTCTTCTGTAGTTCCCCGGTGGTGTAATGAGTTACCAAACTCCATTCTGAGTCCCTCTCCATCTTGAAGAAGAAGCTAATGACCCAGCTCTTTCTCGAAAACCTCCACAACTGATGGTATTAAAATAGAAAAAAATCACTTCTATGCACCCTATCTGTGCATTACCTTTGTGCACTGCATGTTGACACCCATGTCCTATCGGATTTGAACCTAGTTTTTTGGCACTTACTTGCATTGTCGTCCCCTGACTAGTTCCTTGCTTGTGTTGTATGAATTGTCAGATGTACGTCACTTTGGATAAAAGCGTCTGCTAAATGAAATTGTAATGAAATTGTAATTGGTAATACTTTTGATACCTCCTCCTTGCTTTTCTGTCCTTTCTAATGTGTGCATTTTTACAACTATGCTAATTATTAGTGTGTTATAAATGGCGAGGAACTGTGTCTCTGTGTTCAACTATGAGCTGACATATCCTTTGGTTGTATCAGTGTGTCTTTTGTATACTGGCAGTTTCTATGTGTGTACTTGTGTACGAAAGCATCCTTGTTGTATGTTTCATATATATGATTTTGTGTCAGTCACTGCGTTTACATGCACAGTTGAGTCGAGCTACGGTTATAGCTCGACTAGGCCATATAACTGGACTACTGTCGGTGTCCCAGTATATAAGAACCGTGGGAGAATCGATTTATTGACGGATGTCCGACCCCGGTACGGTAG
This sequence comes from Lampris incognitus, assembly GCF_029633865.1. Lineage (NCBI taxonomy): Eukaryota > Metazoa > Chordata > Actinopteri > Lampriformes > Lampridae > Lampris > Lampris incognitus. The sequence goes on along the minus strand of NC_079215.1, from coordinate 6,498,095 downwards.
GTGGCGATATGCCCCCTTTCAGCTGGTTGCTCCCCCCCCCCCACTGTCTCTTTATATGTTTTACGTTACTGAAGAACTATTACAACAACAAACATCGAGACAAAATTGATTGTAATGTCGCACTGAGAATGGAGTCGTACTCTTGTTATATCATCCTTTCTTTATAATGATGCCAGCTGGTTGCTATGGGACCTTCTTCCAGTTGACCTATTGACCTTTCGCAGAGTACCGCCCCAGAACGGTGCTTGTCCAATCCTAACTTAGCAACGGTCCGTCAAGCTTTCAAACACACAGCAAAATGCTGAAACGGTGTGTCTATGGGATCTGCAAATGGGATACTAGATATGTGAAAAGTTTGGAGGGGGTGTAATTTTCTTTCCCTTCCCGAAACCCAGAACGCAAGAAGCGCAATGTGGGCAATAGATTTGGCAGTATAGCAGACCCCATGGCCAGCTTAATCCACCCAGAATCAACACAAATACCTGTCTGCTCCAAAGCTAAGCTTGCTACTAGCTATTATTGATAGCTAATACAGCTAACGTATTATTACTGTTACTTTTACCCACACAATGCGCTGATTTCTTCCTTCATGTTTTGGTGTTTTCCGGCTACTTCCTGGATAGTTCTGAAATGCTTGACGGGCATAGCAACAGTAACTAAGGGGGGCGGGACTTTGCGAAAGGTCAAATGCATCACATACCAAACAAGCAACAAACAAGTTAGCGAGCGGTTTCCATGTCGAGCAGTGAAAACATGGACAACTTTACAGCGCTGTACATTTAATACGTACTCTACGCTTTACTTTTGACACTGTTGATACTACGCTGTTCGACTTCCGAGTGAAAGACCGCCGCGGGAACTATGGAGCATGCGCAGGACGCCTAGGCCAGTTCGGGGCCGATTGAAGCGTATACATGCCAGAGTAAATCGATTCAAACCGCATTATCTAGGTGTGTTAGTCTCGCTTCGAGAAATTCGATTTAGTACGATTCCAGCGGGACTAACACGTTTACGTGTATTTTCAAAATCTAGTTTTAGTCGGACTAACACAATAAATCCACTTTTTCTAACATCATGTAAACGTACTGACAGTTATTGCGCCTTTTGTTTCCAAAGAAGGCTGGTGTGCGTGGTGCACATGCTTGTGTGCCGGCATGTGTGCAGTTGCCTGTTTGGTTTAGTGTCCTTGTCAGTGTGCGCTTTGTATGTTAAGAGGCCCGTCTCATAATAGTAGAAGAGCTTTTGGTTGGACTGCCCGAGGCTGACGCTTCTTTGTGTAAGCCAGCCATTCAAATGTCAGAGCACAGGGAGAACTTTTCAACCATGCATCTGACAACTAAAAATATCCCCGTTGCTGGCTCTCGGTGGCCAACTCGCTGCCAGACACACAGCATGGGCTGCACTGCTGCTGTTCTGCAGCGGTGGCTTGAGAATTCGCTTCTCACCACTTTTTTTCCCCGCTTTTATGTCTTCCATTGAGCTTCTTCCTGCTTTTAAGTGTGTTTGGATAAAAGTACTTAACGTTTGGTTATCGACTAGAGAAATATTTTCATGTTGTTTATTTACTAAAAAGCAGGATAGACATTCTTCAGGGCATTACAGATAGACTCGAGGACGGATTAGAGGGTTGGAGGGAACAAACAGTGTGGAATTGAACACAAGAGTTATGTTCATAAAGCATCTTTGAAGCATGCTTAAGTCCCTCAGATATATATATATACATATATATATATATGTATATGTAAACCATTTCTGCAATAAGCGTTGTGCACTTGTGTGTGTGTGTGTGTGTGTGTGTGAAGCTGTCATGTTCCTACAGTGGTTCATTCATAATGCATAATCCAAAACTGCAACAGCCGAAGCCCTCAGATACAGTTATATTTTACATTTTGCAAGCTGTCTGAGTCTGTATGTGTGCACGTCATTATCATCATAAATAATCTAAAAATGCAAAAAAAAAAAAGCCAAAATATGTTATGCATAGTCACAGACCGACCCCATGAGATATGTGTGTATGGGGCCATTTGAGCACGTGCTTGTACATCTCTGTATGTAAGCATGAGTGCAGGCATCCATATGTCCCACATATTCCATATTGTGTATGTACACTTCACGTGTTTCAGAGATTTATTTTTTTGCCATGTGTTGAGGCAATTGTCTTGCGTTGTTGTAGAGAATCCTGCATGTGTTGGGTGGGGAGTCTACTGAGTCACTGAAGAATTTTAATACTGTATGTATCCAAGAGGATGCACTTTATTTTTTAACACAAATAACTGCTAATGTGAGTACTAATTTGGCCGCACACAATATGCCGTTATTCATGCACATATGACTAATGCTCCTTTTCCACTGCATGGTACCGGCTCAACTCACTCCACTCTACTTGACTCTACTCGCTTTACTTTTTGGGATTTCGATGACGGGGGTGGTACCAAAAAAGTACCTATCCCTAACTTTTGCCCAATGGAAAACCAAAAAAAGCGAGTAGAGTTGAGTCGAGTCGAGCCGGTACCATGCAGTGGAAAAGGGGCACAAGCGAAGGCATAGATACACACTCGCCAGCACACACTCGTGTGCAAAAATATACTACGTGAGCAGGGAAGAACACACATTGATACACTCATGCTTGCATAAGGAGGATAGATACCTGCTCATGTACCCCAGATTGCCACAGATTGGACATCTAATCCAGCATGAATTGTTAAAAGTAAACCCTGTTGGGGGAGGAAGGACCAAACTAAAAGATTCCACCTGGGGCAAACAGGTAAACAGCCATGTCAATCATAAAAGCAGTGGATAAGGGGTAATCTGACATCCAAAGACTCATTTGTCTGCTTACAACGACATTTCGCTGTCATCTACTACTACTATTACTACTACTACTACTACCACTACTACTACTACTACTACTACTACTACTACTTTCGGCTGTTTCCGTTAGGGGGCGCCACAGTGGCTCATCCGTTTCCGTCTCTTCCTGTCCTCTGCATCTTCCTCTGTCACACCAGCCACCTGCATGTCCTCCCTCACCACATCCATAAACCTCCTCTTCGGCCTTCCTCTTCTCCTCTTCCCTGGCAGCTCCATATTCAGCATCCTTCTCCCAATATACCCAGCATCTCTCCTCCACACATGTCCAAACCATCTCAATCTTGTCTCTCTTGCTTTGTCTCCAAACCGTCCAACCTGAGCTGTCCCTCTAATATACTCGTTCCTAATCCTGTCCTTCTTCATCACTCCCAGTGAAATCTTAGCATCTTCATCACTGCCACCTCCAGCTCCACCTCCTGTCTTTTCATCAGTGCCACTGTCTCCAAACCATATAACATAGCTGGTCTCACTACCATCTTGTAAACCTTCCCTTTAACTCTTGCTGGTACCCTTCTGCCACAAATCACTCCTGACACTCTTCTCCGCCCACTCCACCCTGCCTGCACTCTCTTCTTCACCTCTCTTCCCCATTCCCTGTTACTTTGGACAGTTGACCCAAGTATTTCAAACTCATCCAGCTTTGTCACCTCTACTCCTTGCATCCTGACCATTCCACTTTCCTCCCTCTCATTCACACATAGGTATTCCATCTTGCTCCTACTAACTTTCATTCCTCTTCTCTCCAGTGCATAGCTCCACCTCTCCAGGCTCTCCTCAACCTGCTCCCTACTCTCGCAACAGAATACAATGTCACCCGCCAACATCATAGTCCACAGAGACTCCTGCCTGATCTCGTCCGTCAACCTGCCCATCACCATTACAAACAAGAAAGGGCTCAGAGCCGATCCTTCATGTAATCCCACCTCCACCTTGAACCCATCTGACATTCCTACGGCACACCTCCCCACTGTCACACTTCCCTCATACATATCCTGCACCACTCCTACGTACTTCTCTGCAACTCCCAACTTCCTCATACAATAACACACCTCCTCTCTCGACATCTCGCTGTAATAAACAAACCAAATCATAGTCAATGTAGAAAACCAAATACCATTTCAAGACTCTATCGAGCGATCAATTACATACAGAGGGCAGGGTTGAAATTAGAGTTCAGTTTTATTTTGGGGCGAGTTTTCCCAAACAAACATTCCAGTGTTACATTTCTGATTGCGAAGAGTTTGGCTCTGCAGTGGTCACAACCCCAAGTAAGAAACGAATGAGTGCCTTCTCAAGGAAACTTGACAGAGGACAGTGACAGTCCATCAACTGTACCAGGATGAAACTCAGCGTTTCTGCTTTTGTCAAGAAATCATTTATCAGGATTTTTAAAGGACATTTTCATGACATTTTCTTTGGATGTTCCTGACAGCCATTGCTCACAGAAGATCAGATTATTCCGTATCAACTATCAGCGGGAGCCTCAACAGTCGTGCGTGTGTGTGTGTGTAACCTTTAACTTGGCCACTTCAAGCACTGATGTGCAATCTCAGCAGTTACACATATAGCAAAAATATGCCATCTCAGCTCAAAATTATGCAAAAAAATATGCAATTTCAATGGGTAAAATTACAATTTTATGACCTGACTTGCCAAGTCTTAAAGAATATGATTCCATGACTAGAAAACTAGCCAACTATGTATTTTCAGGCTTTCGAGGATGTGCGGGAAACCTAAAACCTTTGTCCATGAAACTTTCTCTTTGTCCACAAGGCTGCACTGCTCGCCGAACCAATCGTTTGTCTGCATTTTCTCACCCCTTTAAGCTCAGGTGAAGCTCTTATGAAGCTGTCATACAAGAAAGAGAAAGCCGAATGAGAAGTCTATCAATAATCCAAATGCAGCAGGGCTCCAGGGAAAGTGTTGAATATTCATATTAGCCCATGAATATTCATAAACTGATAAACAGACCGCGGTTCCAGTGACGATGAAGCGCTTCGCCTTTATGAGCAAGCCTGGCTTCCGAGCTGAGCCACATCAGGGGATGAAGGCACAAACTGACAGTAACTAGGGGGAGATGGCACATCACAGCAAAGCCAAAATAAAAGTTAATGGTGTTTTTACTGCTGTCATTTGGAGGCAATTTGAACTCCATATTGATGTCATAATTTTGTACGCTCAATTGATGCCTCTTTTTATATTCACTTTTCAAGTTTTTTGATTTTTCTTTCTGCTTTGGAGAACCCTGCTAATGCAGGTTTTCATAACAGCCCAAAGCTACACCAGACGACTTGACTAAAACGTCCTACTCTGTCTGGTTTAAAGTTGGCTAATTGGTGAAATAAACAACCATAAGATTCCCAATTTTAACTCGAAGCCCCAACCTCAGTGCTATGAGAAAGGCAGAGTAAAATATCCGGCAGTATTAATAAGTAGGCAGGTTGTGCTACTTAGTGATCGGGCAGAAATAGTGCCATCTAAAAGTCGATTTAGAACCCTGTCAAGTCCATCGAGTGAATTCCCTCCTGAGGTTCACTCTTGTTTTATCACGTCTTCTATCTTGTTTGCCTCCTCCATCAACTGGGTTCTTTTTCTTTTACTGGGTAGAGTTTCCACAGTTAACTTGGGGTTGTTGCTGTAAAGCCCCCTGAGGCAAATTTGTGATATTGGGCTGTACAAATAAAATGACTTGACTTGACTTGTTCGCCATTGCCTAGCCTGCTATTGGGTGGTTGACACACTTCCCGTGTTTTAAATCGAGTTGCCAGGAGAACGCGTGCTCTGGTGGCAGACAGAATTGCGGAGTGAAAGCGCGGCTTACAGAGAACCACTCTAAATGCCAATGATGTTATTATTCAGTAGCCATTCCACTATGCAATGAACACTGACTTCATAATTATAAGTTAAAGCAAAAAACGTCTATTTCCACTTTAATGGGATGTTGGAAAGCTGTGCATGCCCCCTCGTTGCCCATACAAACAATATTGGCATGTTGGCCCATGGGGACAACAGGGTGAGGATTGTGTCTCTGCTTTGCATTCATCCTGGGAAAGATAGGTGTAGAAAATAAGGTGTTGATTCTTCAGCTTGAGCGAGCAGGTTCACGCCTCCATTTCTGCAGGTGTCCAGCCTGCTGTGAATGCCCTTGAGTAACACAACTAATACCCTGCAGCTCCAGGGGCATCACTCTGACTCTGAGTTATTCTGCTGCATGACAGTGAAGTCACATTAGAAGTGGTCAATGGGCGCTTCTACTCCCTTTTGAATGAGAGGTGGCTAACTGCTTCGCAGAGCATGATGCGATACCTGGTGGTGTAACAACAACAAACTGAAATCACTGAACTTTAACCCCACTGTATTAAGATATTCCCACAGCGGCAAAAACCAATGGAATTCCAGAGAACGGTCCGCTGTGGACATTCCTTTCTTGCAACCATAAATGAGCTTTTTCCAATCAACACCAAGGCCACGCCGCTTGTGTTGAGTTTTCTGCGCTGTTCTGCTGATGTACACAAACACAACAAAACACCGTCTGGTGAAAATTACCACGTACAGAACAATCTAATCAACACGCCATGAATATCTGTCTCACCTAGGTTGGTTGTTGATCTTATGTAGTCTATTTAGACTGATCTGATTCAATCCAACTGGCCATAAAAAATACACGAGATTCATCTGTTGTATTCGGAGAGAGCACGCCAACAGGTGGTGGATAGTAGCAGGCAGAAACGGTGCCAGGCGGTTTCGTTGCTCCCAGTATGACTTCACTGTCATAAATACAACCAGGCAGCTCCATTGAAGCAGTGTGTGTGTGGGGGGGGAGGGCAGCGGGGGATTGCCTCAGTCAAGGGCACTTCAGGGGTGTTCGTCATGGAAGCAGGTGCAAGCAACTCTTCCACTTTGTTGACTCAAGATTTCTAAACAGACATTCTGGGGTTTGAACCGGTGCCACAACAGTGACAAGACAACTTTTCTGATTACTTTGTTACCGATGCACCCTGGGTGTTACCGATGCACCCTGGGTATTACTGATGCACCCTGGGTGTTACCGATGCACCCTGGGTGTTACCGATGCACCCTGGGTGTGCACAAACACAGAGAGCTGCATGCACGAGGTTGTTGTTGACACTCAGTATGTTTACATGTTAGAAAGAGTGGATTTATTGTGTTAGTCCGACTAAAACTGGACTTTTAAAATACATGTAAACGTGTTAGTCCCACTGAAATCGTACTAAATCTAATTTCTTGAAGTCTGACTAACACACCTAGATAATGCGGTTGGGGGTTGATTTAGTCTGGCATGTATACGTTTCAATCGGCCCCGAACTGGCCTAGGCGTTCTGCGCATGATCCATAGTTCCCGCGGCGGTCTTTCACTCGGAAGTGGAACAGCGTAGTATCAACAGTATCAACATGACGAGTGCTGGAGCGAGAACCACGCGTTTCTGCACTGACGAAGAGACAAACTTTATGTTGTGTCAGCTAACGCCTCTCGACATGGAACCTGCTTGCCGCCTGCTAACTTGTTTTTCACTTGTTTGGTATGTGACGTAGTAAGTCAACTGGAAGAAGGTCCAACAGCAACCAGCTGAAAGGGGGCATATCGCCGCCTGCCGTACCGGGGTCGGACATACTTCCATCAATAAATCGATTCTTTCCCGGTTCTTGTATACTGGGACAACGACGGTAGTCCAGTTACACGGCCTAATCGAGCTATAACCGTAGGTCGACTTAACTGTGCATGTAAACGCAGTGGGTGATAATGGACATACCTACGGAGACATTTGGAAATACTGAAGGTTGATAATTACTACGGGGTCAGATGTTGTCTTTTTCATTTTAATGGAAATCTGAACATGGATATCTGCTCCACAAGTGTTACTGACAAACAAACACGACGTTTTGAACGTGGTTGAAAACGTTCTCCTGCACAGGATAAAGGATGGGAAGTGCATGTCATCGTCACTTGAACAAGTCAAATGTTTTGTGCCAATACTCTGTTGGAGTACTCGTTTCTATGCTGGCCCTGTTATATATCATCCTGGCTCTTAGACAACGCTGCACATGTTCATTTATTAAATGTGATGATTGCTCATTAAAATCAGAAAAAGAGAAACGGGTTACAATGCGTTTTCAGCTAATTTATCATCGTGAGGTTATCTTCCTACATACGTATACATTTTCCTATATGTACATTGTTCCATTTTCCTTTATTCTTATGCAGCAAGTTCATTGTCATATTTTAATCAATGTTCCTTGAATTACTTGAACCTTGGAATTTATCGCCCTTTAAGCTTTAGTCTTGTTTCACCTACTGCCATGCTAAGTGTGAGATGTGCAACTAATCTGGCCACAGTCATATTTATCAATAATTTTGTCTTTTTTTTTGGTGGATTTCCCCCCATTCTCTCCCCAATTGCACTTGGTCGCTGCTCCACCCCCCTGCTTCTTTTCACCTGACAGTGAGGAGTTTCACCAGGGGGACATAGAACAGGCACCCCGACTGACCGGAGGAGGCGCTAGTGCAGCGACCAGGAAACATACCCACATCCGGCTTCTCACCTGCAGACACGGCCAACTGTGTCTGTAGGGACGCCAGACCAAGCAGGAGGTAACATGGGGATTCGAACCGGCGATCCCCGTGTTGGTAGGCAATGGAATAGACCGCTATGCTACCCAGACGCCCCTTATTCAATAAAAATCTATCCATCCATCTATCCATTATCCAAGTCGCTTATCCCAATCGGGGTTGCAGGGATGCTGGAGCCTATCCCAGCATTCACTGGGCGGCAGGGGGGGCAGACACCTTGGACAGGCCGCCAGTCCATCATAGGGACAATTTAGTAAGGACAATTCACCTGACCTATGTGTCTCTGGGATGTGGGAGGACACCGGAGTACCTGGAGGAAACCCACGCAGACACAGGGAGAACATGCAAACTCCACACAGAGGACGACCCCCAAGGTTGGGCAACATTGGGGTTCGAACCCAGGACCTTCTCGCTGTGAGGCGACCGCGCTAACCACTGCGCCACCGTGCCGCATAAAAATGCATAGGTTAATTAAAATCACTGGAAGGTAAGAAGATTGGGATATAAGTAATATTACTTTCTACAGCTCATTAGCTCTGTTAAAACTTCACTTCAAAGTCGGAAGCACGAGATGAGGCTCAAACCTACCGTCCACGGCTTTTATCCAGAGTTTTTTTTTACATATGATTTAGTAGATGACATGCAAGAGCCTCATAAGTAGGCCGAGGTGCAGCTAACAAGGAAACGGAGTGTGCTCTCAGAGCCCTGCCATCTCCATTCCTTGCTTTTTCTCTTCCTCTTTTTTTCTTCTTCTTCCTCCCTCTTTCAGACGTATCCTGGAGCCTGGTGTGCACTAATTAAGGAGTGAAGTGTCGTTTTGATTTGGCCATCAAGCTAATTAGGACGAAGACGTCCTCGGGAAGGGGTGTGTGCTATCCTCTTGCTGGCCAATTATCGACTCGAAGAGACGCAGCGTATTTATGTGTGTGTGTGTGTGTTGACTTTGCAAGTGTGTGTATTTAAATTTTCCATATGCGTGTCCCATGTGTTCCTATATGGTATGCTTGTGGGTTTGTACACACGTGCATGTACGCTGCTTTGCGTCCCTATAGCTGTGTGTTTCTGCGTTAATACGAGTGTGTGTCTCTTCGTTACTGATGAATACAGTGGGGGATATCTGGTGTGTTGTTAACGCTCAGCCTCTTGCAGACTCCCCCATCTTCTTCCATCCCTTCTTGCCTTTCATCGTCGTCTCCATCTTCGCTCCATCTTGAAGGGTGCACTTAAACCACAGCTCTGGGTCGTTCTGCATGACCCGGCATATTGCTGTTGGCAAATGTCGCTTTTTAAAAAGCGTAAATCCCCTGGCTGAAGCGATGCCTTGCAAACCCGTGTTCCCAAAGCCACTTAAAATGGATTCTGCTGTGCTGGTTTTAGAAGTTTGCATCTGTCCCCTATTTCAACTGTTCACATACTATCTTACTCCCCGTCTGTGCTAATGAAAGTAAAAAATGGGACGATAGCCAACGTGTTGGCCATATTGGGCACTGGGCATCATAGAGGAACAGCTTTTCTGTAAATGTTCTCTTATTAGATGTACATTGGGAGATATACGTGCATATCCAGTCGTTCTTAACCATCCAAATACGTTTTCATACACGTGCCTTAAATGTTGATCCCCACTTGTTTGTACATTCAACATGTATTAACAGTAAACCCCCATCCAGCCATCATCCAAACCACTTATCCTGCTCTCAGGGTCGCGGGGATGCTGGAGCCTATCCCAGAAGTCATTGGGCGGCATGCCGGGGAGACACCCTGGATAGGCCGCCAGGCCATCACAGCCCCCCCCCCCCTCCACACACAAACACAGACATTCACACCTAGGGACAATTTATTATGGCCGATTCACCTGACTTACATGTCTTTGGACCGTGGGAGGAAACCGGAGCCCCCGGAGGAAACCCACGCAGACATGGAGAGAACATGCAAACTCCACACAGAGGACGACCCCCAAGTTTGGACTACCCCGGGGCTCGAACCCAGGACCTTCTTGCTGTGAGCCCACCATGCTAACCACTGTGCCACCGTGCCTCACACCCAACTATTACAGTGAATAATTCAAAAGACACTAGAAACAGCTGACTTTGAGTGTTTTGTGCAAAAAAAAAAGAAGAAGAAAAAGGATTTGGGGGAATCAGAACAGCTGATCAGATGCTCACCTTATTTCAAGGCATGCCAAAAAAAAAATAAATAAATAAAAAAATCTCAAAGAAAAAGAAGTTTATAAGTCCAGAAATCGATGTGCCGCTGCCAGGACTGACATAAAAGCACAAACATACCAATGAAGCTCTTATACCCGCATGTTCAAGTCTCAGCTGTTTCAGTTATGCAAGACGGCAACGTGTGAGAGATTTGCCTAATTGCTTTACCGCTACTTCTCGTATTTGCATCTGCATTTAATATTTGATAAGTCAGGAAAGGATTTTCGTACAACTGACAAAAAGGAAAGGAATTATTATCCACAGCTTACTCTGGTTGGCTTCAATTTATCTGAGCTATCAATAGCTCTTCTGCCTTAATACAAATCTCTCTCCGTCTGCCTGCCTGTCTGTCTGTCTGCTTGCTTGTCTGTCTGTCCGCTTGTCTGTCTGCCTGTCTGCCTGCGTACCTGCCTGCTTGTCTGCCTGTGTCTGTCTGCTTGCCTGCCTGCCTGCCTGTCTGTCTGCCTGCCTGTCTGTCTGCTTGCTTGTCTGTCTGTCCGCTTGCCTGCCTGCCTGCCTGTCTGCCTGCTTGCCTGCCTGTCTGCTTGCTTGTCTGTCTGTCCGCTTGCCTGTCTGTCTGCTTGCTTGTCTGTCTGTCTGCTTGCCTGCCAGCCTGCCTGCCTGTCTATCTGCTTGTCTGTCTGTCTGTGATGGTTAAACCAAAGACACGCAAACCTCTGATGTCTTACTACACATACTACCGAAAGTTGAAGAGGACGATGAAGAGGATGATGAAGAGGATGACGAGAAGAGACAGAATTCGCGAGACTCGGGCCATGCACTGAACTGATTCAATGGAGATTTGTTTGTTTGTTTGAGATTGTGTTTGTTGTGTGTGTGTACATGAGTGAGGAGTGGGTCGCAGTGTTTTGGATTTGTTTGTCTAAGAGTGCATCTGAGTGTACAATGCTGGTAAAATACACAATACACACACACACACACACACACACACACAGAAATGTGCCCACGTACACATGTAAATTCACTCAAAGTCACATGCAAATAGAAGCAGTGAAAATAATAATGTGTTGACTTCCAGGCCGGGGGGGGGGGAGAGAGAGAGAGAGAGAGAGAGAAGAGGAGATAGAGAGAGACAGAGGTAGAGAAAAAGAATGCCTTTCTCGTTCGCTCTCACATTATACTATGGGTATGGAAATGTCTACCTTTTACAAATCCATCGGTCTTTCGGTCGTGGTGTCACAAGCCGCCATCTTCCAAGTAACGTTAATCGTTGTTGTTAGCTGTTAGCACAGATTTTTCTTACTAACTGTTAGTACGTCAAATATTTTTTTAAATTAACGTTAAGATCACAGATTTTCTCTGGTAAGATTTTAGGTTAGGTATATATATATATATATATATATATTTTTTTTTTTTTTAAAGGTAAAATTTTAGGTTAGAGAGTCAGAACCTCCAAGTCTGCGGTCATGGTTTTCTACTGGAAAATGGTGGATTGCTCCCTCTGGGTTGGGGATGAGTTGCTGCCTCAAGTGAAGGAGTTCAAGTATCTCGGGGTCTTGTTCACGAGTGAGGGTAGGATGGAGTGGGAGATTGACAGGCGGATTGGTGCAGCATCAGCAGTAATGCGGACGTTGTACCAGACCGTTGTGCTGAAGAGGGAGCTGAGCCGGAAGGCAAAGCTCTCAATTTACCAGTCAATCGTCGTTCCAACCCTCACCCATGGTCATGAGCTTTGGGTAGTGACCGAAAGGGTGAGATCGCGGATACAAGCGGCTGAAATTAGTTTCCTCCGTAGGGTGTCTGGGCTCAGCCTTAGAGAGAGGGTGAGGAGCTCGGACATCCGGAGGGAGCTCGGAGTAGAGCCACTGCTCCTTCGCATCGCAAGGAGCCAGTTGGGGTGATTCAGGCATCTGATTAGGATGCCTCCTGGGTGGCTTCCTTTGGAGGTTTTCCGGGCACGTCCAACTGGGAGGAGACCCCGGGGTAGACCCAGAACTCACTGGAGGGACTACATGTCCAATCTGGCCTGGGAAGGCCTTGGGGTCCCCTAGGAGGAGCTGCAGGGCGTTGCTGGGGAGAGGGACGTCTGGAGTGCCCTACTTAGCTTGCTGCCACTGCGACCCGACCCCGGAGAAGCGGCTGAAGATGAGATGAGATTTTACGTTAGATTGGATGTATAGCTATATATTAGATTAGATAGTGCATGCCGGATCACAGATTTTCTCTGGTAAGATTTTAGGTAAGGTATAGTGTGTGTGTGTGTGTGTATGTATATATATATATATATTTTGTTGGTTAGATTGGATATATAGCTATATATTAGATTAGATAGTGCACGTAGGCGAGATGGCTGGGCGTTCCTGTTGTGTGAAGAAATGCCACAGCAAATCCCACGATCGCTCCGGTATTAAACTCGAGAATGGGTTATGCTTTTTTTTTCTTTCCCTTCTTGGAAGAGAAACGAAGGAAAGAACAGAGGACTTAACCAAGAGGCGCAGGGTGGCCTGGGCTGCAGCAGTGGGACGCAAATCGATCACGTTCTTTAAACATCTCAGTGAGGTAAGGGTACCGGTAAAGGTAAATGTAATGCTAATATATAGATAAGTCAATAGCTAAAGTGCTAGCTAATTTGTAAACAATGCCTCTGATCCTTGGAAGATGGCGCCCGGCGTTGTGTTGCCCTTGGAAACGGCCCAAGTCCAAAAGACCGCTTGACTTTCTCTTTCAATTTCTCGGTCAAACATGATGTTAGAAAGAGTGGATTTATTGTGTTGGTCCGACTAAAACTGGACTTTTAAAATACATGTAAACGTGTTAGTCCCACTGAAATCGTACTAAATCGAATCTCTGGAAGTTGGACTAACACACCTAGATAATGCGGTTGGGGATCAATTTACTCTGGCATGTATACGCTTCAATCGGCCCCGAACTGGCCTAGGCGTTCTGCGCATGCTCCATAGTTCCTGTGGCGGTCTTTCACCCGGAAGTGGAACAGCGTACTATCAACAGTACCAACATGGCGAGTGCTGGAGCGAGAACCACGCGTTTCTGGACAGACGAGGAGACAAACTTTATGTTGTGTCAGCTGAAGGAGTTGAATATCCTAAGGTACAAGGATGGCAAACTATTTAAGAAAGTGGCGGAAAAGTTGGACGAAGCGGGATTTAGAAGAACCCACGAGCAAATTCGTGTTCGGTGGAAGCGCCTCAAACATGCCTACTACAATGCAAAGAAAAACAAACAAACAAACAAACAAACAACCGGAAGAAGGACCAATAGCAACCAGCTGAAAGGGGGCATATCGCCACCCACCGTACCAGAGTCGGACATACTTCCGTCAATCTATCGATTCAGCCCCGGTTCGTGTATACTGGGACAATGACAGTAGTCCAGTTACATGGCCTAATGGAGCTGTAATCGCAGCTCCACTTAACTGTGCATGTAAACGCAGGCAGTCAGTACTGCTTTCCTTGGATGTTTAGTTGTACGTACTTTTATCACACACACACACACACACAAATATCTCCTACTTTTGCATCTGTTTACAAAAGCAACACGATGTACCTTTCCTCTAGCCGTTGTTTGCCTCTCCGTCCATCCATCTAGCATCTATTGATCTACCCATCTATCTTTCCACCCATGCAGTGAGCTCAACATCTGTTTATCTATCCATCAGAGCAGCCTATTAAAACCCCCTGCAGCTCCTGCCCCTCTCATATTTACCATCCATAACTCACCGACAGACACATCCTTCCTCCTAACTGCTCCACAAACTCCCACCTCCACTCCATCCATCCATCCATCCACCCATCCATCCATTATCTGAACCGCCTATCCTGCCGTCAGGGTCGCCGGGATGCTCGAGCTTATCACAGCAGTCATTGGCGGCAGGCGGGGAGACACCCTGGACAGGCTGCCAGGCCATCACACACTCACACACACACACACACACAAACACACACACCTAGGGACAATTTAGTACAGCTGATTCACCTGACCTACATGTCTTTGGACTGGGGGGGAAACCGGAGCACCCGGAGGAAACCCACACAGACAAGGTGGAGAACATGCAAACTCCACACAGAGGACGACCCGGGACGACTCCAAGGGTGGACTACCCCGGGGCTCGAACCCAGGACCTTCTTGCTGTGAGGCGACCGCACTTACCACATCGCCACCGTGCTGCCCCACCTACTCATGTTTCAAAATACAAAATGCACACACGCACAGTCTCACAACACCATGTGTGCACAGACTTTCACATAATATCTCTACCCCAGCAAACCCTTGTCTCCAAACGGCGTCTCACACAGACAGAAATGACATCCAATCCATCATGTCATGCCAACACACACTCATTCTGCTCTAGGGTATGGGTAATTAGATGCACAATCTTATGAAGGTCAACAGATATCCACAGACACGCAACCGCACACAAGTGTATCCTGAGACAAGAGCATCGAGAGGTGGATGACAAGGGCCCCCTCCCAAAGAGACCAGCTGCTTTTGTATTAAATCATTGCAGTGGAGAGGATCAGGAAGGCCCTGCTGACAAGATGGAGTCAGTGTAACGCAACTAGACAAGCATGTGCAAAGACCATAATGCATTACAATAATGACACACACATCGTTACGTGCATATTACATGTTAACACAGACATAACAAAGATAATTAAGTGGGGAGATGGTGGCGCGAATTCACGTTTGCAGCAGCCTCACCCAGTACCGTCCACGCAGTGTCTTTGTCCACATCTGCGTCTAAGTCGTCTTCGTTTGACGGCTGGGGGAGCTTGGTCTGCTGTATCCTATGGGCCCAGGGACCACAGCCCTGCCCGAAGCTGCACCCAAAGAGGTAACACCGACAGGATGTGGAAGTAGGGCAGGCTAAGCTAACTGCTAGCCCATGCAGACCGGCAGTTCCGATAACACAGAGGATGGTCTGGCAGCAGCCTCACCTGGCGTTGACCGTGGTGTTTTTGGTGTCGTCGTGTGGAGGTGTGTCAAGGGTGTCTTGTTGGGAGAGCTGGCGTTGGATCGGCTGGGGGAGCCTGGAGCCGCGTCCGGTGGGCCCAAGGACCACGGCCCCTGCCCAGAGCTGCGCCTGAACAGGAAACACCAAGGGAGGTCTGACAGGACGCAGAAGCGGGGCAGGCTAAACTAAATGCTAGCCCATGCAGACCAGCAGTTCTGGTAACACCCACGGTGGGCTGGTAGCAGCCTCACCTGGTGTTTTTCATTTCATCGTGTGGAGTGCGGGGAGGTGTGTCGAGGGTGTCTGGCTGAGCGAGCTGGTGTTGGATCGGCTGAGGGAGCCTGGTCTGCTGCGTCTGGTGGGCCCAAGGACCACGGGCTCTGCCCAAAGAGGAAATACTGAGGGCGGCCTGACAGGATGCAGAAGCGGGGCAGGCTAAACTAACTGCTAGCCCATGCAGACCGGCAGTTCCGATAACACAGAGGATGGTCTGGCAGCAGCCTCACCTGGCGTTGACCGTGGTGTTTTTGGTGTCGTCGTGTGGAGGTGTGTCAAGGGTGTCTTGTTGGGAGAGCTGGCGTTGGATCGGCTGGGGGAGCCTGGAGCCGCATCCGGTGGGCCCAAGGACCACGGCCCCTGCCCAGAGCTGCGCCTGAACAGGAAACACTGAGGGAGGTCTGACAGGACGCAGAAGCGGGGCAGGCTAAACTAAATGCTAGCCCATGCAGACCAGCAGTTCCGGTAACACCCACGGTGGGCTGGTAGCAGCCTCACCTGGTGTTTTTCATTTCATCGTGTGGAGTGCGGGGAGGTGTGTCGAGGGTGTCTGGCTGGGCGAGCTGGTGTTGGATCGGCTGAGGGAGCCTGGTCTGCTGCGTCTGGTGGGCCCAAGGACCACAGCCTCTGCCCAAAGAGGAAATACTGAGGGCGGCCTGACAGGATGCAGAAGCGGGGCAGGCTTAACTAACTGCTAGCCCCTGCAGACCTGCAGTTCTGACAGTCATCCTGGCTGGCGTTTCCTCTCTTGGACAGTGATTTGTTTTTGTTTAGTTTGGAAATATGTGTTAGTTTGGACATATGTGTTTAGTTTGGATATGTGTGTTAGTTTGGATATATGTGTTAGTTTGGATATATGTGTTAGTTTGGACATATGTGTTAGTTTGGGTATATATATATATATATGTTAGTTTGGATATTTGTGTTAGTTCGGACATATGTGTTAGTTCGGATATGTGTGTTAGTTTTGATATATGTGTTCTTGTATTTTTTGTCCTTGTGTTGCAGTGCTGTGAGTCGGGGGAAACGATATTTTGTTTATTTCACGTACACAAGTACGTGAAATAAAGTGACAAAGTGTTCCTGATTCCTGATATATCACAACAATCACACACACATACACACAGACACACACAAGCTTGTAAGTGAAACGTACAAACACACGCACACATTTTTCAATATCTACAAGACACCATAATTGATCTGTTTTCAAAGCGTAAAGATACCCCCCCCAACAGCATGAGAGTGAACATAGCAGGAGGCCAATTATGCTGTAATGGTGAGCGTAGCGCTGATGAGTCTACGAGGTGTGTTCAGCAGCACATGATGGATCCCTGCTAAGGACATTACTCTGAACACCCGCGGACCGGGGAAGTGAAACCTCACAAATTGGATAATGCACCTTGAGCCGTAACAGGCCTCAACTGCCTTCAATAGATTAACCCGAGGCAATGAACATCCCTGTCTGGCCTACACCAGCAGGCCCAAACTGCAATCCCCCATCTCACGTACGTGCCAAAGAACAAAGAGACCTGAAGACTTGCAGCACTTTGTGCAAAATCATGAATTCTTTTTGTAATCTGCAGCGTCTGAGCACTAGATTTCACCCTGATGAGTTTCATATCTTCACACCTTGCTAACAGCGCTCCAAGCTCTACTGTTATCTGTGTCTATTCTGTTTTCACTTCTATTTCCTTCATTTATTCGCCCAGTCATTTGCACTTTTTCCTGTAGTCTGTTTCACCTATCAATTAAGTTGATAAATAACTGTTTTGATGAAGCAAATGCTCCTAATGTGTTTATGTGACATGACGTCAGTGGGATTGAAGAGATCACTGATGCAGCTAAAAACTCCACGCACCTCTGGATTATGAGACCAAAATAAGTGAAACTTCCTCATTCCGAGAAATGTGGTGTCCCGAATAATCTCTCACCTCGCCTCACCCCACCTCACCTCACCCCACCCCATCTCCAGCCACTTCTCCGGGGTCGGGTCGCGGTGGCACCAAGCGAAGTAGGGCACTCCAGACGTCCCTCTCCCCAGCAACACTCTCCAACTCCTCCTGGGAGACCCCAAGGTGTTCCCAGGCCAGATTGGACATGTAGTCCCTCCAGCGAGTTCTGGGTCTACCCCGGGGTCCCCTCCCAGTTGGACGTGCCCGGAAAACCTCCGAAGGAAGGCGCCCAGGAGGCATCCTAATCAGATGCCCGAACCACCTCAACTGGCTCCTTCCGACATGAAGGAGCAGTGGCTCTACTTCGAGCTCCCTCCGGATGTCCGAGCTCCTCACCCTATCTCTAAGGCAGAGCCCTGACACCCTATAGAGGAAACTCATTTCACCCGCTTGTATCCGCGATCTCACGCTTTCGGTCAATACCCAAAGCTCATGACCATCGGTGAGGGTTGGGTGAGCCAAAAATAATTTCACGACTGTTTCCATTACCTTAGAGGCTAATGTTATACCCAAAAGGGCAGATGGTGAATCATGTTGAGCTCATAGAGACGGGTCTGAGTTTAAAAAGAAATGACTCTGCTGTGTGGAAATCACCACAGTCCTCTCTGCATACCGTTATACCGCCGCTCGTAATGAGTGGTCCGACTCATTAGTAAGCTTTCAGACAGACGGATGGCAGAGAGATGGAGGGAGCCATCTCCGCTATCTCCCTCTGATAAAACATTCATGGGAAATTTTTGGAGTGTCATTCAAGAGACAGTTGTGAACTCAATTTACTCTTTTCCCTCTTTCCATGAGAAATCACGAGACAAGGCTTGGGCAGTGCTGGTAATGAATCTGTACACACACACACACACACACACACACACACACACACACACATCCACACACACATGCATACACATTATAATATATAGAAGCTTTGCTTGTCTCATATATAATCAGGAATCAGGAACACTTGTCATTTCACGCACTTGCATACATGAAATGAAACGAAATGCCATTTCCCCCCAGCCCACAACAGTACAACACAAAGACAAAAACACATCCAAAAACTACAAGAACACACATATCCAAACTAAACAACAAAAAAAAATCTCTGGCCAAGTGAACGAACACCAGTCAGGATGACTATCAGAACTGCCGGTCTGCATGGGCTAGCAGTTAGCTTAGCTTGCCCTGCTTCCGCGTCCTGTCAGACCACCCTCGGTGTTTCCTTCTCGGGCGCAGCTCCAGGCAGGGGCTGTGGTCCTCGGGCCCACCAGACGAAGCAGACCAAGCTCCCCCAGCTGATCCAGTGCCAGCTCCCCCAACCAGACACCCTCGACGCACCTCCCCGCACTCCTCACGACGACACCAAAAACACCACAGTCAACGCCAGGTGAGGCCACTGCCAGACCGCCCTCGGTGTTATCGGAACTGCCGGTCTGCATGGGCTAGCAGTTAGCTTAGCATGCCCCGTTCTCTGGGCCGATCCAGCACCAGCTCTCCCAGCCATCAGACGAAAAACTTAGATGCAGACGTGGACAAAGACACTGCATGGACGGTACTGCGTGAGGCTGCCGCAAATGTGAATTCGTGCAGCCATTTTCCCACACAGGAAGCAGAAATGTTATAAAACTCCATCCATCCATCCATCCATCCTATAAGTTTTACAGAGGAAATCGGATGATCACTAGATGAGTGTGTGTTTGTGTGGCTAACAACTGGCTGGGTCCACGTACTGGCAAAGGGCGCAATAAATGTTATTCACCATATGTGATGTCAGGATTCACAATACTAACAGTCAACAAGCGAACACTTCAACTTTTATCATTAATGAAAATTGGAGAAACAGGCGCCCCGACCGACCAGAGGAGGCACTAGTGCAGCGACCAGGACACATACCCACATCCGGCTTCCCACCCGCAGACACGGCCAATTATGAGATGGCCGACCAAGCTGGAGGTAACACAGGGATTCGAACCGGTGAGCCCCATGTTGGTAGGCAATGGAATAGACCGCTATGCTACCCGGACGCACCCATCTGTACATCTTAACGTGTGAAATGTGCTGAAAAATAAAGTTTGATTGTTGATTGATAAAAGCCATGTGACTAGTGACTTTTCTTTTTTGCAAACCGTTGTAAACTGGTTGTCAGTAGCATACCGTAGGGTTTCAGTCAGGGCCTTCAGTAACAAACTGCATCACCCCCCCCCACTTTTCTCATATGAGTGCTGATACAGTCAACACAGCCATACAAAATACACTATCACGCACTATATGTGCTACTGCATCAACACCAACAGGACAGCTGATCTTCAACAACCACAACACACACCACCATGCACTACAGCAGCTACTGCAGCACCACCATCAGCTCTTCCTTTATGTCACTCAGCCACCAGAGTACACCCACACACCACATGGCACAAAAACAACTTACAAGTTTCCACAGTTGATGTAGCGTTCACTGGTCACTCACACAACTTCAACAAATTCAATGAAGTATAGCCACAATATCATCAGGGCACCACCTTCAGGTCAATAAGAAAAATGTGCACACCCACCTGGAACTGAAGTTCCACCTCACTTGAGAGAATCGTGGGATGTGCAGTCTCTTGCAAAATTCCTCGAGTAATATAATCTGTTTGGGAGAACGTGTAAAAAGTGGAGCTCTACCACATTTGCAAAAAAAAAAAAAAATCACGTAGATCGGTAGCAAGATCGTCAGTAGCTGTGAATATGGAGGCAATTGCCTTTTCCATCAGCACACAGCTTAGTTCACTGACAACCCGCCAAAGGCTCAAGCTCAAAGCTGATGACGACACCGGACCTAGCACCGACACAACACAGGGCCCCTGGGGCGTTCTGTCACTACACATCAAAATCTGATTGGTTTATGCTAGATCCAACGGGGTGTAGGCACGGAAGTAGACGTGGTTGGCTGTTGCAGCCGTGATTAGCTGTTGCGTCGGCCAATAGACAGCGCGGGACCTCGAAGCGCACTGACTTGAAACAAACGATGTGCACTGAAACATTTAGCTGGCTAGCTTACAACTGACCTTAACATTGCCAGATCATACTGCAACCCTAACCCTACCGCTATTGCTATCGCTAGCTAATTAACATTGCTTAATTCACCCCAACTATTGCCCTGTCTGCCGGGCTGGCAGTCAGTGCACTTTGAGGTTCCGTGCTGTCTATTGGCCGACGCAACAGCCAATCATGTCTACTTCCGTGCCTACACCCCGTTGGATCTACCATCAACCAATCTGACTGGCTAATGATACGGTCATTCAAAGCTGTAATCAGTTTGCAGCTTCGGGTATAAGAAAGGCTAGCAATATAACTAGTGCTGGTCCAAGAAGCTGACGCGTTCCGATGACGTAGGAATTCCCTGCTCAGCCCCACGAGCAATCAAGTAATTCAATTCACACACGGCTCAATTTAACTATGAAAAACAAATGATATCGATTTCGATGGGGCCAGCAGAGAAGACCCTGATGGTCCTGCCAGCCCACCACTGAAGGCTGGCAGGGAGTTTCGCAAAGGGTTTATGAAAGAATGTCCAAGCTTATGACTGATGATCTTATGAGAGCTATCGAGGGAAGTCCCCGCGGCTCTCCAGTCATGTCTGTTCTGTTCTTTATTTGCGATTCAAGCTGAGAATTAAGTTTCCAGTGTTTGCATGGTTGACACGGTCGCTGGCAGGGTGGACGTAACAGATTACAACGCTGCAGCCTGTGTTCAGTTTGCCACAGCGTGGAAAACCGACCGGTTAATAGCGGTTTATTCTCCCAAGTCTCCCTGATAACCACACTTCAAGCGACATCCGGTTCACTGTGTCTGTTGACCGTTCACATGTGCATCTTCCCAGCCAACCCCATTAAAACTCCACTGCCTTTTACAAGTTCATAAACCGAAAGATGAAGCAAAGATCCAGTTGTATTAATGTTAGTGATAATATTCAATAACCATGAGCCGACAGTTATTTACACGACTGTTTCTCCAGTGGGGGTAACGTCTTTATTGGTATGGTGTTGGTCTGTGCTGGTCTGTGTTCTTGTCTTGCCTTGTGTCAATGTGTGTATCTGCACGAGTTCAGTGTATCTATGATGGTAGTCACAGTGTCATCAGCTGCATGGTTAGTATGTGTGTTTGTGTGCACATGCATATGCAAAAGCACACTGCAAATCTGTATATTTGCTCTATCTGTTTAAAGAAAATTTTGATTTGTGTGTGTGTGTGTGTGTGTGTGTGTGTGTGTGTGTGTGAGAGACAGAGAGAGCGAGACAGACAGAGAGCTAGAGAGAGAGACAGAGAGAGCGAGACAGACAGAGAGCGAGAGAGAGAGACAGAGAGAGCGAGACAGACAGAGAGCGAGAGACAGAGAGAGTGAGACAGACAGAGAGCGAGAGAGAGAGACAGAGAGAGTGAGACAGACAGAGAAAGAGAGAGAGAGACAGAGAGAGCGAGACAGACAGAGAGCGAGAGAGAGAGACAGAGAGAGTGAGACAGACAGAGCGAGAGAGAGGAAAAAGAGAGAGAGGGAGAGAGAAAAGAGACAGCGAGAGAGAGAATAAGAGGGAGAGAGCAAGCGAGAGTGAGAGAGAAAGCGAGAGAGCAAGAGAGGGAGAGAGAGACCGCGAACGAGAGACTAGAGAGAGAGGGAGAGAGAGGGAAAGAGACAGAGCGAGAGAGGGAGAGCAAGAGAGAGAGAGCGAAAGAGAGAGGACAGACAGCGAGAGAGAGAGAGAGAGACCTTGTAACACTGGAGTAACTGGGTGTATGGCTCCAGAAGAATCTGCTGTTATGGTGCCAGGAGAATGTATACCCCACCTAATATGGCTCTTTCAGGAAATGAGGCGCACACACACACACACACACACACAAACACACACACACACACACATTCACAAATACGCATTAACTCTTATTTTCTCCTAATGCGTCGTTCTCGTTCATCCTCCTCCAGAGCTGCACGTCTCTGCTCCTCCTCATCAGGTCAGGTGGCTGTACTGGCATGGATGAACTACAACAATACCACGTTGCCAACGCATAGCAACACAAACTACACAATCATAACAAACAAACAACAGTAACAATAAACAGTAGCAACATAAACAAGGGCATGGAGAACAATAGGGGCTGTGGAAGGTAAAGGTGAGACGAGGTACAACAAATGAATCATTAATGAATAAACAATAATGATCTGCCACGTGGGACGGGGGGCTCAGAGAGCTGCTGCATATCTTGCCGTCTTTCCCCCGTCCCGGCAGGACCGGAAGTCTCTCCGAGTCACTAAGACGGGGGAACTCTGGGAATATCTTTTATAGTTTTAGCACAATACTGGTCTGGGTTGCGGTGAGTTAGGAAGTGCAGCTCTGTGTCTGCTGTTAAGCTGGTAAATGGGCTGCATCGATAGAGCACCTTTCTAGTCTACCGGCCACTCGAGACGCCCGGCGGTCACTACGCTCACATGATGCTAGAAAGAGTGGATTTATTGTGTTAGTCCGACTAAAACGGGACTTTTAAAATACACGTATTAGTCCCACTGAAATCCTGCTGAATCGAATTTCTCGAGGTCGGACTACCACACCTAGATGATGCGGTTGGGGGCCGATTTACTCTGGTCTGCATAGGGCTCCAGACGTCACGTGACTAGTTTTGGTTACACTGCCATTTTGGCAGGAAGAAAAGCGTGTGCACTGACCAAAAATGAATGGCGCCAGCGTCGACTTCAAACCGTCAACCACCCCCGAACTGGCCTAGGCATTCTGCGTATGATCCGTAGTTCCCGCGGCGGTCTTTCACCCGGAAGTGGAACAGCGTAGTATCAGCATGGCGAGCGCTGGAGCGAGAACCACGCATTTCTGGGCAGGCGAGGAGACAAACTTTATGTTGTGTCAGCTGAAGGAGGTGAATATCCTCAAGTACACGGATGGAAGGAGAACACGGAATGGAGAACTATTTAAGAAAGCGGCGGAAAAGTTGGACGAAGCGGGATTTAAAAGGACCCGCGAGCAAACCCGTGTTCGGTGGAAGCACCTCAAACAGGCCTGCTAACTTGTTTGTCGCTTGTTTGGTATGTGACACAATACATCAACTGGAAGAAGGTCCAACAGCAACCAGCTGAAAGGGGGCATATCGCCTCCTACCGTACCAGGGTCGGACATCCATCCATCAATAAACTGACTCTCCCCCGGTTCTTGTATACTGGGACAACGACAGTAGTCCAGTTACATGTCCTAATGGAGCTGTAACCGTAGCTCCACTGAACTGTGCATGTAAACACAGCCGGTGTCCGCCTCACATCCACCCATCCACACACACATTCTTACACTGATGACGGAGGCTGCCATGCAAGGCGCCAACCTGCTCATCGGGAGCAGTTACGGATTCCGTGACTTGCTCAAGGACACTTCGGCATGCTCTCCGGAGGAGCCGGGGACCGAACTAGCGACCTTCCGGTTACTAGGTGACCCGCTCTACTTCCTGGTCCACGCCGCCCCTGTTCCCTGGTCACAGTAAGAACATAACCTCCCCTCTCTGGGCAGCCGGGTCTGCGGGTGCCGGCCTCCTTCCACTTCCCGGTGGTGTTCACTTAGTCAGCGTTCTCCTCAGTTTTGGATCAGACTCCGTGGTGACGTAGGCCGCCACAGCGTACCGTCGATTTAGGGCTACGTATGCTTCCATTTTGTTCTGAGATTTTATCAGTTCCGCCCAGCCAGCCATCTCTGTATTTTTCTTTTTCTTCCATCATAATTTGGTTGGGGGTAATTTTCGGAGTGGCTGCCGAGGTGTCCTGAGGTGGTGGTGGTGGTGGTGTAATGACCTGAGTGGTGGTGGCTCGCCCGGCCTCAGCACGAGCAGGCAGGGGGGACTCTTTTGTGGGTCTAACTCCTGGCAGCACAGGGCTTTGTAGGAGAAGGAGAGTGGCTCTCTCTCATCTCTCTCTCGTTATCTCTCTCTCTATCGTCTCCAAGCCTCTTTCTTTCTCCTGTCCTCTCCTCTCTCCCATCCAAGACAGTGAACGAAGGCGACGTAGAGAAGGATCCTCAGTACTCTATTCTCTTCATCCTGACATTTTAATCTGATTTGCAGTCACTCACTGACCTTTTTTCATTTCAGACATACTCATCTCTTTTGTTTAGTTTTTTTCTTTTTTTTGCCAATTTCTCTCTCTCCGTCTCTCTCCCTTCTACTACTCCCAGGCTCTCACTCTCTCACTTCATTTTTCCCCCTCAGCTCCGTTCACTGATGCTTTCTTTCTCACATCCTTCTTTATCAGCCTCCATCTTTTTTCCTCTTAACTCAGTTATCCCTCCCCCTGTATCTCTCTCTCTCTCTCGCCCCTCTTTTGTTTAGTATTTCTCACAATGGGGCCTGACATTTAAGGCCGGTACTCTTAAGCCGCCTGTCCTCTTTCTTTCAGGCCTTTTTATGCCGCCCCCCTTTTTTTCTTTTTCCACATCTTTTATTTTTTATGTCTTCTTTTTTTTCTATGTCTTGTCTTTAAAAACATCATCTCCATTTTCCCTTTGTTTTGCTTGATAGCCGTATCTGCCCTCCGACTCCTCTCACAAGAGGCAACCTTCGGCATGCCCTCTAGCTTGCTCTTCAGCGCTTTGTTCGCCGCTCAACTTCTTTGCAGATGATACCAAATGTCCTCGCCGTCCTGCTCCCCCCGTGTCGGCTGCAGACGCTTCGAATGACAGACTGCGTTTGACAGCTCTCTTTACCGGTACCAGTACCAGTACCGGCACCGGCAGCTCCTCTTTGTGCCTTTTGGTTTTGTGGGGAGAGGTTTTCATGACTCCTTGAGTTTCTTCAGATCCGCTGTACAAATTTGTAACTATTGGTTACCTGCTATGTTTTTGGTTTTGTTTTGCATTTCACAGTTTCATTTTTGGGTTTTAACAGAGTTGACATGAGCAACCCAAGCCAAGCCCTCCATTTAAACTTTCTATATATCTACATATCTACACATATATATATATATATATATATATATATGTACGTTGTAGGGATGACACTCCATCAGCAGCAATAATCCCGAGCAGTGCTCTGTGTGCCTCCGAAACGACTCACGGTGACGTCACTATCAGAACAAAAATGGAGGAGATGTGGTTGAAAACCGTGCCCGTTTCCTTTTAAAGGTAAAGTGTGGCCAGTCTGAAATGCCCGGGGGATGTTTACACAGGACAAAAGAGCCAAATCGCTCAGCCATGTTGACACAAATAGTGCTCAGTGTCCACCTGACTGTGTCCAAACACAGAGCACCACGCCGACTGCCAACTGGTGCTCTCGTCTCGTCCTCGGGGCCCTCGGCTGTTGCTGTTTGCATTCTCGGGAGTCTTCCTGCGACTTGTACCAAACTAGGGCAGCGCGTGTCCACGGGCGGTGCGAGCACTCGACTCGGCACAGGAGATAGTGCCGAGATATAAAGTGGTCAGAGGGGAGAATCGAGCATGGGAAATACACAAAAGATGCATTTTTTTTGTGGTGGATAGTTAATTGTTTTTTCTTTTTGCCGTGTTTTAGTACACCTTAACGGGCTTTCATCAGCCGTTCCACCTGCTGCTGTCCACGTTTGTGCCTCTTTCCTTGAACTAGCAGCCAGATCACCGACCAAGGTGACATTGATGCCATGACCAGCGAGCAAATCACACCGCCTTGTGTCAACAAATCTGAACCATCCCTTTAGATTCATCCTCCTCAAATCTGCCTCCTTTCTCCTCTCACTCCCCTGCCAACCTCTATTCTCTCCAGCCTTAATCCAGAGCAGCGATAGGACATGGAGGATATGGACTGAACAGAGTGAGAGAGACAGCGCTGCAAAGTCGCTGTGTCCCCCCCCCCTCCGCCCCCTTATCCCTTCTCTACCTTCTCTTATCAGCCGTGAAGGGGGAGCTGGGATTAACAAATCCTGGAAAGAAGAGAGGAGAGACGCAGAAGGAGAGGGGTAGTTTAATACCTTGTAAATTCAACACCCTTATCTGCTGTCTGCTTTGACGTCACATCTACAGTTCTGCACAATGTGGTGGATGTGTACCGCTTTGAACTGGGTCAAGGCGGAGATGCGGATCAGGCTGGGGAAGGGGAAGAGGGGGGGGAAGAGGGGGGGGGGGGGAGTAGTAGTAAATCTGAGCAGCAACAGGGCCAAAATGTTTGAGCAACACAACGGAGAAAGAAATAGAGAAGTAAAGAGGATAAAATGACAAGAGAGGGAGAGTTAGATATAAACAGGGAAAGGGGGAAAGAGCGAAGAGAAAAAACAAAAATAAAAAAGGAAATCAGAAACTACATTGACTTCAGTGACGTCAGAGACCTGGGGCTCTAAATGGCAAGAGAGAATAAGAGCGTTCTCCTGCTGTTTGGCCCGCCATGAGATGAACGGCGCTCAACAATGATAAGAGCAAGCTGAAAAATAAGCCCTTTTTCATTATTAACCCTGGAAACATATTTGGCTTTATGGACTCGAGCTGAAAAAGAAGAAGAAGAAGAAGAAAAAAAAACATCTCAGAGGAGATTGTTCACAGAACTGGAGGTAAGCTTGCACCGCTTCAAAGCGGTGACAGTGAAAGCTGAAAACCAAGACAACATAAAGGTCTCAGCTCAACAATGGAGTAGGCCTTCCCTCCATTCCTCTCTTCTCACTCCATCTACAGACCGTCACCGATTCTCCATTAAGCAACCGCTTTGTTCTGCCGAATGATCTTTCAATCAGCCGATGGAGTCCGCCTGATTAAACACGCCGACCAAGGAGACCCCCCCCCCTTGCTTTCATTTGCCCCATTTAGCCCCTTTATTGGCGCCTACAAACTGTGCCTTCATCAACTTTTATGTGAACCGTAAGTCCTTTGCATTTATGAACTGGTTGTCGGCACTCTGATTTAGTGCTGTGATCTTTCTTCACCTCCTTCCCAAACTCGATTGTCGAAGGTCCCCTGCAGCATGCACGTGGCCTGCAGCATGCACGTGGCCTGCAGCATGCACATGGCCTGCAGCATGCACGTGGCCTGCAGCATGCATGTGGCCAATTCTACTTATTTAAATGACTTCGCTTTCATATAAGTTTATTAATGTAGATGTATCATGGCCTTGCATCAAATGATTTGTCACTAGCCACTGATCAGCCAAGGACACAGTTTACTCTGGCTGTACACCTAAATGTTCTGTGACTTGTCCAACGTTGGTTTAATTTAGTCCAAAATCAACTGGTTTCATGTTTAATTTTGGTCCTCCAGCAATTTTTCAGCAATATTTTGTCATATTTGTCCGATGTCAGCTGGTAAACTAGCTTATTTTAAGTCTGTATCTACAGTAAGACTCAGTCAGTATCCATCCACAAGCTAGTCCTTCTACTTGGCATGAAATATGTTGTGACCACAAATCACAGACACATCACCAAACGTCAGTGGAAAACTATATATTTCGACCCGTACTAACATATCATTTTGTAAGGGGAGCAAATCAACAAATTGGGCAGCGTGGTGGTGCAGTGGTTAGCACACTCGCCTCACAGCAAGAAGGTTCTGGGTTCGAGCCCCGGGGTAGTCCCACCTTGGGGGTCGTCCTCTGTGTGGAGTTTGCATGTTCTCCCCGTGTCTGCGTGGGTTTCCTCTGGGTGCTCTGGTTTCCTCCCACAATCAAAAGACATGTCGGTCAGGTGAATCGGCTGTACTAAACTGCTCCTAGGTGTGACTGTGTCGGCCTTGTGATGGCCTGGCAGCCTGTCTAGGGTGTCTCCCCGCCTGCCGCCCAATGACTGCTGGGATAGGCTCCAGCACCCTCGCGACCCTGAGAGCAGGATAAGCGGTTTGGATAATGGATGGATGGATGGAACAAATTAATACTGTTGTCATTAGCCTCTTGTTAGCTAATAACATAATCCTCTTTCACCGTGTTTTGATTTTGGAAGTCTGCTTTAAACTTTTACTGCCTATAACTTTTCATGTCATGATGGGTCAGAGCCAAAATTGAGCTATTCATTATTTCGCTTTTCAAGTAGGCCAGGTTTTTGCAAATGTGAAGGCCAAAAATGTGTGCCCACATTAATCTAAACATTTTTTTTTAAGTGTAAAATTTTATAGTTGGAATCTGTGTTTATATAAAAGGAGATATTGACAACATGATAATAGTAAAGAAAGGCCTGAGAATACATAGACCCTTTTCACACACCTGACCTACACACTTCCACTTCGTCTCGCCAGGGTATAAGTAGAATTAAGAAATCAACTTTGTGTCACTTCCAACCCTCACCGTGTCCACGTATTGTGTTTCAATATAGCCAGTCACACAATACAGGCGTTGTCGCTGACAAACCTGTCCATTTCCTCTGTCAAATGACTGAAAGAGTATAAAGAAGTGATTTCACCTGCATCATGTGACAGACTATAATGTAAAACTTACAGACAAAATTGGAGGGAACAGAAAGTTGGCTTCTTAACATTACTGGCAGCGGCGCTAACCGAGCCGACGTTCAGCCTGCCAAGACAAAGTGGAAGTGCGTTGGCCATGTTTGTGAAAACAGGTCTATTGCAACTTGCCATGAAAATATTTAACACATTTTTGCAGAGGATTCCATGACATACAGCCACATCTCCCTGCCTCGTAATCTGTTTCCTGTATTTTCAGGAGTTCATAACTGTTATGCTGGTACTGCCACCAGGCACCTGTAACACAAAGCATTTCATCCACATCTGAATGGGCCTTATTTACACACTGTGGCAATAAGTACCATCAGAACTCCTTCATAAAGCAACCGGGTAGCATGGCGGTCTATTCCGTTGCCTACCAACATGGGGATCGCCGGTTCGAATCCCTGTGTTACCTCCGGCTTGAACAGGTGTCCCTACAGACACAATTGGCCATGTCTGATGGTGGGAAGCCAGATGCGGGTATGTGTCCTGGTCGCTGCATTTAGCGCCTCCTCTGGTCAGTCGGAAGGGGGAGCTGGGGGGAATAGCGTGATCCTCCCATGCGCTACATCCCCCTGGCGAAACTCCTCACTGTCAGGTGACAAGAAGCGGCTGGCGACTCCACATGTATCAGAGGAGGCATGTGGTAGTCTGCAGCCCTTCCCGCATCGACAGAGGGGGTGGAGCAATGACCGGGACAGCTGGGAGGAGTGGGGTAATTGAACAGGTACAATTAGGGAGAAAGGGGGGGGGGGGGAATTCCGCCCCCAAAAAAAACTCCTTCATAAAATAAAGCAGCACATATAAATACACAACTGCTTTCTAAACAAAGCACTGCATGTACTGAAGTGTGCAGGGTGGACATGAGGGCAGTGTGGACATGTAATGTAGTGTGCAGGGTGGACATGTAGTGCAGTGTGCAGGGTGGACATGTAGTGCAGTGTGCAGGATGGACATGTAGTGCAGTGTGCAGGATGGACATGTAGTGCAGTGTGCAGGGTGGACATGTAATGTAGTGTGCAGGGTGGACATGTAGTGCAGTGTGCAGGGTGGACATGTAGTGCAGTGTGCAGGGTGGACATGTAGTGCAGTGTGCAGGGTGGACATGTAGTGCAGTGTGAACATGTAGTGCAGTGTGCAGGGTGGACATGTAGTGCAGTGTGCAGGGTGGACATGTAGTGAAGTGTGCAGGGTGGACATGTACTGCAGTGTGCAGGGTGGACATGTACTGCAGTGTGCAGGGTGGACATGTACTGCAGTGTGCAGGGTGGACCTAATGAAGGGTGAGACATGTAGTAATTCATGAAACCCCATGCGTTGCTGTTATTTCTCCCGGCGTGGTGCCGGCAGGACAGAGTTAAACAGTGGATGGCACAGTGTGAATTAAACAGACAGGCCACATGGTCGACCGCCTTCATTTAATATTCTAGCGGAGACATTAGGTCTGACTCATGCATAAAACAATATTTGACAGCAGACTCGACATTTTTACTTTGGCTACTCAGGAAGGTTGACACATATTGGGAAGTTCTTGGGCGGGTAATAAAGCGGGACTATTTTGGGGAGTTCAGTAAATGGATCGCACCGTTTCGCTCAATGTATAGTCAATTCATTATCTGTTGACAGATGCTGTTATTGTGGATTAATGTGCCAGTTATTTGCCTACATTAGTGTAGCTTCTTCAGCAGTCTAAAGGAAGAGGCTGCCAGGCTCTCAATCGAAGTGCTGCCCTGACTCAGTTGTGCTTCTATTACAAGAAAAAAAAAAGAATAGTGCTGTGATTAATGTGCATTACAAATGACTTGGCCTGAATAACAGTAGATCAAGTTAAACTAAAATCAGGCAAAGGCGAAACCCACACACACACACACACGCACACGCACACACACACAAACCAGTGGTCTCTCTGCAAAACGGATCATATTCAAAGGTGTTGGATTTGGTGGTGGGGGGGGGGGGGTGCCACGGCAACGCAGTGGTTAGTACGGTCGCCTCACAGCAACAAGGTCCTGGGTTCGAGCCCCGGGGTAGTCCAATCCTGGGGGAGGTCGCCCCGAGTCGTCCTGTGTGGAGTTTGCATGTTCTCCCCGTGTCTGCGTGGGCTTCCCCCCACAGTCCAAACACATGTAGGTCAGGTGAATCGACCATACTAAATTGTCCCTAGGTGTGAATGAGTGTGTGTGTGTGTGCGTGTGTGTCGGCCCTGTGAGATGTCCAGGGTGTCTCCCTGCCTGCTGCCCAGTGACTGCTGGGACAGGCTCCAGCATCCCCGTGACCCCGAGAGCAGGATACGCGGTTTGGATGATGGATGGATGGTTTTGGTGGCTATAGAGAACATACTGACATCTTACAGAGTTTCCAACCAGAAACTTGCACACTTTAAAGGGCTCATAGGATGCAGAAAGGGGCAGTAAAAGATAAACTATGAGCAGCAGACTACCGTCATATGAGTAGAGGAAGCAAATTCTACTGACCTAAACTATTAAAAAGCCCAACTGTTACAACCGCTTAATTGCTAAACTGGCTTAGACCGCATCAGAGAGCAGCTGCAGGAAATCTGCGTGGCCTTACTGCTGTGGCTTAGATTAAGTCACCGTGGCCAAAGCCCATTTGAGGTCAGTGAGTTCCCCAATTGTATCTGGCCAATTACCCCACTCTCTCGAGCCGCCCCGTCGCTGCTCCACCGCCCCCCCCCCCCCGCCGATCCGTGGAGGGCAGCAGACTACCAAGTTCCTCCTCCGATACATGTGGAGTCGCCAGCCGCTTCTTTTCACCTGACAGTGAGGAGTTTCGCCAGGGGGATGTAGCGCGTGGGAGGATCCCGCTATTCCCCCCCCCCCAGTCCCCCTTCCTCGAACAGGCGCTCTGACCAACCAGAGGCGGCGCTAATGCAGCAACCAGGACACATACCGACATCCGGCTTCCCACCCGCAGACATGGCCAATTGCGTCAGCAGGGATGCCCGAGTAAGCCGAAGGTAACACAGGGATTCGAACCGGTGATCCCCGTGTTGGTAGGCGAGGGAATAGACCGCTACGCTACCCGGACTCCCGAGTTCAATGACATTTTAACAACAATTTTTCCACTGGAACTTGCTGAAAGCACCGTTGTGAAGCGCTCTGACTGGCTGTTGCAGCTAGAGAAGCGCTATAAAAAATGCAACTTGATCAACTGTAAAAAATAAATAAATAAATAAATCTCAGCAACGACGACTAGACCTTATTTGTTTGTCTTCACAAAACCTAACAGAAACAAATGCCCCCCCCTCCCAGTTCCTACATACCCAGCCAAAATCACAACCATCTGACAAGACATTCCGTTGCTTTTTTGCTACTTGTAATTGTTGTGATTTACTTCTTGCTAACTGTAAAGCCGTTTGGGCTACACGTCATGAGCAGGTGCTGAACAAATCATTTCCACCGCTTATCATTTTAAACGCCGCGGGACATAAGGAGCCCGAAGTGGAGGAAGTGAACCGTGCCGGAGTGTCCGTCAGTCGGTGCGCTGCAGCTTGTTGTGCTGGTGTGGGGCGTTTTACAGCTCGGATGCATCTTGTTAGCACGGCCCCACTGGAGGCCTGTGCTAGTTCAAACACCGCCACGCCGCCGCTGAGCCGGCTGCCTGCTGCGCCCTATAAATAGACGCCAATCTCCAGGCCCGCTTAATGAGCACAATCCACCACAGACCCGACTGTCAACAGCTAGTGAGCCCGTGTGTGTGTGTTTGTGTGTGTGTGTGTGTTTGTGTGTGTGTGTGTGTGTGTGTGTGTTTGTGTGTGTGTGTGTGTGTGAAGATAAAGCTGACCATGCTGTTTTGATCAAGTCTCCGCTGCAAAATGTGCGCCTGCCCGTAGCGTCTGTGTGTTAGCTACCTGCTATCTGTTGTTACTAAACATAGATCCAGCAATTTTCCAAGATGCCAAGGCAAGATGACAGCAGCGCAGGGAGAGAAGAGGACTGCTCTCTCTCTCTCTCTCTCTCTCTCTGTACTTTTCTCTTCTTCTCTTCCCCCCTCTCTCTCTGTACTTCTGCCTCTCTCTTACCCCCTCGTCTTGCTAATTTGTCTTACCAGTAATGTAAATTCGTGTGTGTGTGTCTGTTGTGTCTCTGCAGTATGCAAGCTTGTGCATGTGCCCGTCCATGACTGTGTGTGTGTGTGTGTGGTGGCCTTTGTGAGGGTGTACATGTCTAAATGTGCACCGTACCCGTGCATGCATGTGTTTCCATTTTATTTATTTTTCTCTCCCCTCCCCCCTTTTTCTCCCCAATTGTACTTGGCCAATTACCCCACTCCTCCGAGCCGTCCCGGTCGCTGCTCCACCCCCTCCGCCGATCCGGGGAGGGCTGCAGACTACCACATGCCTCCTCCCATACATGTGGAGTCGCCAGCCGCCTCTTTTCACCTGACAGTGAGGAGTTTCACCAGGGGGACGTAGTGTGTAGGAGGATCACGCTATTCCCCCCAGTTCCCCCTCCCCGAACAGGCGCCCCGACCGACCAGAGGAGGCGCTAGTGCGGCGACCAGGACACATACCCACATCCGGCTTCCCACCCACAGACACGGCCAACTGTGTCTGTAGGGACACCTAACCAAGCCGGAGGTAACACGGGGATTCGAACCGGCGATCCCCGTGTTGTTAAGCAACGGAATAGACCGCTACGCTACCCGATCCCCCTTGTTTCCATTTTATTGTTGTGTGCATATGAATGTGTGTTGTCGTGGATTTTCCTTAATCCTTTAATGGGCCCTTGCCCCAGCAGCCCCTGGGGAGAATAATCATCGGACAAACACTGGAGCAAGCAGAGAATCTTTAATGCATCTGCAGATGGAGAGACATATGACCACAGAGATGTTAGTCTGTGAGAATATGCTCTGCTTCTGGGCTGGAGGCAGTGTTTTTTTATAGCACAGTCCGCTGCGTCACACCCTATGTTTCCTGCATTAACTAAGGTGTCGTATTTACAAACGTATGCAGGAAACCATCTGAGGTAATCATGTTCTTTGACTGGTGAGTGACTGTATGTCCATTACTCTTATCTGTGCTGTCCCAGTGCCTGGGATGCGGCAAAGGGGATGCAATCATGATAAGGTGGCTATGTGACCCCATGGGGGTACGCATAACAACAATGGGCATGTGTGTGTGCATTGAGTGAGAAGTTTCATACACACAGAGAAGTAGAAAACCCCAGAGTACATACGGAGTGCATATGGAGTACATTTTGTACTCCACAGTGTGCGTGTTTGTACCAGCTTCTCGAGAGAGAGAGAGAGCCGTGGCTCCTCACTCTGACATCTGATCTGCTCTCATCAGCTGATCGCCACAGGCAAACTGATTTATTCTCTCTCGCTCTCTCCATCTCCCTCGCTCTCTCCATCTTATTCATAGAGGGATGGGATCAGCCACTGGAGCAGGGCTTGCTGTCAGAAGGGTGGCGTTTCAAGCGGAGCGATCTCTAATTCGCGTCTCAGCTGATGGTGCTCAGCCGTCTACTGGGACTTTCAGTATGTGCAGGGATCTGATCCACGCAGCTGTTGCGGCAGAGAACGTGACCAAAGAGAGAGCCTGTCATCCGCCAGAAGGAAAGTGATATATGGGGGGGGGGGATAGTAGAGAAAAGATTCCCCCCCTCAAAAAAACACCCACATTCAATTCTTTAGCATTCATTATGCTTCCGGCATGGAGGCTTTTGCGCCTATCCTGAGATTCCACTGCACCTTCACCGACGATGTTCTCGCACCTTGCAAGTTGTATTTATCGGTAACTGGATTGTATTTTATACCTTACTAGTAAGTGACCCGCAACCAAGTTGCGGTGATCACGACGTTTATTAGCTATCCACCCGTCTAAATCTCCCTCCTCTTCATCCTGCCAGCTACCCGCCTTCCCCCTGCCCCTAAACCCCCCCCCACTCCAACTCCCTCCCCCCAAATGCTCAGAATCATCTGAAATGCCGAGAAAAGTGGTTTTTAGCCATTTTTAGAAAAATGCATATTTTGCATATTTATGCATAATTATGCATAATTTTAATTTTCTGGGATTTTTTCCCTTACTCTCTGAGACAATACCTACCACCTCCAAAAAGAATTAGGATCATAAGCGCTTTAGTTTTCGGTCCCGCTATCTACACTAACACACACACACACACACACTAACACCACACACACACACACACACATTCCAAACATATATGAGTAGAAGGTTTTTTTTTCCCTTACTTTATTGATACTTCAAATACATTCAAACAGAGCAAAAGAGACACACGAGACACCACAAAAACAATAGATTGAAGATAAAAAAACAATAAAGACACAAAAGAGAAAAGCAAATTATAAAAAATAAATAAAAATAACAGAAAAATAAATAAATAAAGGCGAGATCATATTTTATGTAAACATATTCAGAGATTTGCAAATGTCGATAGTTTTTAAAGCTTTTGAAGTAGAGATTGTCCTTAAATATTGTTCAACTTCTTTTTTAAGTGCAAAGAGTTCAGGATATATGAGTAGAAGGTGGGAAAGTAGCCACACCTGTACGACACGTCACAGAGAGGATACACACCACCGTCTCTTCAGTGTATTGTCTTGTAGAGCCAGCAGGCAAGAGCGTCTCTTCCTCGTCGTCAGCGTCGGACGCCATGACAGAAGAGTGTAAACAACACGCGAGCATTATGGGTAACGTAGTCTTTCACGGACGGCTTTACAGGAAACTACAACGCGGAAGTGCGCTCGACTACGGAAGCCCAAATGACCGCGGACGTTCCTCGTGGAGTCCGCTCCGCGTGCGTTCCGCCCGAGTACGTTTGGGCCTTTAAATCTGATTCGTCAGATAAGACACGCGGACACTCGCACGCGCGCAACAGCGGACAACTTTACTGTTCGTCAGACCCGCCAAAACCCGAACCGCCCGCACGCGCTGATTTCCATTCAAAAACAGAAAACTTTATTGAGTTCACATCACGTGACAGCCGCCCGTGCGCGACCCATGCAAATGCGACTGTGACGTCGTGGCTCATTTCACGGACGCTTCGTATTTGCAGCGCTGCTCGCGGTCTCCGCCCGGCCGCCGTCCAGCAAGCCGTTAAGAACGCGAGGTTTGCGCGGACGGCGGAAAGAGCCGAGGCGTGACGTAGCCAGAGCCGCCATCTTGCTGAACTGCTCAGGATTCTGAAGGGATGCCACATATTTTATGTATATTCCGCATATTATCCAGATTTTTAACGTTCCGCTATTTTTTATAGGTGCCCCCGATCATCCCCGATAACCTCCAAAAAGAATCGAGGCCCCAAGTGCTTTAGTTTGGCCGTTTATAGACTCCCACACCGGACACACATTGTGAAAATACGGCAGTAGATGCTGCTTACATTTTGCACTTATATTGTTTAGACGCTGTACTTCTTATTGCTGGTATTTTATATTTCTTATTTCTTCTACGTAGGCGCCATTTTGAGGTTGACACACCCGCAGCGTCGGTGTGCTTGGCGCGATGGCAATAAAGTTCTTCTTGATTCTCGGTTCTTGAATTTGAGATGACGGCTACAGAGGACTAAGTTTAAAAGTAGGAGGACCAGGGGTGCCCGTGCAGCATGAGGGTCTATTCCGCTGCCTACTAACACGGAGATCGCTGGTTTGAATCCCCGTGTTACCTCCTTCACTGCACTACCGCCTCCTCTGGTCGGCCAGGGCGCCTGTTGGGGGGGGGGATCTAGTACTCTCCAGTGTTCTTCTGGTAGATCTTAAAATAGATCTTTTTTTTATAAATGACTAATGTGTTTATTTTACGCCTTCATCCGTTACTGTTTCTCAATTGTCCCTAGAACTGTGAGGGAGTGGTCTACGCCTCATTAATATTAATGAGCCGAGCTCTGATTGACAAGTACATGCGTGGTTCAGGGGTAAGGGTGAGCGGGGTTTCAGTCTGAGGGCTCGACCTGATTGGCTGTACGGAAACGAGCGCGTTTGCTGACGCCATGAGCATCACATAAGAAGTCTGAGAGAAGCCGAACTATGGGGAACCACTCTAAAAAGGGAAAAATGGAAAACTTAATTTGACCTTTTACTCTTTATTTCTCAGTGGGAGGATAATACAAAGTACATTTTGTTTAAAGTAGTAAGTGCAGTAATAATGGCTGCAGACATGGTCACATATGTCACATATACGCCTCCATCCCTTGAGTGCTAATCTACGTATGATATACATTAACTAGATACAAAGGTGGTATTATGCTCTCATTTGGCCCTGCAAGAAATGAATGAAAGCTACAGAGGAACAGTAATTTGATAAGAAAATATGACAGCAACAGTTTTAGTGGCTCAACATTATCTGTGGTCCATCATCCAACATTTCTCAAGTATAAATGATCTAGTCTTAAAAAGTGTGTTCATTTTGTTTTGACGGTAGGATTTACAGTGATTTATGTATTAGTCTTGAAGCAATACTATTGTATACACACAAGATATCCCAATTCTCTTCCCTTCATTCACTGATGTAATCTCTTAACCGCAGTACGTCTGTCTCTGTTTCATTATATGTCAATGGGAGGAGGAGAATTTGATTAGCAAGATACTTCTGGAAGCCATGCCCTGAAGGTGTTTTGAGAAGTCTTAAGAAACTCATATGAGAGTGTTCAATGGGGTTTACTCTGTTGGCGTTATTTTCCCTTCCATGGTTGTGTACGCCTGGCAAAATTCTCTCTCTCAGGTCATGCTCCCGCAATGAATTTGTTGAGGGCTAGAAGCTCTATTCATCCATCCATCATCCGACCCGCTTATCCTGCTCTCAGGGTCGCGGTGATGCTGGAGCCTATCCCAGCAGTCATTGGGCAGCAGGCGGGGAGACGCCCTGGACAGGCCGCCAGGCCATCACACAGGGCCCACACACACACACACTCACACATTCATACCTAGGAGCGATTTAGTATGGCCGATCACCTGACCTACATGTCTTTGGACTGTGGAAGGAAACCGGAGGAAACCCACGTAGACACGGGGAGAATATGCAAACTTCACTCAGAGGAGGACCCAGGACGACCCCCAAGGTTGGACTGCCCCAGGGCTCGAACCCAGAGCCTTCTTGCTGTGAGGCGACCGCGCTAACCACTGCGCCACCGTGCCAACCGATAGAAGCTCGATCTGATTTGAAAGGTTTCTTTCAAAGTGCAAACAGCTGAGTGAAAACACACACACACACACACACTCATACTAATACACTTTCACAAAGTGCATGTTCATACATAGACGGAGGCAAACTGACAAAATCGCACAATCAGCAACACTAACATTTGTATCTGTGGGCTCAACAACCGGAGTTAGTTTTAAACTGGAGTCGCTTATGTTCTGTGTTTGTACAGAACATAAGCGACTAGGCAGAAGACAGGGAACATTTACTACATGCATGAATGAGTAACGGGACTTGATCCTGTGTCTACAGCATCGCCAGTACGTTTGTAACAATGCAATATGTGCTAATGCAAATCTCAGGAGAGGAGGAGGAGAGGCTGGAAGGCACGTTGTGAGCCCATTGAAGTGGGGTGTAGAGGCTTTGCTGGCTGCTCACTGTGCAAGGTCTACACTTGGCATCACTGGGGCTGCTAAAAGGAAAACCATCAAGCCTACCATGGAGGCTGCAGAGAGGGCCTCAAGATGGCTTTGGATCAGAAGGAGTGATCTGTGGGCCAATGCTGCTGGGACACAAGCCAGGGCCTGATCAACCCTAGCTGGGTTGCCTGAGCGAGGGTGTATGATGTTCAAAGACCCGAAACACCCGAGGACCTCAGGCAACATCACTGATGATGTGTCCCAGTGCCTCCTAGGACGTATCTTCAAATCACATAGCGCGGGTGTAACGGTGATCACCATTGTCAACAAATATGGAGACGGTCCTTCACGTTTAGTTTCTTTCTGCCTGGAGAAGCCAGACAAGACATGTTTCTGTGTCTTCTCCAGGAGTGAATGCAGCAAAAAAAAAAAAAAGTTTTCATTACGTTACGAAGGGTGTCTCTTCTGAGTGATCTGAAAATTGAGCGATCTACCACCCATACAATTGTTTTGGGGGAAATGAAGTGTTCAGGGAGTGTTGTGCAGGTAATTACTACACATCAAATATGGTTGTCAACTTCTGCCAAGCTCTTTTACATAGAAACTGGAGTCAGTGGTCACCAATGATGTGTGGCCAGGGAAGGCAGTGCCTACTCTGTGATGATTTAATCAAAATAACCACAATACAAATTCATAACAACATATCAACATTTCACTCTAGTTAAAAGTGTGCTGTGTTATAACTTATTTTTAATGATATTTTTATGTCGTCCTTCTTAAGTCCTTGAACTTATTAGAGGGAAACGCTGTACAGCGCACAAGCTCGCCTGCTTTTTCAATGGTAAGCGTAGGCTCTTTATTTTTCAGGACTGCATTGTGAATTTCGGAGTTTGCAAATACGTTTTGCGTAGCTTAAGGCAAAATCAATGGATGAGGAAAGGCACTTCTTACGGTGG
Source organism: Lampris incognitus (assembly GCF_029633865.1). Taxonomy (NCBI): domain Eukaryota; kingdom Metazoa; phylum Chordata; class Actinopteri; order Lampriformes; family Lampridae; genus Lampris; species Lampris incognitus. Next base: position 6,458,371 of record NC_079215.1, on the reverse strand, counting down.
GAGTGCGAGCCAATCAGAGCCATCAAGGTGCTAAAATCAATAAAGCAAGCTAGCGCATTTGAATTTGATCAGCTAAGCTACACTTCAGCACAAAATCAGTAATGTCGACCATCATACGTCTTCAGAGGTTTAATAAACTGGATTACCAGCAAAAATTACTTGTCATCAAGCCAAGGCGGGCCTACACCAGCTCTCCCTGACCTCCATCAGCGCAAAGGGCAGAAAATCATCTGATCATTCCAGCCGCGGTGGTACATAAGGAAAGAGCGGCTATGCGGATGCGGCTCCGATGCTACCACCAGCAGGCCGTACCGCTTCCCTTGTTTGCCGTTTTGCAGAGGGTGGGACAATGTATGGGTAGGTGCCGGCTACTGTGACCTGAACTACCTGCCTGCAGCACTAGTCAAGCACGAGCGGCCCAGTTCACACATTAAACATCAGATAGCACTGAAAACCTTTGGAAACTGCCCTCCGATTACCCCAGCTTTAAACAATCAACGTAGCTTTAAACGAGGCTAACAAAGAGCAAGTCTCCGCGCACAATGCAAAGCTGAGGGAAAATCGTGAGATTCTGAGGGACGTGATACGTGCTACTTGCTACTTAGGGAAACAGGAATTGGCCTTCAGGGGAAACAAGGACAGCACCGGCTCATCAAGCCGGGGAAACTATGTGGAGCTCTGAAACCTCATTGTGGAGAAAGACCAGCGGTCGGCGACGCATCTTGAAGTTTCCTCAGTGTTTTCTGGAACGTTGAACCATATTCAAAACGACCTTATCTTGGCAGTGACACTCGTCAACGGAACATTCAAGATGAGGTAAATGCAGCCCTTTTTTGTGTCCGTACAAGTCGATGAGACCACTGGCACGACCAACAAAGTGCAGCTATCTGTTGTATTGCGGTACGTCTGCCGAAATGGAGTTAAAGAGGTAGTTTTTGGGATTTAGTGATGTAATGCTGTGTAATGTAACGATGTGAGGCAATGGTGTTATTTAGTCATTTCACAGCTGTCAAAACCCATATAAAACAAGAAAGAAGTACGTCATCTACACTTTGACAATATTTTTGTTAAGGTTTTCATCTGGAATGTAGTTCAGCCGGGGGGGGGGGGGCAGAATATTCCAGAATTCTGTGGCAGTTGGAAGAGTAAAGAAGGATCAGATAGTAGTTATAAAACATTGGAGAGCACAAAAGGATGTAATTTGGATTTGTGAATGCCCACTGCCTACCCAGCCACTGACCTCACCGCACCTCACTGGCGGTCACTATACTATTTCAAGAGGGGCTCCTTACTACCAGTTGTTGCTCCAGCTAATAATCTGATTGCGTGTGAACTTGACTGGATTAAGAACTAAAATGAGCAGCGAGAACCACTCACTGCCTTTATATGCACAGTTAAGTCGAGCTACAGTTATAGCTCAATTAGGCCATGTACTAACTGGACTACTGTTGTTGTCCCAGTATAAAAGAACCGGAGGAGAATTGATTTATTGACGGAGGTATGTCCAACCTCGGTATGGTAGGTGGTGATATGCCCCCTTTCAGCTGGTTGCTATTGGACCGCGGGAACTATGGAGCATGCGCAGAACGCCTAAGCCAGTTCGGGGCCGATTGAAGCGTATACATGCCAGAGTAAATCGATCCCCAACCGCATTATCTAGGTGTGTTAGTCCGACTTCGAGAAATTTGATTCAGTACGACTTCAGTCGGACTAACACGTTTACATGTATTTTAAAAGTCCAGTTTTGGTCGGACCAACACAATAAATCCATTTTTTCTAACCTCATGTAAACGTACTGATTGTTAGCTCTAGTGTGAACAGGGCCCTCAGTTTCACTCACTCACTCACACACACACACACAGAGTGCAGACCAGATCATTCAGACACAGTCCCCTATACAGTACACAAGTACACTTTCTTTTCAGTCCCTTTCTCAGTTCAAATATATACCACCACAACACAAAAATACACAAGCAAGCACGCACACACACACCCCGAGGCTCCTCTCTGAGTCTCTCTCACAACAGTTGCATGCAACTCTCAGACAGCTCATTTGTATGTAACCAGAGGTGTCAGTTCCTGGCTGGGACTCGGAGCCTTTGGAGCAGGCAGCGATTCGATATCTTGTTGAGCGATGCTTTGACAGGGATAAGCACTGGCTTGTAATGGGGCTCAAACCCGTACAGTCTGTTCAGCAACCAGTCTATATTCCTTCTTGTTTCTTCATATGTGTGTTCAAGTGTATGTCAGATGTGCCTTCAAATGTGCACGTTTGTGTGTATGCTGTGAGAAATTAATATATGTAAATATATATTTATATATAGAGGATAAATATATGTATCACACAAATATAAATATATCATATGTAATATAAACATATATATATAAACATATATATATATATAAACATATATGTAAATATAAATATACGTATGTATCATATGTATCGATATAAGCATCAGCTGGGGTAGTGAAATTTGGAGAAACTTAAGCTACATTTCGAAAGTATCTAACCGAAAAAAATCGACGCCCTACCCATCAGACCTCCCTCAAAAGCACCTCCGTGCACTGCCTGACTACTGCTGGAGGACCAGTCAGTCCACGACAGAGCGTTGGGGCAGTGCATCATTTTCATCACTAACCCAAATACCTCATGTGTCATTCACATGTAAGAAAACACCTGTCATCATCATAATGAGCGTAAACAATGAACATGGCTACTGTTAGTATTCACAGCCGTCAAGCTAGCGAGTTAGTACTGGGGAATTATAGTGAAAATTGAGTTTGATGTGGTAACTTAATTGCTGGCTAACTAAGTAATTATTTATCATTATTATTATTATTATTATATTATTATTATCCAACCTCTTTTTGGTCTAAGACTTTTCTACTTGTGTCGTTCTTTTCTTGCTTTGTTTAGCAGTGCAAGCTGCTGTAGGTAAAGGTGGAACTGGACATTTTGGCTGCACTTTTTCTGCCATTCTTGTGCAACTAGCTCGCTAGCTTTAGCCTTGCCTAGCCTTGTGCAAGACTCTGGTCATGCACCATGAGTGCACGGGCACATTCCGCGCAGGGAGGCGGGTAGATATGTAGACAGGCAAGGTAGGCCATCCAATCGTTTCATGCGGACCGAATGAAACGATTGGACGGGCTTATTGCAGGCCCACCACAACCACATATCTTATTTATTGATTGCTGCCGGGATTTAAAGACAATTTCAACAAATATAACATAAAAAGCTTCTACAATAAATTGCCTACCCTAGCTTTAAGTTTAATCTTTATTTGTATTGGTACTCTTTCTCTTACTTTGTACTAACATGAGGAGTAGGGCTGTGTATTGGCAAGAATCTGGCGATCCGATACATATCACAATACAGGGCTTACGATTCAATATACTGCGATAGCAATATATTGAATATAAGCAAGAAAATAATAAGCAAGAAAATAAGCAAGGCGATATACTGCGATTTCATAGGCCTGTGTTCTTGGTGCTTATTCTACTTTCTGTCTCGGGTTACGTTGTTGTGTTAGAGTGGAAGAGTCAAATGGCTGAAGATAGATTACAACACTGTTATCTAGCGGTCGTGGGGTTACACACAACACAATATGTTTGACACGAACCTTTACATGTAAACAATAAAAAATTAATATAGTGTTTTTTTGAGAATCGATACAGTATCACAAAAATAATATTACAATACTCGAGCGTGTCGATATTTTCTTACACCACTAATGAGGAGTGGTGGGCCCTGGCAAGGAGCGGTGATAAGCTCTTAACTCCTACCTGAGACATGGGGGACCTTGAATGAGATCAGAAATGACATCGAGCCACCCTGAGCCGCTTTGTGTGTTGTGCCAAGATAGCTTTGCCAACATGTAGAGACTATGCCCGGTGGTCTCGTGAAGAGTATAAAACCCGACACAGACCTAGTATGTCTTCAGAACTAGGCTATGAACTTGACAAGTTCAAGCTCCAGTGGCGGCTGGCCAGTACAGGGCGCTGGTGCGCCGCCCCCTTCAAAATATCAAGAGATGAAAATCTACTTAAACATGTTAAATATCATTTAGTTGTATAATGCAAATAATTATGAATTAAAAGCAGTGGCGGCTGGTGCTACAAATTTTTTTTTTGGGGGGGGGGGGCACAATTTACCTTGGTACAGCACAGCTGACAGCTGCTTTAATTGTCCACGTTGTCACTGAGTTATTAAGAAGGACAATGCAGCCTATAGATTTTATCAGGGTTCGTAGACGGTGGATGATTGACAGTCGAGACGAGGCGTGGTGGTGGGTGTGAACATGATTGACAGCCACGAGAATTGTCCAATCACATTAGATCAAAAAACATTAAAATACCAATTCGCTGCCAATAAAAGTGGGGGTGTCTGGGGTGCACAGAACTGCGCCCCATGGAAAATCTGAAGAAACCAATCAGCCAGCAGCCTCAGTATATGTATTCAGACAGAAATCAACCAAACACCATTTGGATCCAATATTTAATGGCTGCTGACAGGCGCTCACAGACTGAAAACACTTTTATTTCATCGTTATTTGCATTATACAACTGAATTATATTTAACGCGTTTAAGTAGATTTTCATCTCTTGATGTTTGAAGGGGGGCAGCCGCCACTGGAACTTGTTATTGTAAGTTGCTGGTCCTACTCCCCTGAAAGCTTCCAATAAACAGCGCATCATCACAGCTACTCAACCCTGAATTAAGTAGTTATTCCCTTGGGCTCCGCAAACCTTTAGAACAGATTAAACAGGGATTTCTACAACAATGGCTTCATTAACGTGCAGTGTGTCTGTGTGTGTGTGTGTGTAAAATGCCATGATGAATCCATGTGTGTGTCTAAGAATTAATTTGTGTGTGCATGAGTGTGTGTCTGCCTGTCAGTGAACGCATCTACAGCTCGTACCACACAAGGATGATCCCACTTACCTTGATGTTTGTTGTCTTCAGGTCGTTTGTTGGGCGCTGAAAGCCTGCAACAAACAGAAAAGAGACAATACAGCTGAAAAACCCATCAATGCCGCTGACAAACAAAAACAAAAAAGAGGGGGCAGCTTCCCCGCCTTACAAGCGGGTACGAGTAGAGGACAACTGAGAGATAATTAGAGGAGGAGGAGGCCTGTGATTGGTACACCCGTCCATATCAAACACAACCGGTTGAGTTGTGAAGTAGGTTGTGAGATTTACATGCAGGAATAAAGCGACTGAGGGAGGCTGTGCAAAACGCGGGGGGGAGATATCAGCAGGCTTAAGTGCCGATCTGAAAGGGCGTCTGGGTGGCGTGGCGGTCTATTCCGTTGCCTACCAACATGGGGATCACCGGTTCAAATCCCCGCGTTACCTCCGGCTTGGACGGGTGTCCCTACAGGCGGGTGGGAAGCCGGATGTGGGTGTGTCGAGGTCGCTGCACTAGCGCCTCCTCTGGTCGGTCGAGGCGGCTGTTCAGGGGGGAGGGGGAACAGGGGGGGGGGGGTTGCATGACCCTCCCATGTGCTACGTCCCCCCGGTGAAACGCCTCACTTTCAGGTGAAAAGAAGCGGCTGGCGACCCCACACATATTGGAGGAGGCATGTGGTAGTCTGCAGCCCTCCCCGGATCGGCAGAGGGGGTGGAGCAGCGACCAGGACAGCTCAGAAGAGTGGGGTAATTGGCCAAGTACAAATGGGGAGAAGAAGGGGTACCCCCCTCCCCCCCAAAAAAAAACAAATCTTTGATCTGAAAAGAAAACTCTGAATGCGTTTTATTTTTATTTTTTTCCTGAAGATATGCCGTGACTTCCTGTAGTGGTCCGCTGCACCGCTCTGGTCCCGTACAGATTAGCCCACTGAACACCAGCATTCCTCTGCAAGGGACGCTGCCCTACTGTATAGTGTCTATAAGAGGCGTATAGTGTGCACAGGAGGCGCTAATAAGCCATCAGTCATTGTGGATGTGTCAGATTTCAGGCCTTTAATCAGCGAGACGGCGTGAAAGTAAATGCCGAGTTCATCCGTCTTCGCTGGAACCTAGATGCTAGTCTGGCACACAGCTGTTTTCACTGAGCACAAGATGAATGGAGATGAATTGAGTGGGGCTGTTAACAGCCAGCCCCCCCCCCCCACACACACACACACAGTCATTTTCTATGGCAGTTCCCAAAATGAGCGTCCATCCATCCATCCACTATCCAAACCGCTTATCCTGCTCTCAGGGTCGCGGGGGATGCTGGAGCCTATCCCAGCAGTCACTGGCTGGCAGGAGGGGAGACACCCTGGACAGGCCGCCAGGCCATCACACATGGGCGACACACACACACACACACACACACACATTCATACCTAGGGCCAATTTAGCACGGCCGAGTCACCTGACCTACATGTCTTTGGACTGTGGGAGGAAACCCACGCAGACACGGGGGAGAACATGCAAACTCCCCGGGGCTCGAAGCCAGGACCTTCTTGCTGTGGGGCAACCGTGCCAACTGCACCACCACGCCGTCCCAAAATGAACGTGAAGTTTAAAAATACACTTAGCTCCTTGAAAAGAGTTAAAAAAAAGGGGAGTAACAAAAAAGGGAAAAGTTGTCATGTTATTCTTCCTCATGCTCGTCCTCATGCAGGGCAGATGAAGGACTATCTGAGTTTTTCTACCAAGTCCTGAGTACACTGATCATACAATAATACTGGCTCGGCCTTTCACACGTCTAGTGTGTGAGTGCTGTAAACTGTGTGTGTGTGTGTGTGTGAACGTGTTTATGTCCGTTATGGTGTCTTTGTGTGTACGCCAGGTGAGACATGTTATTGCTTTACTGCATCTAATTTGCATGTCTCTTTATTCTTACAAGCTGTTCTTCCCTGTACAACAACAGAACAAATCATCAGGTATGTGGTTACCCCCCCCCACCCCGTTTACACACGTTTATGTGGTTACCCCCCACCCCCATTTACACGTTTATGTTTTTCATCTTGTACTTTGTCACCACAGTCTTGTTCTGTCTTCCGTCCCTCGATTCTTAGTCACACAAGAGATTTGCTCTGTCGCACATACTGACACACACAAACCTTCACACTCGTGACTACTGAACACACACACGTAAAAAAAAAATATATATACACATACATACATACATACATGTATATCACTATCTTTCACTCTTTCCCTCTCATCATCCCTCAGATAAATAGGCAGACAGACAGACAGACAGGCTGACAGACAGGCAGGTAGAAAAGCAGACAAACAGACAGACAGGAAGGAAGGCAGACAGGCAGGCAGGCAGGCAGGCAGACAGACAGACAGACAGACAGACAGACAGACAGACAGATAAATAGACAGACAGACAGATAGATAGATAGATAGATAGATAGATAGATAGATAGATAGATAGATAGATAGATAGACAGATAGACAGACAGATAGACAGACAGACAGATAGATATATAGATCACTTGATGTTGTGTATGGAGCACTGTGTGAGGTATGGATACACACACACACACACACACACACACACACACACACACACACACAAAAGCAAGTTAGATAGCATCTATAGGCACACGTTTGTGCAGACATGTCTTGCCCGTGTGCTGTAACTGTACATCTTATTTTCATCCGTGGCCGCCTGCATGGGTGTTGTTGTGTAATCTGTGTAATCTCAGGCCCTGTCCCATACCATGACTGCACACCGGTTCTGGTCGTTTAACCAAGATACACACACACACACACACACACACTGACACCATGTCTCTCGTGGTCCATCCATACTGGACGTGACTGCGATCGCCGCTCACAAACGATTCAAACGCCGTCTCCGCCGCTCACATTTTGACAAATGTGGGAAGGGGGGTGGGGGGGGGGGGCTGAGGGCTGTTTCTCACCGGTCTCCCCACAGGGCTAATATTTTACCCGCCCAACACACCGGAGCTGTCACGACGATGCAATATGAGGCGTCAGTGTGTTTGATGCCCCCGTAAGCCACGTGGGGAAAGGGTTGATGGTGACGTGGGTTTCGCTCTGGAAGAAAGAGACGGCGAAGGTTTCCCCCCTCAAAGTGATGCAGTCTCCTCCTTTGTTGACTTTATAACGACTACAGTCACTACTACTACTACTACTGACGCTTTTAGGATCATCTTATCTAATTCTAATCAGCTTTTAGAAAATACCAACTTGTGGGGCGTCCGGGTAGTGTAGTGGTCTATTCCGTTGCCTACCAACACGGGGATCGCCGGTTTGAATCCCAGCGTTACCTCCGGTTTGGTCGGGCGTCCCTACAGACACAATTGGCCGTGTCTGCGGGTGGGAAGCCGGATGTGGGTATGTGTCCTGGTCGCTGCACTAGCGCCTCGTCTGGTTAGTCGGGGCGCCTGTTCGGGGGGGAGGAGGAACCGTGGGCGAATAGCGTGATCCTCCCACGCGCTACGCCCCCCCTGGTGAAACTCCTCACTGTCAGGTGAAAAGAAGCGGCGGGGGACTCCACATGTATCAGAGGAGGCATGTGGTAGACTGCAGCCCTCCCCGGATCGGCAGAGGGGATGGAGCAGCGACCGGGATGGCTCGGAAGAGTGGGGTAATTGGCCGGGTACAATTGGGGAGAAAAAAAGGGGGGAAATCCAACAAGAAAAAAAGAAAAAAGCAAATACCAACATGATTCCAGCTCCAACAATGTATTTAATGGTTTATGACCTTTTTAACCTCCATTCAGACCAAATCCATCCAGCCATCCATCCATTATCCGAACCGCTTATCCTGCTCTCGGGGTCACGGGGATGCTGGAGCCTATCTCACCAGTCATTGGGTGGCAGGTGGGGAGACACCCTGGACAGGCCACCAGACCATAACAGCCCCCCCCCCCAACACACACACACACACACACCTAGGGACAATTCAGTACGGCCGAGTCACCTGACCTACATGTCTTTGGACTGTGGGAGGAAACAGGAGTACCCGGAGGAAACCCACGCAGACACGGGGAGAACATGCAAACTCCACACAGAGGACGACCCCACCAAGGTCGGACTACCCCGGGACTCAAACCCAGAACCTTCTTGCTGTGAGGCGACCGCACTAACCACTGCGCCACCGTGCCGCCCTCAGACCAAATCAAAAGTGAAAAATAGACTGTCAGTCAACAGGAGGGGAACTACTACGTGTGTGGTCGACTTAGTTCCGGTCAGTGGGGTTACGGGTTAGATTACTAGAACGATCCAACGACCCGAGTCATCTTGTGACCTCACAACACGTCTACTTCGATACCACGGTGGGATTACGTGGCGCCGCTTTGCATCGTTTCAATACTTTTCTTAATGCGCCCCCTTGATGCACCGCAACCACGTCGATCTGTGTAAGACTCCACCAAGGTCTCCCCAGCAGATCCACATCGCCAGCAGGTGTGACAAAGTGCTGGATCAACGTGAACCCTCCATCTCCGACGCGTTTCATCCCGAGGCTTCGGGCACCCCCGGGACCGTCTGATCACAACATGGTTTTTCTAATCCCCAAGTATCGTCAAAAACTGAAACACACAAAAGCGAGTACGAGGGTGGTGAAACAACGGTCTCCCCGGGCCATGGAGCAGCTTAGTGACTGTTTAGATATTACACACTGATCTGGCACTCAGGAGTCACGCCACGACTTAGACGATTACACCAACACCGCCGTGTCTTGCATCCTTTTCTCAGAAACTGTGTATTCCATCCAAGATGGTGACTGTGCTTAGTAACAACAAGCCGTGGTTCAGCCCAGACAGCATCCGGATGTGGGCCACTTCAGGCAATGATGCGGCACTGATGGCCTTCTTCTGGCCCGGACAAAATGGATGTGAGCCTGAGGTGGCCCACATGTATAATAGCAAATATGGCCCAAATATGCCAAATCAAATGTGGGCCTTTTTTGGCAGAGATGCGGTGCTCTGGGCAACATGTAATCTGGCTGTGACCCTGAAGTGGCCCGTGTGGTAAATGGTGAATATGGCCCAAATATAACACAACACATATGGGCCACCTTTGGCAAATATGTGGCACATGCGGCATTGCTATGGCTTGGTTCTGGCCCAGATCTGGCAAACAGGAGCGGACCACCCAAGTGCCATCATTCCAAGTGGTATGTGGGCCGGATGAAAGTGTCGGGTGTGGGACGGGTCCGGGCCACAGCGATTTTGCTATCTGGGGGCAGAGAGGTTAAAATGTGATGTAGGAAGAAAAACAATACATTGAACAGGGGTGACAAAAAACTCCACAACATATTTTTTGTTTTTTGACCCCCCCCCCTTTTTTTTTCTCCACAAATTGTACTTTGCCAATTACCTCACCCTACTGAGCCGTCCCAGTCGCTGCTCCGCCCCCTCTGCTGATCCGGGGAGGGCTGCAGACTACCACATGCCTCCTCCGATACATGTGGAGTCGCCAGCCGCTTCTTTTCACCTGACAGTGAGGAGTTTCACCAGGGAGACGTAGCGCGTGGGAGGATCACACTATTCCCCCCAGTCCCCCCTGAACAGGTGCCCTGACCAACCGACCAGAGGAGGCGCTAGTGCAGTGACCAGGACACATACCCACATCCAGCTTCCTACCCGCAGGCACGGCCAACTGTGTCTGTAGGGATGCCCGACCAAGCCGGAGGTAACACGGGGGATTCGAACCAGCGATGCCCATGTTGGTAGGCAATGGAATAGACTGCCATGCCACCCAGATGCCCACAAAATATGAATTTGAGTGGACAGTGTGAAGGAAAATTGGCATGAAGCATTAAGAGTTATCACTTATTCATTTATTATGTAACTCTCTCACTACCATGTTGGTAAATCTGCTCTTAAAGGAGGTCTGTGTCGTTTCTGAGTCCTATAGAGACGAGACACAGACCTCTGAGTCCTGTAGAGAGGTGTAAGGACATGTTGGAGGTGGGGCTTGGGAGGCTGTTTCTTCCCTGCCTATGTTTTTCTTAAACTCTACACCGTCTTGTTACGGTGGTACTGCAGAGAGCTGTCATGAGATACATCATGCGGGGAGCTCTCCGAGAGGGCTCCAAGTCTGGTGTTTGTATTTTAATCAACTCACAGTTCCTCCTAATTCTATACGGTCCCTTAACTGGCGAGGACAAGCTGTCAAACCAACCTATGATACAACGTGTAAGGAAAATGTATGGGTTTAAGGTGACCAGTGGAAAAGTTTGTCTTGGCAGGGTATATGGAAGATGACTCCTTTGGTCAGTGAGGATACAGGGACGGGGCCCGTGGGGTCTGACCTGTTTCTCCATATGGTACAGTGACAGAATGCAGGGAGGTGTTCTCCTTTTGTATACTGCAATTTGCCTCATCTTGTCTTGTCCTATAATATACAATACTAAGGTGTCACCATCCTTGTTTCGTGTGATGATTTCTGAGTCCAAACTGATTGCAGGTATATTTCCACGACAACAGTGAGGTAGGTTCGGGCCAATTACAAAGGCGAGTTGGAGAACAACTGTGTGAGCAGAGGTGTGTGGCAGGGACTGCAGCAGAATAAGGCCAAACCCTCAGCCTGTAATGAGGACCCCGAGCTCCCTGATGAATGAAATGAATTCTGCTGTCGTCTTGATAAAACCTTAACCCGCCATCAGAGTCTGCCTACAGTGGAAGCCCCCCTAAATCCACCTTCTTTTGTGATTGGGGAGGATGAGGGCAGGTGTCTGCTACGCAGTCAGAACAGCAGCAAAGCTGCGGGCCCTGATCTTGTGTCCTCAGCCATTTTAAAATGATGTGTTGCTGAACTTGCTTCTGTTCTGACTTGTATGTTTAATTGGTCTATGAACCCGTCGAAAGTACCAGCACGCTTTAAATCTGCAGCAACAGTTCTTCTGCCTAAGAAGCCCATTGTTAGTTGTTTAATTGACTACAGGCCCGTTGCCTGAACATCTGCTGTAATGAAAGTGTTTGTGCGCAGAGTATGTAAACATCTGCCCAGCGCTGTGCTAGATTCTAATGAGTTTGCATACAGGGCCAGTAGGTCAATGGATGATGCTGTATCTCTCTGTCTCCACTCCATCTTGCAGCATCTAGAGGCGCCTGCCACCTGGTCATTGACTAAAGCTCATCTTTTAACACAATAATACCCACAAGGCTATACAACAAACTTTTGCAGCTAGGTTTCCAGTCTCTATGTCTCTGGGTCTTGAACTACTGACTGGGCAGAACACAGGTTGTCAAAGTCCACAATAGGTTTTCAGATTAAGTGACCATTAGCACAGGTGTCCCTCAGGGGTGTGTTCTCTCACCTCATTATACACCAATGACTGCATTTCACACTCTGACACTGTAAAAATCACTAAGTTTGCTGATGATACAACACTGGTGGGACTGATTTCCTGTAATGGTGAGACAGCTTATAGAAAGGAGGTCTCCTCCCTTGTCGACTGGTGAAGCAATAACAACCTGGGTGTGAACATCAACAAAACTGAAGAACTTGTGGTTGACTTCTGTAAAAATCAGGGCGTGCTACTACTGCTGGACATTAACACCAGGTGGTAGAGATGGTCGATCATCTTAAATTGTTTGGGGTTACAATCTCCTCCTCCCTTAAACGGGAAGACAACTTCACCACCATCTAGGAATAAGCTCACCAAAGACTCTTCTATGTAAGGCGGCTTAGGAAATTTGGAGCGTCAAGGGTTGCGACGTTACAGATCTACAGAGCTGCAATAGAAAGTGTGCTCCCTTTCTCAATAACTGTATGGTATGGCAAATCTACAGACCACAAGAAAAAAGAAATTTTTTTTAAAAAAAACATTGGGCAGTGTCGTGCACACAGCTTCAAAAATAACTGGTTGAAAGTTCCCCACCATTTCTAAAGTATACTGTATCCGCATTCAGCGTAAAGGTTTTAACATTTTATAGCACTCCTCACACCCGGCCAACCCCCTATTCAATCACCTCCCTTGGGGTAAAAGACTCCACAGTATTAAGACCAGAACACTTTCCTTCCACAATAGCACTTACTCTGCAGCAACCCACATCCTAAATGCCTCACTGACTGCACAAGTATCGACTCCTTAGCACACGTACTTTAATTTGTCACTTTAAGGGGATGGGACATATGGCTGCATTATCTGAATTACTATAACTGTAAATGTATGTTTCTGCGGACACTTGTATGTGTTGTGTGGTTATATGTTGACTGTTGTTATCTTTGAGCACACCGAAACAAATTCCAAATCAACTGTAAAGTTGATATGGCAATGAACTGAATCTTGAATAATTGAAGGTTCAATCTTCTGGGAGAAACAATAGCGAAGGACGTTTCTAATGTTTGTTTGTTTTTTGGATTGTTGCTTCTTGACAGCTTAAAAGAAGCTGTGTAACAGAAAGAATCAAATGGATATTTATAAAAAAAAAATCACGAATGGTAAAGTTTATTACACCTTCTTTTATTCTTCTCCATCTTTTGATCTTAACTGTCGAATTTAGCGATCCTGCAGCCGTGACGGGTTGGAATAACTCGTTCTCGTCATGGAAGGAGCTTACATCCACATGTCAGGGTGTAAACCAGAGAGGCTGTTTATTCCCGTTGATCAGGCTCATCTTGTGATTATGTATGTTTTCAGAGCTTTGAGGGAATTTGTCAGGGCCGTGACTCAACTCATAATCTGTCTCCAGAACCGTGTGAAATGTGAAAATTGCCAGTGCCGGTAATGCACTTCTGAAGAGTATGATGGATTCGAGGGTGCAACTGACTGACGCAACAGGTATTACACACAATGCAAAACACTTATTGTTGATCTTTTCCAACTTGCACTTTTGCATTAAGCCTCGGGGGTGGGGGGGGGGGACTTTTCAAGGGTTTGATTTGTAGTGTGACATTCAACACATCGCAACACGTGATTTCAACCAAATTAAAACATGCAAATTTGTTCGCCGAACAAATCGCAATTAAGTCACGAGTCATAACACGTTGGAGGGGAGCATCCTTCACAGATTAATATGTTGCACATTTGCATTCACAAATATCACTAAGTAAGAGTTATGTTTGAAAACACAACACGCCTTGATTGAAAAAATATCTTTACCTTAAATTCACCTTCCCTGATCGTTCACTCCCGAGTCCAATTATTCCCGAGATTTTTATTTCAACCGAGGAATTAACACTAGAATGACCATGGCGGTCGTTTTGGATTTTCAAATTTTATTACTTTGCGGAAAAAAAATAGATACAGACCTGCCGCTCCCTGGATGCTCCTAAAATTGCATATATTTGCATTAAAATGAGTTTTAGATCAATTGCATAAAAAAATAGTTACGATAAGATCGACCTCAAACGACCACGAGCGGTCAAAATGACTCCGGCGTCACCGCGCGCGTCATGTCAGTATTTATGACGTGTGTTGGTGGCGCCATTTCCTTCGTGAAGTTCGTTGCTCTGTCCAAGAAACACACTAGCGCCCTCCAGTGGAGACAAATTGTCTGAACTTGATTTCTGATTATTTCCAACATGTCTGGTTACAGACACCGTTATAGACGCACCATGACTACCACCGAGGCGTCGCGGTATTTACAGGCGTTGGACAGCCGCCATTTTAAATTGTTTAAAAATAGTATTAAAAGTTGTTAAAATGTTAATTTTGGTGTCAGTTCGCCTCATAACTGACATACTAACATATGTAATGCATTAATATCTCAACTGGGTATTTATCTTGACAGAATATAGAGTTTAAAAACCGGCGGTCATTTTGACCGCCCACGGTCGTTTTAGGTAGGAGTGAAATCCCGGTGTCCTCAACCTGTTAAGCTACACATGTAAAATTCACCGCGATTAAAACGTTGCACCGTCAATCTTTCAGCGAGTGTGTCATTTTCTCTCTCGGTTATTAACCATCTCACTCTGATCCACAAGTCCTTAAACACAACAAAGCATCTGGTGCACTAGCGACAGCAAGGCGGCTTCTCATGAAGGTCCTCATTTGCTCCAGTGTGGAGAGACGGAGCATCTCTGTGATGAATAAACCCAGTGAGCTGAGTGAGGCAGCTGCCAACAGGACAGGTGTACTGACGGACACGGACAACACCCCACCGTGACAGACACGGGGCGGCCATCATCATCTGAGGACTACGCCTGTTCACTCGACAGTAAAAACACTCTCGGGCGAAGACACAAATGCACACACACACACACACACCTGCAACACGTGCAAACACACAAAGAGCTGCCATGTGTATCACAGACCTCGCTTTTCAGAAGACTTCTGGAAAAGTCCAAGACGTTACCAGGATATTGTTGTTAATTCACCTTTAAATCTATTCAATGAATAAATTCCCTCCACCTCAAGCAACTTCAAAAAGGAATAAATAAATAAATAAATGCAGTATTTCTTTCCAAGCATTTCTCGACTTAAAGAACACACACACACACACACACACACACACACACACACACACACACACACACACACACACACACACACACATATATCCATCAATCCAAGCCACGTATCCCAATTAGGTAATTAATTTATTGTTAGTTAATTAATATATATTAAGTAACTACTAAATAATAAATTAAAATCATATATATATAAAAGATATTTCAAACTAATTAGTTTCTTTATAGCAGCTGCATAGCTCAGCAGGTAAGAACACCGGCTTTCCCACCAAAGATCGGGGGTTCAAACCCCAGTTGGGACGGGTCTCCAGAAGGAGTCCGAGGCTTAGACCTCCTGATGCAATACAAGCCAAGTACCTCAGACATGAGTGTTTCGTAACACGAACAGAGTCACACCGGCTGGGCCGTCACCCGGGTTAACAAGGTTTGTGTCGGGTGTTGGGCAACCATGACAACCTGATGAGAAATGGGCCACTGGGACGAGACATTGATGGATGAGGGCTGAGTACCTATTTAAACAGAGAGAGACAGACACAGAAGACCACTTAGCATTACGGCTATGGCCAATGTGGGAGTGCAATCCCCACAACATAAACATAAAGACATAATGCTGAAAATGATGATTGATTCCCTGAAAGGATGGAGAGAAGAGAGGCGGAGTAGCCGGTGCCATAAATGGAGTCTTTCTTTCACTTAGCAACAGCAGTTTCAGCACAACAGCACCAACCCAGAGGTGCCATTTCGACCAAGAGCAATAAATCTGGCCTGGCCTAATGGCAGAAAGTAGAGCTGGCAACACGATTGTCCCCTACCTGGACCGCAAACCCTTAACCACACACACACACACACACACACACACACACACCAGAGATGAGGAGGGAACGACCATCCCTGAAAAGGGGGGGGGGTGCTAGAGGTACATCTGTAGCCATCTTACAATGCTGTGATTGCAACTATTCCCCAGTCCTCTGTGAATAGTACACGTGGCCACACTGTCAGGGGCGCAACGAGGGGGGGGGGGGGGTGCAGAGGGTGCAATGCACACAGGCGCTGCATCAGCGGCGGCGCCAAAAGACCGTACACAAAAAACTATTACAATTAAAAAAATATAACATGTAACTATATAGTCTAATCCAAAATTCTCATCTAAGTAATAATATTTATAAATATTACACTTTTAAAAAACAAACAGGCCTATAACCAGAAACTGTTTACTGTACACTGTACTTTCGGGGCGCCCCCGCTGATGCGGCACCTGTGTACATTGCACCCTCTGCACCCCTCCCCCATTGCGCCCCTGCATATTGTAACTCTGGTTAATGGACACGGCAATCTGCATATGAAACCGATCGTTGGTTTGGGTCGTTATGCCACTGGGTCGTTTTTAAGGGCGGGGTACCTGCAGTCGGCTGAGACTGAAGAGGTCCCTTAGATGAGTATGGAAGGTTTCTGCCAATACAGGCTGTGTCCAGATGAACCGATTCAACTTACTGTGATTTCCCTACCTGGATTACTGCATACAAACACATACTAGAGACGCGCCGATGCTTTTTCCAGTTCCGATCCGGTTCTGATACCTTTATAT
This sequence comes from Lampris incognitus, assembly GCF_029633865.1. Taxonomy (NCBI): domain Eukaryota; kingdom Metazoa; phylum Chordata; class Actinopteri; order Lampriformes; family Lampridae; genus Lampris; species Lampris incognitus. Next base: position 6,441,447 of record NC_079215.1, on the reverse strand, counting down.
CGGATATCTGCCGATACCGATACCAGAGCTCTTTTTTCTTGAATATTATTATCATTATTATTATTGTTGTTGTTGTGTAAGGTTAAACGAGGCTGTAGTAAACCACACAGGTCTTATTAAAGGAGCAAAAAATGTTCACAAATGCATTAAATTTAAACTTATTCCCAAGCAATTTATTTGAACTGTAGTTAAAGTAGGCTTCACATACAAACAGGTGCGGGAGTGCAAACTGATACCACAACTCCTTTACTGCTCTGCACGGCAACTCACACAGCTATGGGGCCTGTTGGACACCTTTGTACAACTGCTTGATTACTAATTAACTAACTAAGGAAGGAATCTCTGTGTTTGCATGTACATCGTTCCTTCGATTTTCTTGACAACCGTTCATCCAATCAACTTCACACTTGACGGGTGTATTGTGAGGACCCAAGGAAGGGCAGTGTCGAGTGTGAAGCTGTTTGGATGAACATTTGTCGATAAAATCTAAGGACTGACACACACACACACACACACACACACACACACACACACACACACACACACACACACACACACACACACACACACAGACTACGCAGCCTGGATCGGTCCTGGATCGGCAACGCCAGTCCGATATCCGATGTGTGAATTACGTCAGCATCGGCACCCGATACCGATACTGGATCGGATCCAACCCGAGATATGGAGCAACCCTTCTCGCTCAGCCATGGGAGTAGACCAGAACACCATGACCTCCCATAGAGAGAGAGTGAGTGGGTGGAGACGATGAAGACACAGAAAAACAAGAGAAAGAAAAAAAGGCCGAAGCAAAGCGAGAGAGAAAGAAAGAAGAAGCTGAAGTGAGAATCAGAGAGAAACCAGCTGAAAGTATGAGAGAGAGAGAGAGAGAGAGAGAGAGAGAGAGAGAGAGAGAGAGTGCCATCAGCAGCAGAGAAGGCAGTGAGTGTAACACCAATATAATGACTGTAATTCACCCTTGCCTCCCAGGTAAGTGAGTGTGTAAAATTGAAGGAGTGGGAGTTCGAGAAAGAGAGAACGGGACAAGAGGAATCAATAAGAGAGCCGGTAAGAGAATGAGAAAAACTGACAGAGAGAGCGGGAGTGGGGGGCGGCGGCGGGGGGGGGGGTCTAGCCTGCAACTCGTCACCTTCAGTGACAGGTAGAAGAGGGAAGAGGATGAGGAAGAGGAGGGACCTGGTCGAGAAGATTCATATCAGTCGATGAGTAAGAACGAGAGGAGGAGGGAGGAAGAAAGACGGGGGGGGGGGGTGAATGAGCGCGGATGAAAGACCGGGGGGTGGGGGTGGGAGAAAGAGAATAAGAAAGGTAAGAGGTGGAGAGAGAAAGAGATTAATTGGGTGGATTCGCGGCTGCTCACGCGCTCGCTTCGACCGAGCCGCGGGACAGAAAGATGAAGAGACACTGGCAGAGAAAGACGGACGGAGAGACAGAACGACGGCGAGCAAGAGCACACGGCTTTTTTCCAGGAACTCACCACTTTAGCATTTCCCCGAAAAGCTCGAGGACCACACGCACACACACACACACACAACAACACACACGGTGGTGATAATCTCCCTGCTGATTAACCACCGTTTAAGTCTGGAGGGGAAGCCAATGTCATGTGTCCCACAGGACAGGAGCTCAGCACTCTCGGCTCGGCACGCTCGCTGAGAAAATGCACTCTCTCATCCAGGGAGCCATCTTTGAGAGTGTGTTTATGGTCAGACCAGTGTGAGCTCTGGTGTGTTCAAGGCTCTTTGTGCATCTGTGTGTGTGTGTATTTGTGATCATACTTCAGGATTCAGGAACACTTTGTCATTTCACCTCATGTACTTGCCCACGTGAAGTGAAACGAAATGCCCTTTCCCCCCCAGCCCACAACAGTACAACACAAACACAGAAACACGTTCAAGTACTACAAGAACACACATATTCAAACCAACACGTATATCCAAACTTAAATAAATAAATCACTGTCCAACGGAACAAACGCCAACTAGGATAACTGTTAGAACCGCCAGTCTGCATGGACTAGCAGTTAGCCTAGCCTGCCCCAATTACGCGTCCTGTCAGACCGCCCTCTGTTTCCCCCTCGGGCGCAACTCCAGGCAAGGGCCGTGGTCCCTGTGGCAACCGAATGAAGCAGACCAAGCCCTCCCAGCCGATCTAGCACCAGCTCTCCCAGCAAGACACCCTTGACACACCTCCCCGCACTCCACACCAAAAACACCAGTCAATGTCAGGTGAGGCCGCCGCCAGACCGCCTTCGGTGTTATCGGAACTGCCAGTCTGCATGGGCTAGCAGTTAGCTTAGCCTGCACCGCTTCCACATCCTGTCAGACCGCCCTCGGTGTTATCGGAACTGCCAGTCTGCATGGGCTAGCAGTTAGCTTAGCCTGCACCGCTTCCACATCCTGTCAGACCGCCCTCGGTGTTATCGGAACTGCCAGTCTGCATGGGCTAGCAGTTAGCTTAGCCTGCCCCGCTTCCACGTCCTGTCAGACCGCCCTCGGCGTTACCTCCTCGGGTGAAGCTCCGGGCAAGGCCGCGGTCCCTGGGCACACAGTGCAGCAGACCAAGCTCTTGCAGCAGATCCAGCGCCAGCTCTCCCTTGATAATACCTGGATGAACGTTTATGTGTTTTTGTTTCTTTGTGCCTCTAATGTGTGTGAGAGTTTGTGATTGGACTAGGGCGAACATGTATTTCTGCATCTTTATACAGCTGTGTGTATGTGTGTGTGTTTGTGTGTGTGTATCCATAACCTCTTGCATGTACAGCCGACTCTTTACACCTGAAATGTGTACAAGACACCTGGACATTCTGGTTGTTGTGCTTCATCTGTATGTGTTAAGTGAAGCGAATTCAGGGGGCAGTCGGGAATCCGTTGCAGCCGGGAACCGAACCCGGATAGCCCGCACCACGGGCGACTGCGCTAACCAGTCAAGTAAAGGGTCCGACCCGTTAGCCAAGGGTTAGTGAATCTACACATCCATGGTCATTACACTACCCCCCCTCCTTCGGGAGGCACATCCCCGCGCTTCAGCATACCAGCTCCCTCACGCTTCTGGGCATACGCACTTCCGATGGCCTCACAGTCTCACATCCCGCTTCTGAAACCAATGTAGCGAATTCAGGGGCAGCCGGGAATCTGACGCAGCTGGGAATCGAACCCGGGTAACCCAGACAATGGGCGACTGTGCTAACCAGTCAACTAAAGGGTCCGACCTGTTAGCCAAGGGCTAGCGAGTTTACACCTCCGTTGTCGTTACATAAGCAGGGATCAGACTACACAAATTCTGCCCGATTTTGACACAAATTTGTCGGCGCTGACAAATTTCCAGTGTTGGGCCTGATTATGAATATTGGGAACAATGAATTGGTATCTTTACCCTGTATAATGTGACATAATTGAGCAGTGATGTGACGTCTGGGATGCTCCACGACACCCTGACGAAGAGTCTAGCATGTCAGAATTTTTTGTATTTTCCCGCCTTGTCCGACATCTCCTACGACATGTTCCTTGAAGTTGACCGATAGGATGACAGAGTGCTCTCTGGCGCACATATGTAAACATGGCAACGAGAACGAGGGATGCTGCTGTTGCTGCTGTCAGGTGGAAATACAAAACCGAGGAAAAGTTCATTGAGCAGTGGTAACAATACCCCTGTCTTTTTGATGTTTCCTCAAGGGAGGACCATGACAGAGTCAAAAAAGATAAATGTTGGGCATCTGGGTGGCGTGGCAGTCTATTCCATTGCCTACCAACACGGGGATTGCCGGTTCGAATCCTGTGTTACCTCCGGCTTGGTCAGGTGTCCCTACAGACACAATTGGCTGTGTCTGCACGTGAGAAGCTGGATGTGGCTATGTGTCCTGGTTGTTGCACTAGCGCCTCCTCTGGTTAGTCGGGGTGCCTGTTCAGGGGGAAATGGGGGGGGAATAGCATGATCCTCCCATGCGCTATGTCCCCCTGGCGAAACTCCTCACTGTCAGGTGAAAAGAAGCGGTTGGCAACTCTCAACTTGAGTGAACTCCACATGTATTGGAGGAGGCATGTGGTACTCTGCACCGCTCCTGGATCAGCAGAGGGGGTGGAGCAAGCGACTGGAATGGCTCGGAGGAGTGGGGTAATTGGTCAGATACAGCTGGGGAGGAAAAGGGGGGAAAAAAGTTTTGTATTTTCCTGCCTTGTCTGACAAGTCCAATGATGTGTTCCTTGATGATGACCAATAGGATGACAGAGTGCGCTCTGGTGCACACATGTAAACATGACAAAGAGAAAGAGGGATGTTGGTGTCGCTGCTGTCAGGTGGAACGATGAAACCGAGGAAAGGTGTGTTGAGCAGTGGCAACAATACCCCTGCAGGCCTTTTTGACGTTTCCTCAAGGGAGGACCATGACAGAGTCAAAAAACATAAAAGTTGGCAAGAAATAGCGGCGGCACTTCAGCCATCCAGTGAGTAGCTTGATGAGCTATGCTAGGTTAGCATTCCCCAGTAGAACTAGCCGCAACAGCGTCCACAATCATTTTTTTCTTATTCGTTTCGGAACACAAGACCGCCAGCATCACACAGCGTTTCTGTAGCCATCACTGACAATTTCTTGACCCTCCTCCCCGACAACCTATGAACTCGCGCAAGATCGTGAAAGGCAGCATATGATGACTGGTTGGGGTCATAATTGTAGTGTTGCCAGTCTCACGGCCAAGACACGGCAAGAATTTATGGCACTATGATTGGCTAATCTGACATAGTGACCATTGAGAAAGACAAAAATATCATGTAGTCTGGTCCCAGCTTAAGACTCCTCTGTCAGGAATGAAGGCCTCTTAACCTCTAACTAACGTACATTAGTTTAGAGTTGACAGACTAACCACCCAACGCGACGGGGGAATGGAAAAAAAAAGAGCCGACATCAGGATGGAAGAACTAAAACCTCCGGCAATACTAGTGTCAGACTCCAGCAGCCTAGCCAAGGCCTGGAAGAGCTGGAAGGAAGAGTTTACATTGTACAAGGACCTTGCCATGCCTGATGCAGAGGAAAGTACAAGAGTAAGCTGGCTAGAGCTGAATGTAACGTGCAGTCTGTTTATTTAATAAAGTAGTAAGTAAGCAAGTAAAGCTTTAACCCTCCATTTTGTAGAGTTAAGTAAAGAATGGAACAGAATAAAATACGTCTTGACCCTTTTCGTACTGCTTGGTAACTTTATCTCTTTTTTTTACCAGCCAGTCGTTCCATAAAGTAAATCAGAGAGTTAACCTCTACTCTCCACTATTGTCACACTTATCTGTCTTTTTCCTCTCACCAGCCTGCAAGTTTAATTTATTTACCTTCCCCTTCCTCTTTGCCTCTAGTTCCTCTTTCCTCACCTCTGCTCCATCCTTTCACACCAGACTGGCTCTCTGTGCACCTGCGATCTGCATCAAACTCCTCCGCCTATTCTTGCCTCTCGTTTCCCGTCTTCTATTTCCTACTCGTCTCCCATCAGGTCCTTAGCACCCAACTTTCCTCCTTTCTTTTACCCACCAGCAGAGGTGACAAGTAACGAATTATACCCATTCTCAATGCAGTACTTGAGAAATATTTTCCCCGTAACAGTACTTTTTTGAGTATAATACAATCACAGCACTTTGAGTTGATTCATAATAAAGTATCTCACTTTGCTATTAATTTTCAATAGTTGTTAACAGTAAAAAAAAAGAAGCTAAATGAAGAATTTGAACAGGTGGTTAGGGTGTGTGTTATGACTACTGGGTGTTTTTGGAGATTTACAGTGCCAAAATAAATGTGTCCATACAGTTTGTTCATACAGTGTGTTCGTCCAGGTTGTTTCCAATTATACAGGCTGTCAGATACAGAACATGTCGAACTACTGATCTGTTTGTGTGTAGACATGAACAGAACAAAAGTAAGTAGTTAAAAGTAGTTTTTCCACTAAGAAACCTATTTCCTCTTGAGTAATTGTATTAATTTTAACTTTTTCTTGTACTCAAGTTAATTATCATTAAAGTAGCTGCTGTACTTTTACTTCAATAGGAATTTTTAGCTTTTTCCAACTGCCTGCCAGATTATTGTTACCCAGTTCAATGTTTTTGTTTGTTCTTTGAGTTTCTTTTCTCCAACATTTTCATTACATATATATATATATATAGCCATCCATCCATTATCCAAACCGCTTATTCTGCTCTCAGGGTCGCGAGGATGCTGGAGCCTATCCCAGTAGTCATTGGGCGGCAGGTGGAAAGACACCCTGGACAGGCCGCCAGGCCATCACACAGGGCCGACACAGACACAGACACAGACACAGACACACACACACACACACACACACACATTCATACCAAAGGACAATTTAGTACGGCCGATTCACCTGACCTACATATCTTTGGATTGTGGGAGGTAACCGGAGCACCCGGAGGAAACTCATGCAGTTACGAGGAGAACATGCAAACTCCACACAGAGGATGACCTGGGACAACCCACCAAGGTTGGACTACCCCGGGGCTCGAACCCAGGACCTTCTTGCTGTGAGGCGACCGCGCTAACCACTGTGCCACCCCATATATGTGTGTGTGTGTGTGTGTATATATACACACACACACACACACACAATGAAAAAAGATATTATTTTCCCATCTGATGACTTTTTTAAAGTAACAACAACTTGTAATTGTTATCAATGTTGTAACTGGGCTGTTCAACATGCAAGGACGCATTCAGGTTAACTTGAGACCCTTCACTTTTGCCTTTTCTTTTTTTAGGGTTAGGGTATTTTTTCACATCACATACAACACATTATGGTACAGTGCAGAAAACACAACTTAAAGCCCTGCAGCATAACAAAAATGTAGACATCAACATATGACAATAATGGGTTGGAGGAGGGGTCAGTCCTCCGAAGTGGGAGGAACACCCAGCCAGCCCTGCCACCACTGGCTGAGGATCCTACACCGCGCCACGGTACCAAGCCCCACCTTCCCCATCACCTCCCAGAAAGAGGTACACACAGCATGCCATGGAAGGCACGAGGGGAAGTAGATGTAGCATGGCCCCCCCCCCACAGCTACCCAGATGACCACCATACATGCCCCACCAATGCAAGGGTCGTCCAGGAACACATAAAGGGTGCCAAACTACAGAAGGAGAAATAAAGTAAAGTAAATGAATAAGTAAATAAATAAAGTACATGAATAAATAAATAAAATGGCGGCGTACAGAATGTGTCAGGGGTTCAACATTTAATCAATTTACATAACAATACTATAAACATGAGTATTTGAGTGTCAAGTACAAGCGAGGGTTGGCGGTAAGAGTGGGCGGGGTTTCATATTTTGATGATCAGATCTGATTGGCTGCAGGGAAATGAGAAAATATAAGATTGGCTGAGAGAAGCTGAACCAGGGAGAACGCTTGAAAAATAATAACAAAAAGATCTGCCTCCCCTATTTTTTTCAGTAGAAATAAACAGAACAAAATTCACGAAGATTAAAGTAATAAGCGACGTTAGAAAATATTAGTGTTTTAATTTCGTTTCGACTTTTAAGTACACCGCGATGGCTCCCCGGGATGGGAGTTTTAATATACAGGGTTAATAAAGGTGGTTCCAATTGACTGTCTGTTGTCCATTAACAACGCTGAGCTCTTCTGGCACGGATCTGTTTCACCGGGTGTCACAATCCCCTGAATGGCAAGATACACTCCAGCATATTGGAGCCAATCTCCACCATCCATCTTTCATTACACTCCTGACATACAGACTCGTTTAGGGGAGGACCCTGGAGGAGTCATTAAGCCGCTGGCTGGCCTCCTCTGCGGCAGCAGCCTCCCTCAGACTCCGCTCATTAACATTCATCACAAGTCGCTGATGAAATTTAGAGGACCATCCTCCTTAACCTTGCCAATGATGAAACTGACACACACTGTTTATTTTGGTACCCTATTGCCTTGTTAAAGCCTCACTCTGTCTGGTCTTATTTAGATCTGTATACTCATGGGACCCTGGCAGCCATCTTGAGACGGGCACCGCTATTGCCCGGCTAAAAGCTCCTCACGCTTATGACTCGTGCCAGCGCAGATGACAGAGTGCATTAGCCCGGATCTCTGTGGATTTGCCATAATGTGCGTATGTGTGCGGGGTCCGACATAACTGATGGCCCGATAGCCCAGACAGAAAATGTTTATGCAGATCAAAGTCGCGGGTAGGTCCCTTTAACTCCTTCCCGCCTTAGCATCATTCATCCATCATACTCACTGACATACTTACCGGAACTCGGGGAAAAAAAATGTCCGCAAAAGAAACACAAGAGGCTAATAAAAGAAAGAGGGGGCGTAGCGGTCTATTCCGTTACCTACCAACACGGGGATCGCCGATTCAAATCCCTGTGTCTGCAGGTGGGATGGGTATGCGTCCTGGTTGCTGCACTAGCGCCTCCTCTGATCGGTCGGGGCGCCTGTTCGGGGGGGGGGGACTGGGGGCAATAGCGTGATACTCCCATGTGCTACGTTCCCCTGGCGAAACTCCTCACTGTCAGGTGAAACGAAGCGGCTGGTGACTCCACATGTATCGCAGGAGGCATGTGGTTGTCAGCAGCCCTCCCCGGATCGGCAGAGGGGGTGGAGCAGCGACCGGGACAACTCGGAAGAGTGGGGTAATTGGCCGGATACAATTGGGAAGACAAAGGGGGTAAATAAATGAATGAAAGAAAGAGGGACTTTCTACCTTCATGGAAGCAACAATACTCCAGCAACTGTGGTGTATGTTGTACAGTTTGCCGGCGATTCCTGCGAAGGCCGATCGAGGGGGTTCACTTTTTAAAGGGACTGACAGTTATGGAAAACATGCTCTCGACACGCACAGCGAAAGTAGAGACCCCTTGCAGGGTGTGTCAGCCAGGCGGACTGCGGACAACCTGGCATCAGGCCTGCTTAAGATCTGGACAAGAAGAGCAAATACTGAGAGTCACCAGTGGATGGAGGCGCTTATTAACACGGCCTGGTGAGCAGCCCTGCACCCCTTATGAGAAGATGTTCGCTCATCTGATCAGAATCAGAATCAGACACAGCTGACACAAGATCCCCATTCATCACCCGTGTGGCGTGTCGACGGTATGTTCAAGTTCAGACTGAGCGACTGACTGAAATGAATGATGGGCTGAATGATTAAAATGTCTGTGCGTGTGTGTGACTGAGTGAGTGATGAGTGTGTGAGTAAGTCAATGACAGAGTGAGTGCGTGAGTGAGTGAATGTGTGAGAATGAACGAGTGAGTGAGTATGTGAGTGAGCGAGTGGCAGAGTGAGTGAGTGAGTGTCTGAATGAGTGAGTGAGAGTGGGTGACAGAGTGAGTGAGTGAGTGAGCAGTTGTAATTAGTCTGTGAGGTTGCATTTGCAGGCCACTACACAATGTCTTGCAAACAAGTTGCCGTAACTCGTCCTTTGTTTTTCGGTGTTGTGAACGTCATACTATGTGATGAGCTGTGGGAGGACTGTGCAGCAGAAGAAACCAGTTTTATATAATCACAATCACTTTTATGTAACCATAATCACAATCAGTTTTATGTAACCATAATCACCATCAGTTTTATAAAACCATAATCACAATCAGTCGTATATATGAATCAATTGTATTTTACTTGACACATTAAATGAGGAAACAATCAGATGAATAGTGCTTGATGCAATGAATAAATCACCAAAATTATGGGAAAAAGTAGTTACTTTCGTTTTTTGGCTGCTGGGTCAGTGAAAATATACAAGGGGCCAGTAAAAATCTAATCTACTGGCCAATGTTATGTTGGACACCGGTGTGTGTGTGTGTGTGCGTGTGTGTGTGTGATTGCCGAGGTTGCTGGTGTTGACAGCTTGTGAGTGTATCTGCCTGCATTTTATTTCTTCCTTTCCTCAGAGTAGCTCGGGTGTGTATACAACATTTTAACTAAACACGTAACCCACCTATTTCTTCTTCTTTCTTTTTGTCTTTTTGGTGACAGTCGAGTAGAGACTGTCCTCCGCAAAAAAAAAAACACGACCCCGTAGGTCGTTTGTACAAGCAGCTCATTACGACCTATAGTTACGTTTTAAAGTTAAGCGAGCTCTAGCGGTCGTGCTGCCAATAGCAATCTTATTTAATATACTCGACGGCGAAACAACACAGAAACGCACTGACTACATATTCTATTGTTCTCAAATAGTTTTTATCACTATTTACTGACTGCTTACCTTTATTAGCCTGTCTATGAGGCGTTGTAAAAGGATGTCAACAAGTAGATAAAAACCCACAATACACAGCCCCTGTGGGTCGTATTAGAGGGTATACGACCTATGTGGTCGTATGGGTTGGAGGACTTGCTGGTCGAGTATCTTGAACACTGTATAAAACTGGGAGTCCGGAGACCGTAATGACGAGCTTCTCGTCCATATTTGATTCAGACGGGACTGTGAAGATGAGACCAAAATTCACTTTGGTGTTTCGGCGTTGTAGGTCAGAGGGGAAACATTTGAATCCGACTGGCTACTGCCGGGCGAATGTGATGCCGCTTCCATAATGTCAACTCGCCCCATCTCCCACAATGCTCACTCTCACAGAAAACGAACTGAGTCTGGCGACGGGCTGCCAGAGCTGCTTCACATTTGAACGTGCCCTAAGTGTGTTTGTCAGTTGCTGCATGCAAGCGGACGCGTGTGTGCGAGAGAGGGAGTTTAACGCAAGTGAAAATGGTTTGGGGTATGTGATCAGGCACACGTCGAAACATGAACATGTCACCGTTTCCTCTTGATCTTCGCCAGACTGAGTTGAAGCATTAACAATGAGGCAACGCCTCAGCCCTCATCACATAGCTGAGGGGAGTCAGCCCGTCAAGCAGCCAGTCAGAAAGGCTTAACACCACTGCTCTCTTCTGTCTGGCTTTCTACCAACAACATGGTGTCAAACCTCAAGCAGGTTTCTCAACTACTCCCTGTTTCATGGAGTACCCCTCCCTGAACAAGGCCTGTATGGAAATCTGCAGGACGGCGTAAAAAAACAACAACAAAACAGACATCATGCTGCTGCTGCTGTCAAACCATTTCCCCTCCAACCGACTGTCAGCAGTGTCTCTGTGAGGCCATGGAGATGAAAGGAATGCCATACCCATCGCCATGTGAGAAAATATGTTGATGCCTATTGGTCACTTTCTGTTTGTTTGTTTGTTCGTTTGACTTTGTGACACATTCTCCTCCCTTGGCATCATATTTTGTTGAAATATGGCGGCCCAGGTACCCTTATGCATCTGTAAAGAGATGTGGTGGGTGTTCCGTAGACTCCAATATAAAACCTCCAGCCGGATATATTAATATTAAAGATGTACAGGTCTGGTATTGGTTAAGCATTAAGTTTTGGTAGGGGTTCATGTTAGGGTTAATGCTAGGGTTAGTGTTAGGGTTAAGGTAGGGGTTCATGTTAGGGTAAAGTAGTGGTTCATGTTAGGGTTAAGGTAGTGGTGAATGTTAGGGTTAAGGTAGTGGTTCATGTTAGGGTTAATGCTAGGGTTAGTGTTAGGGTTAAGGTAGGGGTTCATGTTAGGGTTAAGGTAGTGGTTCATGTTAGGGTTAAGGTAGTGGTGAATGTTAGGGTTAAGGTAGTGGTTCATGTTAGGGTTAATGCTAGGGTTAGTGTTAGGGTTAAGGTAGGGGTTCATGTTAGGGTTAAGGTAGTGGTTCACGTTAGGGCTAAGGTAGTGGTTCATGTTAGGGTTAAGGTAATGGTGAATGTTAGGGTTAAGGTAGTGGTTCATGTTAGGGTTAAGGTAGTGGTGAATGTTAGGGCTAAGGTAGTGGTTCATGTTAGGGTTAAGGTAGTGGTGAATGTTAGGGCTAAGGTAGTGGTTCATGTTAGGGTTAAGGTAGCGGTGAATGTTAGGGTTAAGGTAACGGTAATGTTAGGGTTAAGGTAGTGGTTCATGCTAGGGTTAAGGTAATGGTAATGTTAGGGTTGAGGTAGTGGTTCATGTTAGGGTTAAGTTAGGGTTAAGGTAGTGGTGAATGTTAGGGTTAAGGTAGTGGTTCATGTTAGGGTTAAGGTAGTGGTTCATGTTAGGGCTAAGGTAGTGGTTCATGTTAGGGTTAAGGTAGTGGTTCATGTTAGGGCTAAGGTAGTGGTTCATGTTAGGGTTAAGGTAGTGGTTCATGTTAGGGTTAAGGTAGTGGTTCATGTTAGGGCTAAGGTAGTGGTTCATGTTAGGGTTAAGGTAGTGGTTCATGTTAGGGTTAAGGTAGTGGTGAATGTTAGGGCTAAGGTAGTGGTTCATGTTAGGGTTAAGGTAGCGGTGAATGTTAGGGTTAAGGTAACGGTAATGTTAGGGTTAAGGTAGTGGTTCATGCTAGGGTTAAGGTAATGGTAATGTTAGGGTTGAGGTATTGGTTCATGTTAGGGTTAAGTTAGGGTTAAGGTAGTGGTGAATGTTAGGGTTAAGGTAGTGGTTCATGTTAGGGTTAAGGTAGTGGTTCATGTTAGGGCTAAGGTATGGGTTCATGTTAGGGTTAAGGTAGTGGTTCATGTTAGGGCTAAGGTAGTGGTTCATGTTAGGGTTAAGGTAGTGGTTCATGTTAGGGTTAAGGTAGTGGTTCATGTTAGGGCTAAGGTAGTGGTTCATGTTAGGGTTAAGGTAGTGGTTCATGTTAGGGCTAAGGTAGTGGTTCATGTTAGGGTTAAGGTAGTGGTTCATGTTAGGGTTAAGGTAGTGGTTCATGTTAGGGTTAAGGTAGTGGTTCATGTTAGGGTTAAGGTAGTGGTTCATGTTAGGGCTAAGGTAGTGGTTCATGCTAGGGTTAAGGTAATGGTAATGTTAGGGTTAAGGTAGTGGTGAATGTTAGGGCTAAGGTAGTGGTTCATGTTAGGGTTAAGGTAGTGGTTCATGTTAGGGTTAAGGTAGTGGTAATGTTAGGGTTAATGTAGTGGTTCATGCTAGGGTTAAGGTAATGTTAGGGTTAAGGTAGTGGTTCATGTTAGGGTTAAGGTAGTGGTTCATGTTAGGGTTAAGGTAGTGGTTCATGTTAGGGCTAAGGTAGTGGTTCATGTTAGGGTTAAGGTAGTGGTTCATGTTAGGGCTAAGGTAGTGGTTCATGCTAGGGTTAAGGTAATGGTAATGTTAGGGTTAAGGTAGTGGTTCATGTTAGGGTTAAGGTAGTGGTTCATGTTAGGGTTAAGGTAGTGGTAATGTTAGGGTTAAGGTAGTGGTTCATGCTAGGGTTAAGGTAATGGTAATGTTAGGGTTAAGGTAGTGGTTCATGTTAGGGTTAAGGTAGTGGTGAATGTTAGGGCTAAGGTAGTGGTTCATGCTAGGGTTAAAGTAATGGTAATGTTAGGGTTAAGGTAGTGGTGAATGTTAGGGTTAAGGTAACGGTAATGTTAGGGTTAAGGTAGTGGTGAATGTTAGGGTTAAGGTAGTGGTTCATGTTAGGGTTAAGGTAATGGTTCATGTTAGGGTTAAGGTAGTGGTTCATGTTAGGGTTAAGGTAGTGGTTCATGTTAGGGTTAAGGTAATGGTTCATGTTAGGGTTAAGGTAGTGGTTCATGTTAGGGTTAAGGTAGTGGTTCATGTTAGGGTTAAGGTAGTGGTGAATGTTAGGGCCAAGGTAGTGGTTCATGTTAGGGTTAAGGTAATGGTAATGTTAGGGTTAAGGTAGTGGTTCATGCTAGGGTTAAGGTAATGGTTCATGTTAGGGATAAGGTAGTGGTTCATGTTAGGGTTAAGGTAGTGGTTCATGTTAGGGTTAAGGTAGTGGTTCATGTTAGGGTTAAGGTAATGGTTCATGTTAGGGATAAGGTAGTGGTTCATGTTAGGGTTAAGGTAGTGGTTCATGTTAGGGTTAAGGTAGTGGTTCATGCTAGGGTTAAGGTAGTGGTGAATGTTAGGGCCAAGGTAGTGGTTCATGTTAGGATTAAGGTAATGGTAATGTTAGGGTTAAGGTAGTGGTGAATGTTAGGGTTAAGGTAACGGTAATGTTAGGGTTAAGGTAGTGGTTCATGCTAGGGTTAAGGTAATGGTAATGTTAGGGTTAAGGTAGTGGTGAATGTTAGGGTTAAGGTAACGGTAATGTTAGGGTTAAGGAGGGGTTCATGTTAGGGTTAAGGTAGTGGTTCATGTTAGGGTTAAGGTAGTGGTTCATGTTAGGGTTAAGGTAGTGGTTCATGTTAGGGCTAAGGTAGTGGTTCATGTTAGGGTTAAGGTAGTGGTTCATGTTAGGGTTAAGGTAGTGGTTCATGCTAGGGTTAAGGTAGTGGTGAATGTTAGGGTTAAGGTAACGGTAATGTTAGGGCTAAGGTAGTGGTTCAATGTTAGGGTTAAGGTAATGGTAATGTTAGGGTTAAGGTAGTGGTTCATGTTAGGGTTAAGGTAATGGTAATGTTAGGGTTAAGGTAGTGATTAACCCAGCACGGCTCCCACAGACACTGAAGGGTACGTTGCACATCAAATATCAGTGCTTTGGCATAAGTGCTGATATAATGCCATGTGATGACAATGAGCTCAACCTCTCCACCATACTTAATTAAATCAATACAAGATGTGATTGATTGATTGATTGAAAAGATAGACAGACAGACAGATCAATCACTTGGTGTATGCAGTAGACTGGTTTGAAGGAAAACCTGCAGATATTATTGGCACGTGAAGGCACATGGTCGCCTTCAACCGCTGCAGCGTTACTGTTTTGATTCCCACAGGTTGTACTACTTGTGTCTGTTTGAACAGCATGTACATATGTTGTTACTATACTGATTATCATTTTTATTTACCTTACTTTTATGTTAATTGTGTGACTATTTTTATGCCTTTTTTCCACTTTTGTTTCCTGCTGCAGCAACTCAAACTTCCCACAGACAGCCTTCCAGTTTGTAAAAGCTAATGTGGAAAAAAGAAAAGTTAGAAAAATACAAAGAGAACTGCATGTCATACTTTCTCCGGCTTTTCTGCAGCAGCATGAAATTCATAACTTTGTGACACAAACGTAGGTACTTAATTAGTTCCAGGATTCTGCTCATATCTAAGCCCTTCTAATGACTAATTCAGTCATTTTTAATATGGCTTTGGTCAGTGGACCCAGACAAATAACCTCCATACACATTTCCACTGCCTGTTACACTACGATTGACAGTAACTTCTAAAATAACTCATCTGAACTTTTCTCTTTTTTCTCTACAGAGTAATTTCACACTAAAACAGCTTTTTTGAGGTACGCTTACTTTTGGATTTTCGGCATTTAACTGACACTTTGAACCAGAGTAGAAAGAGGCGAGCAGAGATTCAGAGCCATTCTCCAGGGCTATACAAGAGGACATATGCTCTTAATGGACACCACAGAATGCAGTCGGTAACACTTTAGTATGGGGAACATATACACCATTAATTAGGTGCGTATTAGCATGCAAATTAGCAACATATTGGCTCTTCATTGGTCTTTATTAAGCACTTATTAATGCCGTATTCTGCATGGCCTTATTATACAACCAGTAAGCCATTAACTATGAATATTCCCTCTATAACCTCAGAAGTATTGCGTATTAGTAGTACCATCTCAATATGCTTCGTTTAGTATGGACTTTATAAGGTGGTAGTACCACAAGAAGAGTTATTCTCCCTTACTAACACGTAATGAATATGGTCTGTTCTTACATAACAAAACACAAAAGTACAAGTGTTAATAGTGTTAAATTACTCTACATTCAGTTGTTGTTACTTAGAATATGTTCCCCATACTAAAGTGACATCTTCATCATTACTAATTCACTAGTAATTAAGTTTTTTTACTTAGAATATGTTCCCCATACTAAAGTGTTACCATGCAGTCATATGGTAAATGGACACCATTTATGTAGCACTTCTCTAGTCTACCGACCACTCAAAGTGCTTTATACAGTGTATGCCTCACCTTCACCCATTCACACACGCATTCATACACTGACGGCGGAGGCGGCCATGCAAGGTGGCAACCTGTTGGGGGTTCAGTGTCTTGCTCAAGGACACTTTGACATGCTGCCCGAAGGACACTTTGACACACTCTCTGGAGGAGCAAAGGAATGAACCAGCAACCTTCCGATTACTAGATGACATGCCCTACCTCCTAAGCCATGCCGCCCTTTTTTTCATTCATTCATCTTCAGCCGCTTCTCCGGGGTCGGGTCGCGGTGGCAGCAAGCTAAGTAGGGCACTCCAGATGTCCCTCTCTCCAGCAGCATCCTCCAGCTCCTCCTGGGGGATCCCAAGGCGTTCCCGGGCCAGATTAGACACGTAGTTCCTCCAGCGAGTTCTGGGTCTACTCTGGGGTCTCCTCCCAGTTGACCATGCCGGGAAAATCTCCAAAGGAAGGCACCCAGGAGGCATCCTAATCAGATGCCCAAACCACCTCAACTGGCTCCTTTTGACGCGAAGGAGCAGCAGCTCTACTCCGAGCTCCTCACCCAATCTCTAAGGTGGAGCCCAGACACCCTACGGAGAAAACTCATTTCAGCCGCTTGTATCTGGGATCTCACCCTTTCGGTCACTACCCAAAGCTCATGACCCTAGGTGAGGGTTGGAACAAAGACTGACTGGTAAACTGAGAGCTTTGCCTTCTGGCTCAGCTCCCTCTTCACCGCAACGGTCCGGTACAACGTCCGCATTACTGCTGATGCTACACCAATCCACCTGTAAATCTCCCGCTCCATCCTACCCTCACTCGTGAACAAGACCCCGAGATACTTGAACTGCTTCACTTGAGGAGGAGGCCATGGCCATGCTGCCCTTGTCTCTGCAACCACAACTGGATGTAACAGCAGGTCCACATGGTGTTCAGAGATTCACTAGACACACACATCACATAAGCCACATTTTCATCCCACCCGCCAATGAATTTCAAGTGAACAATTAAATGTCGCAGAACAAATCATGCAAATTAAGGTGTATCTCCATCAGACTTGTTCAAACAAATAAAACCCTGAAGGAAGGCCTACATGATCTATGTCACATGTCCACACTTCAACACTCACGGGTACGATGGGTCAGCTGAGATGAAGAAAGAGCTGAGCATGCATTTAAATTCTATTCACTTTTTCTTTTTCAATTTGACCAATGATTTTCCATTGCAATTTATCACATTTACTTTTATCAAATGAGGAGAGGGTGTCTACCCCGCCTGCCGCCCAATGACTGCTGGGAAAGGTTCCAGCATCCCGCGACCCAAATTTGGAAAAGCGGCTCGGATAATGGATGGATGGACTTTTATCGAATAAAAAGTTTATCCACCTCATGTGAACCGACAAACTTTTATGCAAACTTTTGGGGATTTTATTTGACATTTGCCATTTCCACCAAGGATATTTTTATTCAAATCAACAGCATCTGCATAACACTTGGATGGAACCACAATAAAACTTCCAATGTTGTGAGTTTAAGTCCAGCTCCTGACCCTTATGTTGGTTATAAACTGCACTGGAGCCCTTTTAAGCGAACAGCATGAGGAGTTAATAGTAGAAAATGGGGGCATCTGTGTAGCGTGGGGGTCTATTCCGTTGGCTACCCACACGGGCATCGCCGGTTCAAATCCCCGTGTTACCTCCGGCTTGGTCTGGTGTCCCCAGACACAATTGGCCATGTCTGCGGGTTGGAAGCCAGATGTGGGCACGTGTCCTGGTCGCTGAACTAGCACCACCTCTGGTTTGTCAGGGTGCCTGTTTGGGGGGGAGGGGGAACTGGGGGAATAGCGTAATCCTCCCATGCGCTACGTCCCCCTGGTGAAACTCCTCACCGTCAGGTGAAAAGAAGTGGCTGACGACTCCACATGTATTGGAGGAGGCATGTGGTACTCTGCAGCCCTCCTCGGATCGGTAGAGGGGGTGGAGCAGCGACCGGTATGGCTCGGAAGAGTCGGGTAATTCGCCGGGTACAACTGGGGAAAAAAGGGGGGGATCCCTACCCCCCCAAAAATAGCAGAAAATGTACACACCATCAAATTTAAATGAGGTTTCATGTGTAAGACAAATATTATTTCCATCTCCAAGAGGAAATTTCCTACTCATCATCCCCATTTCCTGCAGTTACCACTCTAAACCCTTAGCATCAAATAAACAGCCAGTAAACAAGAAACCCAAATACTTGACTTTTTTCCCCCCTCTCAAGGAAACAGTTGGCTTGCTCCTTGTGCTGTCAGCGTGCGAGAGCTGCCCGCCATTGACTCGAGGCCCACTCGTCCATTCATCTCCATCACATAATTCCTCTCCGTTCAATTACTTCCACGTCAAACAAGCCACTTAGCCCCGTTCTCTGTTCTCCATGCCACCCACCGCTCAGCTAAACGCCAACCTGGGCGGGGTGTCCGCCATCACTCTTCACAACACGGAGACAAGCGCGAGCCAACTAATGACATTCATAACCACCCTTTTTATTTATTATTCTTACCCAGCAACCCATGTAACCTCCGTCAAACCTTTATTTGTACAGATACTGACACACGTTTGAGAGGCGAATGTGTGTAATGCATGTGCATATTTAACTCCAGCCCTGCAATTTTCATCCGAGCCGGTCATGTAAAGGTATCAGTTGGGGGGCTACGAGGTAAACTCCATGAATATTTAATGCGAGAGACTTTGAGCCAGCCAGCGGTAATGATGCTTGGCACGGCACGGCTGCAGCGGAAGGCGGTGGAGCCCTGGTCCGTCATCTGAACAAAGCAGAAGACAGAAAAATACAAAGAATTGGAAATTTTGCTGATATACTCCGAGAGGTTTTGTCCGAGAGGCTACCTGCACCTACCGCTCCAGTTACACAACTCAGAGAGCATGCTGACTTCCACGCTGCTCTATGTCTAATATATGACATTTACCACCTACCCACCCACCCAAACAGGACAAAGCCATGAATCACCCGCTTTTCTTCCCCCTCCACCTTTTTCTCCCCAACTGTATCTGGCCAAGTACCCCACTCTTCCGACCCGTCCCGGTCGCTGCTCCAGCCCCTCTGCCGATCCGGGGAGGGGTGCAGACTACCACATGCCTCCTCCCATACATGTGGAGTCGCCAGCCGCTTCTTTTCACCTGACAGTGAGGAGTTTCACCAGAGGGGACATAGCGCATGGGAGGATCACACTATCCCCCCAGTCCCCCCCGAACAGACACCCGACCGACCAGAGGAGGTGCTAGTGCAGGGACCAGGACACATACCCACATCCGGCTTCCCAACAACAGACACAGCCAATTGTGTCTGTAGGGATGCCCGACCAAGCTGGTGGTAACAAAGGGGATTCGATCCGGTGATCCCTGTGTTGGTAGGCAACGGAATAGACGGCTACGCCACCCGGATGCCCACTTTTCTTTTTTTGACAGCTAGATGTTTTCCATCCACAGTTCATTTAGGGAAAACAGAGGCAAAGTGGCAGTTTTTCTTTTTTTTCAATGATTGCTGCATCCAGAGGGCGCTCTCTGGTGTTGATGGGTGGCAATCCACACCATCGGCTAACCCATAATTACCAACAGCTCAAATTTACCAGAAATCTGCCTGGATAGTGTGTGTGTGTGTGTGTGTACACAAATGCTTGTGTTTTTGCCATTACCCATCTCATCTAATCAATATCCCCCCCACCCCTCCCCTCCGCTAATCAATAAGCACTGATGAGGTTTGGGCGCCCTCATCTTTCAGCCGTCTCTCTTCATATCTGCCCGCTCTTTGAACCACTCCCCCCACCGAAATTCAGCCGCCTTTGATTGCGAGTCATCCAACCCCTTAAACGCTAACAACACACACCACAACACAACACACACACACATCCGCCGGTAGCAGTCAAAAGGAGAGTCAACAAACTTGTTAACAACTTAGGAGGAGAAACAAACAAAAACAAACTTCCGGGGTCGATTTCACATGTAAATGATGCAGAGACGGCTGTGACTGCAGAAGGACCAGAAACGGTGCTGCTGCAATGGTGCAGGAGGGCACGAGCTGGAGGAGGACTCGAGACAGACAGAGACATAACAACAGTGAATAAGATACATAGATAGAGAGATAGATAGATAGATAGATAGATAGATAGATAGATAGATAGATAGATAGATAGATAGATAGATAGATAGATAGATAGATAAAGAGAGAGACTTATTTTTTTCCCTCCTTTTTTTGAGGGGGGGGGTTTCTCCCCCTTTTTCTCCCTAATTGTATCCGGCCAATTACCCCATCCTTCCAGGCCGTCCCGGTCGCTGCGCCACCCCCTCTGCTATCCGGGGAAGGCTGCAGACTACCACATGCCTCCTCCCATACATGTGGAGTTGCCAGCCACTTCTTTTCACCTGACAGTGAGGAGTTTCACCAGGGGGATGTAGCACATGGGAGGATCACGCTATTCCCCCCAGTCCCCCCCTCCCCCCTGAACAGGCACCCTGACCGACCAGAGGAGGCGCTAGTACAGCGACCAGGACACACATCCAGATCGGGCTTCCCACCTGCAGACAGAGCCAATTGTGTCTGTAGAGACGCCCGACCAAGCCGGAGGTGACATGGGGATTCAAACTGGCGAGCCCCGTGTTGGTAGGCAACGGGATAGACCGCTACACAACCCGGATGCTATAGAGAGAGACTTTTAATTTGTGATGTTCTTTATAGTAACCTCTTCCAACACAAGGAAGGAAAAAAAACCTTAGAAACTTCACCAACTAGGGGCAACCGGGTAATAATAATAATAATAATATTGTATTATTTATACATTTATCTATAACCGCGAGGGAGTGGTCTAGTCGTCATTAATATTCATGGTTGACAAGTATAAGCAAGGGTGGGCGGGTTTTCATATTTTAATGATTTGATCTGATTGGCTGTATGTAAATAAGTGGCTGATGACATCATAAAAAAAAGATCGGCTGATAGAAGCTGAACTAGGGGACTCAAACAGAGGCAAAAAGAAAAACTGAACTGTACCTTTAATACTTGAGCAGTTGTTACCTTGCATAGTTGATATGCCATCGGTGTATAATGCGTGTGTGTGTGTGTGTGTGTGTGTATTTATTAACTAACTGCCAAGAGCTTTGAGTGACTGTTGCAGCTGGAAAAGCACTAAAAATGCAGCTTGATTGACTGATTAATATTGCACCAACGGTTTAGAGGATTTCGTTAAATGCAGTTCGTGTCGCTTGTTGCTTGATTTCCAGACTCGCACTCGGTTTCCTGTCTCGGCGTCTTGCAGGGATACCGACCGTGGAGGTGCAGCGGTCTCAGGAACAGAGGGAGATTTCAAAAGCCCTGCTTGCAGGACCAGCAAGCGAGCCTGACGCCATGTTGGCTGGCAGCTGCCACCCCGTCTGCGTGACCCCTTCCTCTGATTCCTGCATTTGGACCTCGGAGCGGGGGAAGCTGGTACAGCTCGCGCTGGTACTCGCTAAGGCATGTTAAATGATCCCCGGCAAGTTCTGCCAAGCGCGGGACTGCTTGAGTGCACTAATGCAGCCATGCGCTATTAAGAGAAGTGACAGAATTAAGTGTTAACACACACGTGAGGCCATCTCGGGGCTATTAGACTTTGTTTTAGGCATGAAGTGGGAGGTGTGATTTACTCCACACAGCGACCGAACCGGGTTTTACTGGAAAGGCCAAGACATGAGGAGAATTTTACACATCCAAAGCAAAGCAAAATTCCACACACACAATCATACACACCTGATCAAGCTGATAGAGCAACGCACACAGTTTTATTTCTTTCCTTCCAGCGAGGTAACGCAGACGACCGGGATCTCAGTCTGACCCAAAACCACCGCTAAACTCCATATTCCCTGAAGATAGAGACCCGACTGAGAGATTAATGCATTACATATGTTAGCATGTCTGTTAATAAATGACTGACACGGGGCATCCGGGGGGGCGTAGCGGTCTATTCTGTTGCCTATCGACATGGAGGTCGCCGGGTTCGAATCCCCGTGTTACCTCTGTGTCTGTCCCCACAGACACAGTTAGCCATGTTTGCGGGTGGGAAGCCTGATGTGGGTATGTGTCCTGGTCGCTGCACTAGCGTCTCCTCTGGTCGGTCGGGGTGCCTGTTGGGGGGGGGGGGGGAACTGGGGGGAATAGCGTGATTCTCCCACGCGCTACGTCCCCCTGGCAAAACTCCTCACTGTCAGGTGAAAGGAAGTGGCTGGCGACTCCACATGTATGGGAGGAGGCATGTGGTAGTCTGCAGCCCTCCCCAGATCGGCGGAGGGGCTGGAGCAGCAACCGGGACGACTAGGAAAAGTGGGGTAATTTTTCAAGTACAATTGGGGAGAAAAAAAAAATGGGGAGGGGGGATCCAAGAAATTTTTTTTTATATGTGCATGCATATATGTTTGTGTGTATGCACATGTGTATGTGTGCATGTACACATAAATAAATGCATGTTTAGTTTATCTGTGAATGTGTGTGTGTGTGTGTGTGTGTTATGGACTAGTTGGGTCTAGGGGTTAAGGGTTAAACTCGCAACACTAGTCCTAACCCGGAGTGTGTTGAAAAGATGGAAACGAGGGAAAAAACCAAGAGGAGGGACTGATTTCCAAGACGAGAGAAATAGCGGAGGTGGGCTAGCTTACCGAAGTAGCAGGCTAGCAGTTAGCAGGTCCCACTGTGGGTCTCAGCTTCCGTAAGCGGCGGACACCGTCTTGGTAGTTTAGTTCAGTTTAGGTTGATGGTGGATGGATCCTCAAAAAAAATAAACGAGACTTGGTTTACTTCAAAGTCCTTCACAGCTGGAATGGTGTGAACCTGCACTGCGTTCCCAAAGTGGCGCATCCTGAGGTGTTGAGGCAACCTCCCGCCATTAACAAAACTCCAGGAGACTCACGCACCTCACGGTGACGTCCTCTTGTATACCCTGCTTAACCACACCTCCAATCATTTCTCAATGAAAACCAGCCCAAATAAGTACGAAAAGAAGAGGGAAAAATGCAGCTATAACCCCTATCACTTCTAACAGTGTGCGAGTATGTGTGTGTATTGAGGAATTAGGGAAGGAAGGAAGATGGGGAAGAGGATGACATGAACTGTGGCAAGCTAAGTCAGAGCAGAAGAAGAGGAGGGAAGCAGATTTAAACTGAATAAATGGCCGGCAGAGTGTCATTGCTGCCCTGCATGGATCCAAGAGGATGGAAGGATGGTCGTACGAGGAAGAGGAGATCAAGAGGAAAGGAAGGACAAAGAGAGAGGGCATCCACGGCAAGGCTTTGAACAAATGTATCGAACAAATCTGAACAAATTTCCACTTCCGGTGTGGGAATATGGCAGCGCGAATTCACGTTTGCGGTGGCCTCACCTAGTATTGTCCATGCAGTGTCTTTGTTCGCGTCTAAGTTTGTCTTCGTTTGATGGCTGGGGGAGCTTGGTCTCCTGGGGGAGCTTGGTCTCCTGGGGGAGCCTGGTCTCCTGCGTCCTGTGGGCCCAGTTACCACGGCCCCTGCCTGGAGCTGTGCCCGAAGAGGAAACACCGAGGGCAGTCTGACAGGACGCGGAAGCGGGGCAGGCTAAGCTAACTGCTAGCCCATGTAGACCGGTAGTTCAGATAACACCGAGGGCGGTCTGGCAGCGGACCTCGCCTGGCGTTGACTGTGGGGTTTTTGATGTCGTTGTGTGGAGTTCGGGAGTTGAGTCGAGGGTGTCTGGCTGGAGGAGCCTGGTTTGCTGCGTCCGGTGGGCCCGGGGACCATGGCCCCTGCCTGGAGCTGTGCCCGAAGAGGAAACACTGAGGGCAGTCTGACAGGACGCGGAAGCGGGGCAGGCTAAGCTAACTGCTAGCCCATGTAGACCGGTAGTTCGGATAACACCGAGGGTGGTCTGGCAGCGGACCTCGCCCGGCGTTGACTGTGGGGTTTTTGATGTCGTTGTGTGGAGTTCGGGAGTTGAGTCGAGGGTGTCTGGCTGGAGGAGCCTGGTTTGCTGCGTCCGGTGGGCCCGGGGACCATGGCCCCTGCCTGGAGCTGTGCCCGAAGAGGAAACACTGAGGGCAGTCTGACAGGACGCGGAAGCGGGGCAGGCTAAGCTAACTGCTAGCCCATGTAGACCGGTAGTTCGGATAACACCGAGGGTGGTCTGGCAGCGGACCTCGCCCGGCGTTGACTGTGGGGTTTTTGATGTCGTCGTGTGGAGTTCGGGAGTTGAGTCGAGGGTGTCTGGCTGGGGGAGCCTGGTCTGCTGCGTCCGGTGGGCCCGGGGACCATGGCCCCTGCCTGGAGCTGCGCCCTAAGAGGAAAGACTGAGGGCAGTCTGACAGGACGCGGAAGCGGGGCAGGCTAAGCTAACTGCTAGCCCATGCAGACCGGCAGTTCTGACAGTCATCCTGGCGATCGTTCTCTTGGACAGTGTTTTTGTTTAGTTTGGGTATATGGTTCAGTTTGGATATGTGTGTTGTTGTAGTTTTGTGATACGTGTTTTTGTCTTTGTGTTGTACTGCTATGGCCTGAGGGAAACAACAAAAAAGTGTCCCTGGTTCCTGAAATGGGAGAAGAAGAAAACAGTAAACTGGAGATGGAGAGAAAGGTGGAGATGCACGGGTGGGAGGGAATTCGGAGGGAGAAAATACGGATGGAGGAGAGGACGAGGAAAGACAGGTTACGGTGACGCGTGGACGGAAACACTTCGACCCGATTTCCACACGAAAACGGTGTTGTCCGGTTTCTCTGGACGAGCACGGGCGTAGTGTCAGACATCGACAGAGAGACGGAGGAGGCCAGGATCTAACAACTGCGGGAGGACGAGGCGATGGGGAAGCAGAGGATTAAAGAAACGGAGAGAGGGTGTGAATGGGAAAAGGGAAGATGAAAGCTCTGAGAGAGAGAGAGAGAGATGAGGGATGCTATCTCAACCCAGATGACTAAGGAGGAGGGGCCTGGTGATTATGCGTGATCAAAGGAGATACGGATTGCGAGAGAGAGATGTAGGGAGAAAGAGAGACAGAGCAAGAAAGAGAGAGACAGAGGGAGAGAGAGAGTGAGAGAGCGACAGAGAGTGAGAGAGAACAAGAGGGGCAGAGACACAGAGAAAGAGCAAGAAAGAGAGATTACAGACACAGAGAGCGAGAGACAGAGAGAGCGACAGAGAGAGAGCGACAGAGTGAGACAGAGAGCGAGAGACAGACAGAGAGAGAGAGAGAGCGAGAAAGAGTGAGAGAGAAGGGGAGAGAGCGAGAGCAATAGACAGAGAGACAGAATGAGAGAGCGAGAGACAGAGCGAGAGCGAGAGATGGTTGACAGAGGGAGAGGTGTGAGGGATGCTATCTCACCGCTGTCTGCTTAATGAGACACCGGTTTGGTTTATGGACGCCTCCAGCTACCTCCAGCTACTCCCTTGTTATGTCAGCACACATCAGCATGCTTCGTTTCTCTCTCTCTCTCTCTCAAAAACACACACACACACACACACACACACACATACACACACACACACACACACACACACACACAAACGTTTGCTCTCCCTCATACAAACACATTTTATATGAGCATACACACACACACACTCTCACCTATAGGCTCTCTTCCTGCAACACACACACACACACACACACCTCACATACATTACCTGCTCTCTCATACAATCACACACTCTACCTCACACAAACACTTTTTCAGCACGCACACACACTCACACATGCTACACCCCCCACACACGAACAAACACCTCATAACCTCATATACACATCTGCTCTTTTTTGTTACCCCCCCCCCTCTTTTTCTCCCAAATTGCACCGGGCCAATTACCCCACTCTTCTGCGCCGTCCCGGTCTCTTCTCCGCCCCCTCTGCCGATCCGGGGAGGGCTGCAGACTACCACCTGCCTCCTCCCATACATGTGGAGTCACCAGCCGCTTCTTTTCACCGGGCAGTGAGATGTTTCACCAGGGGGGGGGGTGTAGTGCGGGGGAGGATCACGCTGTTCCCCCCAGCCCCCCACCCGCTGAAAAAGCGCCCCGACCGACCAGAGGAGGCGCTAGTGCAGCGACCAGCACACACACCCACATCCGGCTCCCCACCCGCAGACACGGCCAATTGTGTCTGTAGGGACGCCCGACCACGCCGGAGGTAACACGGGGATTCGAACCGGCGATCCCCGTGTTGGTAGGCAACAGAATAGACCGCTATGCTACCCAGACGCCTGTGTGTGTGTGTGTGTGTTTTAATATATGACAGAGGGTTTGTGTTTGAATTAGAGAGAGCAAATGTTGGGGGCGTCCAGGTGGTGTAGCAGTCTATGCCATTGTCTACCAACACAGGTATCGCCGGTTCGAATCCCCGTGTTACCTCCGGCTTGGTCGGGTGTCCCCACAGACACAATTGGCCGAGTCTGCGGGTGGGAAACCGGATGTGGGTATGCGTCCTGGTCGCTGCACTAGCGCCTCCTCTGGTCGGTCGGGGCGCCTGTCCGGGGCGGAACTGGGGGGAACAGCATGATCCTACCATGCGCTACGCCCCCCTGGTGAAACTCCTCACTGTCAGGTGAAAAGAAGCGGTTGGAGACTCCACACATGTGGGAGGAAGCATGTGGTAGTCCGAGCCCTCCCCGGATCGGCAGAGGGGGTGGAGCAGTGAGACGCACACACACACACACCATGAATGTGACATCGTAATGTATTCAGAAGGTTTACCCCAGTGAGAAACATGAGAAACACTTAAATACTCTGAATTCACAATAGAGTTCACAATAGAGTTTACAACAGAGCAGATCCTAAACTCTTCACCCAACCGGCGTCGGAGGACAATCATCCAGCTTCGTAGCTGAAACTGGGTGGAAACAATCTGCATTCAAAAAAACCTGTTTTGTTGAAAAACACACACACACACACACACACATACGACCACAAAGGCATGTGTACTGTGCAAATTGCCTGCAGTGGGTTTCATTATGCGTTATGATGAGTACACACAGTGAAGTGAAAAGCCTCTATCGAGGTAAATCTGCTCAGCAGCTGCTGCGCTGCAACCCTTTGTTACCACGGAGCTGATAAACCTGCAGAAACCAAGCAACGCAACACCCCGGACCCAGCACCCGTCCACGTGTGGGGGTCTTCGTGTGCACAACAATGTGTGCACGTACATCTGTGTGTGTGTGTGTGTGTGTGTGAGAGAGACAGAAAGCGAGAGAGAGAGAGAGAGAGAGAGAGAGAGAGAGAGAGAGAGAGAGAGAGAGAGAGAGAGAGAGAGAGAGAGAGAGAGAGAGAATAGCTTCACGTTGTTTTGAAACCTTGAAAAAAAGTTTTGCCAAAAACTGGAGAAATCACTTTAACCTTCATGACATACCAGACGGGTGGTGTCCCTTCAGCAGAAAGTTGAAACAATAATGGCGGACCACTTGAACGTGGCTGCAGTATGTTGAGGTAGCTGCCGGTGTAGCTGCAGCCGTGTGACTTGATAATATGCATCGCAAGAAAAGAGGGACATGGATGAAATGGTTGCTCAGCTGCAGGACCCTCAAGAACCTCCATGGAGGACTTCACAGGGCCCTCAAGAACCTCCATGGAGGACTTCACAGGACCCTCAAGAGCCTCCATGGAGGACTTCACAGGACCCTCAAGAACCTCCATGGAGGACTTCACAGGACCCTCAAGAACCTCCATGGAGGACTTCACAGGACCCTCAAGAACCTCCATGGAGGACTTCACAGGACCCTCAAGAGCCTCCATGGAGGACTTCACAGGACCCTCAAGAGCCTCCATGGAGGACTTCACAGGACCCTCAAGAACCTCCATGGAGGACTTCACAGGGCCCTCAAGAACCTCCATGGAGGACTTCACAGGGCCCTCAAGAACCTCATGGAGGACTTCACAGGACCCTCAAGAACTGGAGGACTTCACAGGACCCTCAAGAGCCTCCATGGAGGACTTCACAAGACCCTCAAGAGCCTCCATGGAGGACTTCACAGGACCCTCAAGAACCTCCATGGAGGACTTCACACAAGGTTGAATCAGTTCATCTGGACACACTGTTTACTGAGAGAAACGCTCCATCACTCATCTAATGCCCCGTCTCCACTGCATGGTACCGGCTCGGCTCGGCTCGGCTCGACTTTTTCGCGTTCCATTACTGGAAAGTACCGGCATTCTGGTAGCTGTTACCACTTTTCTGCTACCACCTTTGTCGAGGTTCCAAAAAAACTGGAGCGGGCGCCAAAGCCAATGCAGACCAGCTACACTGAGGCGGTACTGTTACGGTGATGGAAAACGACACTCTGTGAGGCGAGTCGAGTCGAGCTGAGCCGGTACCATGTAGCGGAAAAGGGGCATAAGGGACCACTTCGGTCTCAACTGACTGCGGGTATTCCCACCCTTATAAACAACACAGCACAGCGACCGAAACCAACGATCGGTTTCATATGCAAATATGGGCGACCATTAACTAGAGTTACAATGGCAATGTGTACTATTGACAGAGGGTTGGGGAATAGTTGCAATCACAGCATTGGAAGATGGTGACAGATGTACTCTTAGCGCCCCCCCACCCCCCCCCTCCTCGGTTCAGGGATGCTCGTTCCCTCTTCACATAGATGGCCTCTTTGACTCCCCATTCAATGGGGTAATTGTATGAACACCGAGGACGTCTCCTGGCAGGAAACATATTCATTCAAATTCTGTCCAAATGGGCTGTCATGGCACAACGGACAAGACAAAAAAAAACCATACGATAAAAAAGGAGCAGAACAAAACAGTATCAGTGGCCAGCAGCTGAGGGCTGCAGCAGCTGTTCTGGGTGGTCTCCAGGTATAGAAGAAGAAGAAGAAGAAAGACACTTTATGCTGTCGTTGAAGATTACAACCAATTTGTTCTCTGCATGTAACCCATCCTACTGTAGTATATGAACATGCAGAATTGTGCAAATCTTGTGTGTGTGTGAGTGGGGGGGGGGGGGTGCTGAGAAAAAGGGCGTGCATGGTCAGCACAACCTACCCAACATAAATAAAGGATAAGACCGATGAAAAGATGAGTAAGCAACGGGGAAGTATGAAAAGATCTGTTAAACAATTCTTATTCAGTGCATCAGGCTGCTTTCAGAAGAGCTGAAGGCACAGGAACCCCTTAACGAAACGTGTAGAGTGGACACGAATTGGCATATACATATATATATGTATGAAAGCCACTTTATTTGACATTGTATTCTTACTATGAAATGTGTTCTCTGCATTCAGCCCATCCTATTGTACAGGAGCAGTGGGCAGCTGCAGCACCCGGGGGGACCAACTTGTTCTTCTTTCCATTGCCTTTTGCTCAGAGGCACAGGCAGGAGTATTAATCTTAACATGCATGTCTTTTTGATGGTGGGCGGAAACCGGAGCACCCGGAGGAAACCCACGCAGACACGGGGAGAACATGCAAACTCCACCCAGAAAGGACCTGGGACGGCCTGGGGTTCGAACCCAGGGCCTTCTCGCTGTGAGGCAACGGTGCTGACCACTGGACCACCGTGCAGATAATCACAAATATCAATATTTGATTGGAAAAGCCCTCGAATGAAGATTTTTCAACTCCAAAATATTACATTACTGTGGCACATTATTAAAGCATTGAGTAGAAATATCAATATCTTTGAACATAAACCTATCACTTAGCCTAAAATGTGGCCATGACAGTTTTCTTTTTAAAATTTCTAACAAAAGCTCATCACTTAAGCACCAATGTGGTCACGACAATCTTTTTTAAGTGTTTACTATTTACATGTGCAACACACTGATCAGTTGGAATTGTGCGACGCACGGTGTCCGAAGGTGCTCGTTAATTCACTCCGCTGGTGTTATTCAACACGCAGCAACTTACAATAACATCGGTACATCCATCACTTAACTACTACTGCTACTGCTACTACTACTACTACTAACTATTACTACTATTTTCGGCTGCTCCTGTTAGGGGGCACCACAACGGATCATCCGTTTCCATCTCTTCCTGTCCTCTCCATCTTCCTCTGTCACACCAGCCACCTGCATGTCCTCCCTCACCACATCCATAAACCTCCTCTTTGGCCTTCCTCTTTTCCTCTTCCCTGGCAGCTCCATATTCAGCATCCTTCTCCCAGTATACCCAGCATCTCTCCTCCACACATGGCCAAACCATCTCAAGCTTGCCTCCCTTGCTTTGTCTCCAAACCGTCCAACCTGAGCTGTCCCTCTAATATACTCGTTCCTAATCCTGTCCTTCTTCATCACTCCCAACAAATAGCATCTTCATCTCTGCCACCTCCAGCTCCACCTCCTGTCTCTTCATCAGTGCCACTGTCTCCAAACCATATAACATAGCTGGTCTCACTACCATCTTATAAACCTTCCCTTTAACTCTTGCTGGTACCCTTCTTTCACAAATCATTCCTGACACTCTTCTCCACCCACTCCACCCTGCTTGCACCCTCTTCTTCACCTCTCTTTTTCACCCCCCGTAACTTTGGACAGTTGACCCCAAGTGTTTAAACTCATACGTCATCGTGACCTCCACTCCTTGCATCCTCCCCTTTCCACTGTCCTCTCTCTCATTCACGCATAGGTATTCTATCTTGTTCCTACTGACTTTCATTCCTCTTCTCTCCACTGCATACCTCCACCTCTCCAGGCTCTCCTCCACCTGCACCCTACTCTAAGTACAGATCACAATGTCATCCGCAAACATCATGGTCCATGGAGACTCCTGCCCGATCTCGTCCGTCAAACTGTCCATCACCACTGCAAACAAGAAAGGGCTCAGAGCCGATCCTTGATGTAATCCCACCTCCACCTTGAACCCATCCAACTGCATCCATCAATTAAGAAACATTAAATAAAATTATACGCATTAGTATTATTTTTCCATAATTAATTAATCATAATTAATGCATCATTTTAACAGTCCTAATATAAAGTATGTATATAAAATTACATTATAGTCATTTAGCCGACGCTTCTATCCAAAGCGACTTACAATAAGTGCATCATTTAACATAGGAAATCAGGAGAACTGCTAGTCATCAGAGGTCATAAGTGCATCTAAGCAAGCAGCTAAGCGCAAAACCAGTGCTAAAGCAAAAGCGCGAGAAAGATTTGTTTTTTAAATGAGTGAATACAATAAGTGCTAAGAACAAGTAACAGGGTAGTAGTTCTTGAAGAGGTGAGTTTTCAACCTGCGCCGAAGATGGGCAGCGACTCCACTGTCCTGACATCAGTGGCGAGTTCATTCCACCACTGTGGGGCCAAGACAGCAAAGAGCCGTGACCGGGTTGATCGGCAGCAGGGGCCTCTGAGCGACGGGGCAACCAGGCGTCCCGAGGCAGCAGGGCCAAGTGGTCGGGCGGGGTGTAGCGCTTGACCATGGCCTGGAGATAGGAAGGAGCTGTTCCTTTCACTGCCCTGTAGGCTAGCACCAGAGTCTTAAACTGGATGTGAGCAGCTACTGGGAGCCAGTGTAGGGACATGAGAAGGGCAGTTGTGTGGGAGAACTTAGGGTGGTTGAACACCAGATGAGCTGCAGCTTTCTGAACAAGCTCCAGAGGTCTGATGGCCGACGCTGGGGCTCCAGCAAGGAAAGAGTTGCCGTAGTCCAGCTGGGAGATGACCAGAGCCTGGATGAGCACCTGTGCCGTCTCGTCGGTGAGGAATGGGCGAATCCTCCTGACACACACAGTTGCGACCAGAATTATTCAACCCCCACTGCAAATTAGGTTTACTGGCAAAATTTACAAACTGTCTGCTGCTTGCAATAAACAAATCAAATAAGAACAACTTAAATAGCTAAACACAACTAATATAACAAGTGGTTTCTCCAAATTCAACACGAAATGCCACTTTTAAGGACTACTGCAGTCTCAAAATTATTCAACCCCCTTCATGACAAGCGTCTTTAGTACTTAGTAGAGCACCCTTTAGCCGTTATGACCTGCTGCAAACATGATGCATAGCCAGACACCAGCTTCTGGCAGTGTTCCTCAGGAATCTTAGCCCATTCCTCATGAGCAATGGCATCCAGTTCACTAATATTCTTGGGTTTGCGTGCTGCAACCACCTTCTTCAAATACCACCAGATATTTTCTATGGGGTTCAAGTCAGGCGACTGTGACAGCCACTCTAGGATCTTCTAGGACTTCTTCTGAAACCAAGCCTTGGTGGACTTTGAGGTATGCTTTGGATCACTGTCCTGTTGGAAGGTCCAATGACGCCCAAGCTTCAGCTTCCTCACAGACGACATGACGTTTTCTCCTAGGATTTGCTGATACTTGACTGAATCCATCTTGCCCTCCACACGCTGCAGGTTTCCAGTGCCAGAGGAAGCAAAGCAGCCCCAAAGCATCACTGAGCCACTGCCATGCTTCACTGTAGGCAGGGTGTTCTTTTCAGCGTATGCTTCATTCTTCCTCCTCCAGACATAATGCTGATCCATAGGCCCGAAAAATTCCAGTTGTGTTTCATCGCTCCACAGAACAGAATCCCAAAACCTCTTTGGCTTGTTTATATGGTTTTGAGCATACCGGAGCCGACTTTTCTTGTGCTTTTGGGTCAATAGTGGTGTACGTCTTGGAGTTCAGGCATGGAGCCCTTCAGCGTTCAGTATGCGCCTTACTGTGCAAACTGCAACCTCAGTGCCTGCTGCCACCAAGTCTTGCTGCAGGTCTTTTACAGTTACTCGAGGGTTTCTGACCACCTGCCTCCTCAGGAATCGGGTGGCAGCCTTTGATAGCTTCCTCTTTCTGCCACATCCAGGCAGTGTAGCCACTGTGCCTTTAACTTTGAACTTGCAAACTACGCTTCCAACTGTATCTCTAGGAACAGTCAGTGCCTTTGCTATCTTTTGGTATCCTCTTCCTTGTTTGTGCAAGGCAATGATCTCTTCTCTTAACTTTTTGGATAATTCTCTCGCCATATTTCTAACATGTAATCAAACGTCACCATCAACAAACCCCTAGCCAGTCCAGGTATTTGATGTGTTCTATCTCAAGCACACCTAATGCAACTAATGAAGCTCTTGATTAGTTGCATCAGGTGTGCTTGAGACAACACCTGACTTGCAAATGTGTGCTCTTATGAGGGGTTCTGTTCAGGGGGTTGAATAATTTTGAGACTGCAGTAGTCATTAAAAGTAACATTTTGTGTTGAATTTGGATAAAACCCTTGTACTATTAGTTTTATTGAACTGTTTAAACGGTTATTGTGTAATTTGCTTGTTGCAAAGAGCTAAAAAATTGTACATTTTGCCAATAAACCTAATGTGCAATGGGGGTTGAATAATATTGATTGCAACTGTATAACTGTATATATATATATGTGTGTGTGTGTGTGTGTGTGTGTGAATAGTGAATGGATGGAAAGATGAGAAATGCAAGAATGGATTAAAGTTAACAGAAACAAATAGCAGAGGGTGGAAGCCAGAGGGGGGGAAATGGATATTGAGAACCATGCTCGGCTGGATGGAGGGACGAGATGACGCACAGCGAACAAACATAGCGGGAGTCTTCTGGAGACCGAACAGCATGAACAGCAAGCAAATTGAGATGGAGAACATTATTTTGCTGGACAAAGGCACCAAGCTGGGAGAGGGATGGTGACAGAGAGAGGGAGGGAGGGAGAGAGAGACAGAGAAGAAAGAGAACATCAACAGGAAGGGATAGAGGGAGTTGACCACAGAGAACACGTGACAGAAATACAGAGCGGCAGAAAGTGAAAGAGCATGAAAAGAAAACGGGAGAGACTGTAAAGGTCTTTCCCCAACATTAATTTCTCTTGCCAGATGTTGACTTTAAGTATTTCAAGGACATGTACATTTTCCATGTAATTCTACTACATAACTTGAATGTAAAGGATCTCATTACATGCAATGCATGTTAAGTAGGGGTGTAAGAAAATATCGATACACTCGAGTATCGCGAGATCGTATTTTGTGACGCTGTATCGATTGTCCAAACCATTTTGTGTTGTGTGTAACCCCACGACCGCTACATAACAGTGTTGCAATCTAGGACGTCTGGGTAGCGTGGCAGTCTATTCCGTTGCCTACCAACGCAGGGATCTTCGGTTTGAATCCCCGTGTTACGTCCGGCTTGGTCGGGCGTCTCTACAGACACAACTGGCCGTGTCTGCGGGAGGGAAGCCGGATGTGGGTATGTGTCCTGGTCACTGCACTAGCGCCTCCTCTGGTCGGTCGGGGCACCTGTTCAGGGGGGAAGGGTAACTGGGGGGGAATAGCGTGATCCCCCTGGTGAAACTCCTCACTATCAGGTGAAAAGAAGCAGCTGGCGACTCCACATGTATCGGAGAAGGCATGTGGTAGTCTGCAGCCCTCCCTGGATCAGCAGAGGGGGTTGAGCAGCAATCGGGATGGCTTGAAAGAGTTGGGTAATTGGCCAAGTACAACTGGGGAGAAAAGGGGGCGGGGCAGTGTTATAATCTATCTTCAGCCATGTGACTCTTCCACTTCAACCCAATGACGTAATGTGAGACAGGAAGTAGCATAAGCACAATGAACATGGGCCTATGAAATCCCAATATATCGCCTTTCTTACAGTACCCCAATATATCGCGATATACTGAAGCGTTAGCCCTGTATAATGACACTTATCGTATCGCCAGATTTTCGCCAATACACAGCCCTAGTGTTGAGTCAATGTGAATAAATCAGATGTGACTAAATGTATTACAGTTATGCAAATTCCTACGTAAACTTTGTGTTTATTCCACTATTACACATCAGGTTAAGGGGAACTTCCACATAAACTTGATGTGTTCGTTCATGTAGCCTGTTACACGTACACATAATGCATTTCAAATGGGTTATTCTATCTTCTGTAATGAATAACCAACCACATAATAGTACAGTTATGAAAACTTTATTGGCAGATCAAACGTATCACAAACATGCAATAAGCCACAATGTTTAATATTTAACAACTAGGAACATGAATTACAGAAACATCCGACGGTTTAAAGATGCAAGGCTCTCCAGGCTGTTAACACCACCAGTGAGAACAGAGGCACAAGACCTTCATGTCATATTCCGTAAACATATACAATAAATGATGAGACAAGGCTGCTCTATAACACATTTTCCATGACTTCCAAGGACCTGTATGGACCCTGCATATGAGCAAACATGTTCCCAGGATGGCCATGTTTTAGCTTGCAGTGTTTTGGTAATTCATACCTACTGACTACTGATGTTCCACACACCTTACATTTCCACACGCCAATAATCATATTCTACCTGCAAAAGAAAAAAGAACTAGGTCACAATTTGGCTGCCATTTTTGCAGAAATCTATTGCTTACTTAATATAGACTTGATCAGTGCCGCCGCACTTACTCTCCTAAACTGAGAGGCTGCTCATACAAGACGTGAGCTACTTTGTTAAATTTGGCTCTAGGTTGTTGTGCCTAAAGTAATGGCAAATAGTACAAGGTTAGTTTCCAACCATGAGTACAAACACCCAGTCGCGAAGGCGTGCATGCGTGTGTGTATGTGCACGCGTGTGTGCACGACTGTCTGATTTTACAGGACTATACCAGTGATTCTGAAAGTTTGGCTCAGGAATCTGGGTTGCGTAGCGGTCTATTCCGTTGTCTACCAACACGGGGATCGCCGGTTCGAATCCCCGTGTTACCTCCGACTTGGTTGGGCGTCCCTACAGACACAACTGGCCGTGTCTGTGGTTGGGAAGCCGGATCATGTGGGTATGTGTCCTGGTCGCTGCACTAGCGCCACCTCTAGTTGGTTGGGGCGCCTGTTCGGGGCGGGGGGGGGGGAGAATAGCGTGATCCTCCCACGCGCTACTTCTCCCTGGTGAGAATCCTCACTGTCAGGTGAAAAGAAGCGGCTGGCTACTCCACATGTATTGGAGGAGGCATGTGGTAGTCTGCAGCCCTCCCCGGATCGGCAGAGGGGGTGGAGCAGTGACTGGGACAGCTCGGAAGAGTGGGGTAATTGGCCAGGTACAATTGGGGAGAAAAAAAAAGGGGGGGGGGATAATTTAAAAAGAAGAAGAAAAAGAAAGTTTGGCTAATTTACAACAAGTTCCCCGCATTTTACATCGCAACAAACCGTTTTGCCAACCATGCAGGCATACTATAGATTTCACAACGTTACCATTGTCAAATCTGAAGTGTGAAACACCCACCTCATAATGTTCTGCGTCTGCAGCTAACAAAGTCGTCGTCTCCATTCATAAACCATAGAACTGATAACTGGCTCTGTAAATGAAACGTTTTTCCGGGTACTATTTTCTGCGGCGGAGGGACCGTTTCACTTCGCCCAATTTCAAGTCATCACAACACAATGGTGCTTGCTGCTTCCAGCAGGGCTAATGTGGACGACTATATTCCGGTGATGGAATATCGGTGTGAAGAAAGTTTGAAGTCTCTGAAGTTCATTTTCATATTGTAGTGGAATGAATGGAAACCAGCGGTTGGATAAAAGGCAGGAAAATGTATATTTGAGTTCTGAAATATTATTGCTTGCTTTGGGTAAATATTAACAGAAACGTGAATTACATAGCCTACGTTTTGTGGATATTACGCTACACATGCAAAATCACTGGTATGGCCATTTAAACATTAAATATATTGCATTTAGATCTTTTAATATGGATGCCATGATGAAATAACACTTTAAGGCAATAATTTTACCACATATTTAACAGTAATATGTACAGTCTGTTTTTTTCTCTCTTTATTTAAACAGGGGGAGAGTGTTCTGGGTTGGGCTTGGCACTCTCTTCGTTTCATATGCCATCGCAGACTTCCATAACGTGACAAAAGGCTGCAATATTTGCAGTGAAAGGAGTGAAGCAGCAGAATGATATGATATGATCAGCCAAAACATTAAAACCACCTGAGGCTCTGCCATCAGGGTACCGTTGCTACGAAGAGGTGTACCTGGTCTGCAACGATGGTACGTGTCAAAATAACGTCCACATGGAACGCCAGGACTCGGGGTTTCCCAGCAGAACACTGGCCAGAGCATCACACTGCCTCCACTGGCTTGCCTTCTTCCCATGGTGCATCCTGGTACCGCCTCTTCCCCAGGTAAACGATGCACACACACAGCCGTCCACATGATGTAGAAGAAAACATGATTCATCAGACCAGGCCACCTTCTTTCACAGCTCCACGGTCCAGTTCTGAGGTTCACGTAGGCACTTTTGGTAGTGGACAAGGGTCATCATGGGAACTGACCGGTCAGCAGCTCCATGCGCCGCAAGCTGTGATGCACTGTGTGTCCTGACACCTGTCTATTACAGCCAGCGTTAACTTTTTCAGCAGTTTGAGCTGCAGTAGCTCTTCTGCGGGATCAGACCAGACGGGCTAGCCTTCCCTCCCCATGCTCATCACTCTGCGTTTACATGCACAGTTAAGTCAAGTAACAGTTATAGCTCGATTAGGCCACGTAATTGGACTACTGTTGTCCCAGTATACAAGAACCAGGGGATTTATTGACGGAAGTATGTGCGGTTGTTATTGGATGAAAGACCGCTGTGGGAACTATGGATCATGCGCAGAACGCCTAGGCGAGTTCGGGGCCGATCAAAGCGTATACATGCCAGAGTAAATCGATCCCCAACTGCATTATCTAGGTGTGTTAGTCCCACTTCCAGAAATTCCATTTAGTACGATTTCAATCGGACTAACACGTTTACATGTATTTTAAAAGTCCAGTTTTAGTCGGACTAACACAATAAATCCACTTTTTCTAACATCATGTAAACATTGTCAGTGAGCCTTGGGCGCCCATGACCCTGTCGCCGGTTCACCGGTTGTCCTTCCCTGGACCACTTTTGGTAGGTACTGACCATTGCATACCGGGGACACCCCACAAGACCTGCCGTTTTGGAGATGCTCTGACCCAGTCATCTAGCCACCACAGTTTGGTCCTTTTCAAAGTAGCTCAGATCCTTGTGCTTGCCCATTTTTCCTGTTTGCAACACATCCACTTCAAGAACTGACTGTTCACTTGCTGCCTGATATATCCCACCCCTTGACAGGTGCCACTGTAACGAGTTAATCAATGTTATTCACTGACCTGTCAGTGGTTTCAATGTTTTGGCGTGTGTACTCACTTTGATTAAGAGGTTGCCTGGAAAATGTGCAAGCTCCTCAGTCCAACGGTATTGTGTGTGAAAATAATGAATATGTTACAAGGTTAATTTCCAGCCAAGAGCAGAAGTAGCCCGCTGCGGGAGGGGAACGGGAAAACAAGAGTTCTCGCCCTGGTGCCCCCTTCCTTTTATTCAAAATAACAGGGTCCATAATATGATAAAAGTTGCAAATTCAATGAGGGGCATGGATCAGCGGACTTCAGTGGACCTACATACAAATTTGAGTTTTAAATAAAAAACTAAGGTAACCAGAAATTTTTGATAATGAAACAATTAGCGATTCAATACACAAAGCATTAGTAATTATTCTGCAGGTCTGCATAAAGGGTGGAAAATGTTATATCAGAATCAGAACACTTTATTCACCCCCGAGGGGGAATTATATGCAGTATATGTACATCCATCCATTATCTGAACCGCTTATCCTGCTCTCAGGGTCGCGGGGTTGCTGGAGCCTATCCCAGCAGCCAATGGGCGGCAGGCGGGGAGACACTCTGGACAGGCTGCCAGACCATCACACATGGCCGACACAAACACACATTCATACCTAGGAGCAATGTAGTACGGCCGATTCTCCTGACCTACATGTCTTTGGACTGTGGGAGGAAACCGGAGCACCCGCAGGAAACCCACGCAGACTCGGGGAGAACATGCAAACTTCACACAGAGGACGACCAGGGACGATCCCCAAGTTTGGACTACCCCGGGGCTCGAACCCAGGACCTTCTTGTTGTGAGGCAACTGCGCTAACCACTGCACCACCGTACCGCCCTATGCAGTATATGTGGTATTCTGAATTACGCTCTGATAATGAAATAATATTACAACGTCAACAAATTGGGTGTTGTAACAGGCTACTTGACAGTCACGCCTGTAGGTGCAATACACTAATACACTTCAATCACAAGTCAAATGCACTTTCATGGCAATAAATCAGACAGCAACATTTCTTAATCATATTCAAATTAAATTTCTTTCAGTAACACTGGGCTCCCTTGGGAGAAGAGAGTAAAATAAGGTAATGTGCATTTAGAAAGAACTTAAATCAGGGAAGGGAAGGAAAGTACATTACCAACACAAAGAAAAGAAACCGCATTAGCTGTTCTGGCAAGTGCAGGTCTAGTCAACATAGCCGAAGGCTGATAATCAGCCATCGTTTTCTGCTGTATTTTTCAATCATCAGAGAGCTCACATATCACACAACTCCTTTTATGACCCAGCGCCTCGTTATGCATGACGGTCTGTATTACCCTGCACTCTCTGTGCAGCCGTGATACGGCCCCACTGTGACTCGGGGCATACTGGACATCTATCCATCCATACAGGCCTACAGCAGGTAAAAAACACGTGTGTGGACCCCCCCCCCCTTTTCTCCCCGACTGTACCTGTCTAATCACCTCACTCTTCCGAGCCGTCCCGGTCTCTGCTCCACCCCCTCTGCTGATCCGGGGAGGGCTGCAGACTACCACATGCCTCCTCCCATACATGTGGAGTCGCCAGCGCTTCTTTTCACCT
This sequence comes from Lampris incognitus, assembly GCF_029633865.1. Classification (NCBI taxonomy): domain Eukaryota; kingdom Metazoa; phylum Chordata; class Actinopteri; order Lampriformes; family Lampridae; genus Lampris; species Lampris incognitus. The sequence continues at coordinate 6,401,893 of NC_079215.1, read as the reverse complement.
GACAGTGAGGAGTTTCGCCAGGGGGACGTACCGTGTGGGAGGATCACGCTAGCCCCCCCCCCAGTTCTCCCTCACCCCTGAACAGGTGCCCCGACCGACCAGAGGAGGCGCTAGTGCAGCAACCAAATGTGGACACAGTTTCCCGTCTACAGATACGGCCAATTGTGTCTGTAGGAACACCCGACCAAGCCGGAGGTAACACGGGGATTCAAACCGCTGATCCCCGTGTTGGTTGGCAACGGAAGAGACCGCCATGCCTCCCGGACGCCCCAGGATTTTATTTTTTTTAAATTCTAACACCATTTCACACTGACTGTTCTGCCTTTACAACAGAGGAGCAACAAGGCGCTTCCACCTGATTCCCAAGGACATTTGGCGATTCTTACAACGCTAATGAATAAAGAGTATTTAGTAAAAGTCAAGGGAACGTGGATGATGTAAGGTCTTGATAACAATGTTTACTAGTTTCTAAAAGTCAGAAGGTGACATCCTGCATTCTCAGACACTAGCTAGCTAAACTAAACCCACCTACCTCTCAAAATATAAACGGCAAAACATTCAAATTGGTTTTTGATGGCAGATCGCAAACGAATGAACTTACCCGATAATCTTCACGCCGTACTTGTCCCGCTGAGTCAAAACGCCATGTGCAAAGTCCACGCGTCCATCGGGTCTCAGGGTGTCAGGGTTCACGTCAGTGATGGAGGGATGTTTCCTTGTACTCTCGCACATGCACATCGCCTGCTTTTGGATGTAGTAAAATAAATCTACTCGTTTACTTGATTCATTTACATTCAGCTCATACTGAGCAGATCTATGTGGCGTTTCATTATTTGAATAAATATATTTTTGATTTTAAATATTTTAATTACGTTGCTTCATGCTCATTTTTGAGTAAAGTTGACGGGGGTCTGCGGGAAATCCGGTTGAAAAAAACTGGGATTACGAGAGTGCAGAAATCCCGGGCAGCCATTCGACCGGCTGTGAGTTTGAAAATGCCCGCCTGCAGAAACAGCCAACTACCGGTTGCTTTTTTTTCTGTCTGAGTACAAACGATTTTCGGAGTTTGTCTTCGCCTACAATAATAACGGATGACCTTCTTTTATTTTTTCTTGTTCAAGTGGAAAAGGTTCACCACAATGGTTTGGATTGAGCTTTTGGGGTTGTCATCTAACCTGAGCCAACGTTTGAGGCTATGCTTGTAACGTTTTGCGAACATCAAACCACTAAGTCGCTGTTGGCGGGACAGTACACGGGTGTACACCAGTGCCATGCTTCGCCGAGGTCTCCCTCATTGGTTTAAAGTATGACAACACTGCTTTTCTTTCCTTCCCCCTTTTTCTCCCCAATTACCCCACTCTCTACCCCGCTCCGCCCCCTCTGCCGATCCAGGGTAGGCTGCAGACTACCACACGCCTCCTCCGACACATGTGGAGTCGCCCGCCGCTTCTTTTCACCTGACAGTGAGGAGTTTCGCCAGGGGGGACGTAGTGCGTGGGAGGATCACGCTATCCCCCCAGTTCTCCTTCCCCCGCGAACAGGTGCCCCGACCGACCAGAGGAGGCGCTAGTGCAGCGACCAGATGTGGACACAGCTTCCCATCCGCATAATGGAATGGAATGGAAACAAGGAAAACCGACAAAACAAAAACATTGAGTACAAACCCCTGACAGTGTGTGTGTGTGTGTGTGTGTGTGTGTGTGTGTGTGTGTGTGTGTGTGTGTGTGTGTGTGTGTGTGTGTGTTTGGTGATTTCTGTACTGTGTCATTTTGATTTTTGTTCTGGGTGGTATCCGTCAGTATTTTGTTTCGCTGCCTGTGTCCCTGCTACGCTTTTGGTTTCTTGTTGATGTCACGCTTACCAGATTTTGTACCTGAACAATCAGCACGACAACTGTGATGAGACAAAACCCCACAGACACTGTCAGAAATGCCAACAACGCTGTCAAGATTTTGGAAAGGTGCAAATCTGGTCTGCAATCCTTTGCAAGTCACGATCGCTCAGATACTCCTTCTCTGCCACGCTGAGACATTTGTGTGTATGTACACACAGAAGCCTGTCTCCGCCTGACGAGAGCGAAGACACAACACACAGAAGCCCGTCTCCGCCTGACGAGAGAAAAGAGACAACACACGGTAGGATGGGAGGCCCATAGAGAGATAGAAGACAAGGGCATGGAGAGGAGAACGGGCCTCATTCACCAATATCCCCTGAAGTTTTTTCTTAAATTTGTTCTTAAGAAAGGTCCCAAGAGGGGCGTCCGGGTGGCATGGCGGTCTATTCCGTTGCCTACCAACATGGGGATCACCGGTTCGAATCCCCGTGTTACCTCCGGCTTGGTTGAGCGTCCCTACAGACACAACTGGCCGTGTCTGTGGGTGGGAAGCTGGATGTGGGTGTGTGTTCTGGTCGCTGCACTAGCGCCTCCTCTGGTCGGTCAGGGTGCCTGTTCAAGAGGGAGGGGAAACTGGGGGGGAAAGCGTGATCCTCCCATGTGCTACGTCCCCCTGGCGAAACACCGCACTGTCAAGTGAAAAGAAGCGGCAGGCGACTCCACGTGTATGGGAGGAGGCACATGGTAGTCTGCAGGTCTCCCCGGATCGGCAGAGGGGGTGGAGCAACAACCAGGAAAACTCGGAAGAGTGGGGTAATTGGCCAGGTACATTTTGGGGGGGCTAAAAATCCCGCAAAGAAGAAAAAAAGAAAGGTCTCAAGAAAAGCCTACTTCAGATTCATGACGTCTTCTTAAACTGCGGAACTGTTCGCACCGGTGTTCTTATAATGATTAATCCCATTCATCCATCCATCCATCCACCCATTATCCAAACCGTTTATCCTTACTCAGGGGGGTGGGGAGGCTGGAGCCTATCCCAGCAGTCACTGGGCAGCAGGCAGGGAACAGGCCGCCAGGCCTTCGCAGGACCGACACACACAGCTAGGGACAATTTAGTACGGCTGATTCACCTGACCTTCATGTGTTTGGACTGTGGGAGGAAACCGGAGCCCCCGCAGCAAACCCACGCAGACACGGGGAGAACACGCTAAGTCCACATCGAAGAAGACCCCCAAGACTGTGGACTACCCCGGGGCTCGAACCCAGCACCTTCTTGCTGTGAGGTGACCGCGCTAACCACTGCGTCACCGTGCTGCCCCAAACGGTCTCACTAGCATATATTTTAGTTTTGGTTGGACAAAGTGAATTTCATACATTTTATAATGACCTAAACTGAATCCCATTGTCCTCGTAAATTAAAGCGTGTGACAGTTGATCTTAATTCGCATAGGTAAACGCTCTGTCAATCCCCATAAAAGGGCAGGAGACTGCAGGGTCGTGTGCACACACAGAAATTGAAAAGAAAAGTTGAGGGACCCGGACTGCAAATGTGTTAAAAAACTTCAATAGTTCTGAAGCGGAGGTGCTGCTGCAGGAAGTGAACACCTAATGAGCTGTCATATTGCAGTGTCAGTAGTGAACATAAAATAACAGAAAAAAAGATGCATGGGATGTTATTACTCGTTCAGTAATGCTTTATCCGGAAAAGGGTGCACGGCTGATGAAGTAGAAGACATATATTTAACGTTTGACTTCAAATCGGAGGCCAAAAAAGCGATTGCCAAACACAGAAGAGAGACTCTGACCACTGGAGGGGGACAGGCTTGCCCAGAGTTACCTGAGCTGGACCGACGCTTATGGGCCATTATTGGACAGACAGTGCTCTCGGGGTGTGCCATAAGCATTGGGACACAGACATGGGCCCTGCCCTGTGTCAGTGGGTTCATCTCCTAGTCCATCTCCTATCTCGGAATCACAAGGGAAGCTGGTTTTTCAGGATTAATATAATTTGACGGTACATTTCATCTAAAAGGGGGCGGCACGGTGGTACAGTGGTTAGCGCAGTTGCCTCACAGCAAGAAGGACCTGGGTTCGAGCCCCGGGGTAGTCCAACCTTGGTGGACTGGAGTTTGCATGTTCTCCCCGTGTCTGCGTGGGTTTCTTCCAGGTGCTCTGGTTTCCTCCCACAGTCCAAAGACATGTAGGCCAAGTGACTTGGCCATACTAAATTGTGCCTAGGTGTGAATGTGTGTCTGTCTGTGTGTGGACCCTGTGATGGCCTGGCGGCCTGTCCAGGGTGTCTCCCCGCCTACCATCCAATGACTGCTGGAATAGGCTCCAGAATCCCCACGACTCTGAGAGCGGGATAAGTGGTTCAAATAATGGATGGATGGATTTCATCTAAAAGCTGTAGCTGTAGAACCATAGAACATGTGACACTTTAACATGCAAACACCAATGTGTAAAACCTAAAGGCAGGGGATTATTTTTTATGAATGTGTTCTCTTCTTCAACATGTCCAAGTGTTTGAAAAGTGTTACCGAAGTGTCTTCATGCATGCCACCCTATAATGCTGTGAATGCAACTATCCCCCAATGCTCTGTGAATAGCACACATGGCCACTGTAACTCTAGTTAATGCTCACAGCAATTTGCAAACGAAACTGATCGTTGTTTGCGGTCATTATGCCATCCATCCATCCATTATCCAAACCGCTTATCCTGCTCTCAGGGTCGTGGGGATGCTGGAGTCTACCCCAGCGGTCACTGCGCGACAGGTAGGGAGAAACCCTGGCCCTAACGCTTTCACCGATAGCTTCAACCAGAGCCCTAGAAAGAGAGAGTTAGACGTCAATGGGCCAATTATTTAACAGCAATGGCGGATCATGGGAGCCGCGGATAGTTCCAAACAGTGCGACCCGGGGCAATAGGATTTCTACGGCGAAGGTATGTTTCTCGCATTAATCAAAGGTTAATTTACAGGTAAGAAGCTACAGTTGACATTTTAATGATGACCATTTTACAAGCACGTTTGAATCAAATTAACGATGTAATTTAAAGCGTGACAGCTCGTCAATTCCTACACATGTGCATAGAACATGTGTCACGTTGGAATATATCTATATCTATATATAAATGTAAAAATCTGGTTAGTAGTTACCAGAAATCGCGGCTAAGCAGTTCATATAAATGACCCGCCAAGCTTCGTTTGGAACTATTCGGCGGCTACATGAACCACGTGACCCTCCCGCGTTCTGACCCCTCATTGACGTAACTCTCTCTTTCTAGGGCTCTGGCCTCAACACTGGCCACAATCTCCGAGACACGAGGAAATTAATACAAATTTTTAAAAAAAATAATGATATACACCGAAACCTATTTGATTTTTTTAAATGATGCATTTCTTTCTTGAGATTAACTGCAAGTTGCAAATAATCACATTGTAAGTCAAATAATTAATTAACTTAAAGCCTTTATTTGCAAATGAGCAATTAATTGGACAGCAAGTCTGTTGTCCGGTCCCAGGAGTGGGTCAGGACGAACATCCTCTTGTTGTTGCGGTGGCCGAGGGGGATGTGGTACACCACTTTTCACGGCGATATTGTGCAAGACACAGCAGGCCATGACTATTCTACAAACCTAGAATGATGAAAGACGCCCAAAGATTATAACATGCAAAAAAAATCTGATCGAATCTGGCTGAGGTAATCTACAGTCTGATGTTTTTGCAAGAATTAAACACAATTTCTCAGCTGTCCTCTTTATTCACACCTTCTCTGGTTTGTAAAGCAGCTTGCCACCTGCTGTGTCCAAACACATCCAGCGACCTTTTAAGATGCCAACGGTGTGCTCGGTGGTGGCGCGAGTATGTGCATGCCGCTGACTGAAGGACACCTCCTGGTGAGTCTGAGGGTTGGTGAGTGGGGTCTTTAACCAGGGGGCCAGGGCATATCCTCAATCTCCTAATAAAGCACGTCATTATAGGACTAGAGGCCCACTGTTGCAGGAATTTATAATTACTCAAAGATGTGTACCAATTAGCCATGTGGCTCCAGGAGCTCCCCGCTCAATGTGCATACCCACAGAACTGTTTTGTAAAAAAATGTAGGAGTCACGTGCACCTCCCGGGGAGAGGGAGACCACATTCAGAAGGTGGTTCTGCGAGTCGCAGATGAGTTGTATATTAACTGAGAGGTACTGCTTGTGTTTGAGATATGGGAATGGACCTGAAGTGGGGGCTTTAATGCACATGTGTGTGCAAGTCTATTGTGCCAATGGTGTTGTGGGGACCAGCAATGGAATGGATTCCTCTCTTGACTGAGACTTTTTCTTCTGCTGTACAGGAGAATTTCATGTTTTGTGCGGCCAGTTGATTTATTCTATCCACGACTCAGGGGAGAGCATGGCTGATGGATCGCTGTGATATGTCCACCCTGTTCCCAAGCTCCTACTGAAATATCCCAGTGGTTAAAAAGTTCAGGGTGGAGAGTACCTGCACATGTGGTGGTACAGGGTTAGACCATCTGGTATAGTTCCACAGAGCTACCTCCAAACTATTGCAAAGCTCCATGAGGACAGCTCTTGGTAGCCTAAAGCCTCCCATAGGTACTTGTAACACTCTGCAAAAAGAGCTACATGGTCCTGGAAGACCTAAGCCATGCAAATCCTAAGGCGAGCTCGGGGAAGATGGAAACCTCCCGTGGAGCACAAGGGCAAAAGCTCGCTTGATCTTGATTTTCAGTATGAATACGGACCATGAAAGCGGGGCCTCACGAGCCTTCTGATTTTCTGGGTTTTAAGCAGGAGGTGTCAGAAAAGCTACCACAGGGATAACTGGCTTGTGGCGGCCAAGCGTTCATCGCGACATCACTTTTTGATTATTTGATGTCCGCTCTTGGCCCTGTGACAGCCTGGCGGCCTGTCCAGGGTGTCTCCCCGCCTGCCGCCCAATGACTGCTGGGATAAGCCCCAGCATCCCCACAACCCTGGGAGCAGGATAAGCGGTTTGGATAATGGATGAATGGTCCTGGAGGATGCATTCCCTCCTCAGGGTACGATCTGCAACATCTTGCAGCAGCAGTAAATATGCCATTGTGCGAGTAGGCCTAGGGTGCAAAAACAGGCCTACTTTGGGCCTATAATAACGTGATCAATCACTGATTATTAGATGGATGGCATGGTTCCCAATTAACATAATTGACGTGAATTGAAGTGTTAGTATAGTGTTTTTTATTTAAAAAAGACAACAGGGATTTGTAAAATAATGAAAGTTATTATTGAAAATACAAATGAAAGACATTATTGCAATTTAAATCCTATGATATTATGTAACTGTAGAATTGAAGAAAATGCAATAATCAATTATTTTGCACAAACATGTCAGCACTCGGAGGTGTGTAAGCGTGCTCTTGAGTGGGTGTGTAGATTCTGTTCTGAAGAAAAAATCCCAAATAAGAAACCATCGGTGAATGTCAGAATCTCTGTGAAAACTGCGTAAGTAGTTTTTCAAAAGAAACGTCTGGTTCAGAACGGTCGGTAAATGAGGTCCAATGAATACAACCGGATGGGCGGAAAGAGGAAAACATAGTGCGGCAGCAGCAGAGACAGAAACAGAGAGATAATTTGAATAAACACACGCATAGAGGGGGAGGTGTGAGAGACAGAGAGTGAGAATTGGGAGGAGAGAAGTGGCTGAAGCAGGTGAAGCAATACAATTATCCGTGGGGGTTGCCGTTTGTGTCGGATCGACACAGGAAGCCTGCTGTGAACGGAACGGATTGAATAACCGATGCTCCTTTTCATCCATCAGGACCAGGGTGATGTGTGAGAGAGGGAGTGAGAGGCATGGGAGGAGAGATTCCGATTCGGAGAAGAAAGGAGGAGGAGAAGGGCAAGAGTCAGATGGAAATAGAGTGGAAACAACTTATAGTGATCTAAAGTCGCCAGCCGAAATCATTCCTGTACAGATAACTCGATTTTTCATAACACTGTAATCCAGCTATTGTGACCTTAGTCTACTTAAAGTACTCGTTTTGTTTTATAGATGAGAAATTAATGGAAAAAAAACCCCAAGATATTTTAAACCCAATGGCAAGGTGGCACAGTGGTTAGCGCGGTGGCCTCACAGCAAGAAGGCCGTGGGTTCAAGCCCCGGGGTAGTCCAACCTTGGGGGGAGTTGTCCCGGGTCATCCTCTGTGTGGAGTTTGCATGTTCTCCCCGTGCCTGACTGGGTTTCCTCCGGGTGCTCCAGTTTCCTCCCACAGTCCAAAGACATGTAGGTCAGGCGAATCAGCCATACTCAAACTGCCCCTAGGTATGAATGAATGTGTGTGTATGTGTGTGTGTGTGTGTCAGCCCTTTCGATGGCCTGGCGGCCTGTCCAGGGTGTCTCCCCGCTGGCCGCCCAGTGACTGCTGGGATAGGCTCCAGCATCCCTGCGACCCAGAGAGCAGGATAAGCGGTTCGGATAATGGATGGATGGATACTTTATTAATTAATTACTTTATTATTAAACACTCTGCATTTAACCCACCCTAGCTGTGTAGCTAGGAGCAGTGGGCACACGGGGACCAATTCCAGTTCGTCATCATGCCTTGCTCAAGGGGCACAGACAGGAATATTAACCCTAACATGAAAGTCCTTTTGATGGTGGGAGAAAACCGGAGCACCCGGAGAAAACCCACCAGACACAGGGAGAACATGCAAACTCCACACAGAGGACGACTTGGGATGACCCCAAGGTTGGACCACACTGGAGTTCAAACCCAGGACTTTCTTGCTGTGAGGTGACCACGCTAACCACTGCACCACCATGGCACCCACCGTGTGCCCAGAGTGCTTACGCCCATGATAGTGAATAAGGCTGAATAGAGCGGCACGGTGGCCCAGTGGTTAGCACTGTTGCCTCACAGCAAGAAAGTCCTGGGTTTGAACCCCAGGCCATACCAGGTCCTTTCTGTGTGGAGTTTGCATGTTCTCCCCGTGTCTGCCTGAGTTTCCTCCCGCCATCAAAAAGACATGTACGTTAGGGTCAATACTCCTGCCTGTGCCCCTGAGCAAGGCAATGGAAATAAGAACTGGAGTTGGTCTCCGGGCGCTGCAGCTGCGCACTGCTCGTATACAATAGGATGGGTTAAATGCAGAGTGTGTTTCATTGTATGTGTAACCCCGTACGGGCCACCAGTGTAACCGGGCATATTTTCACCCGCTGCGGGATTCAATCCAGGGCTGTACTGCACCACAGGCGACATCACTAACCGCTCAACTAAAGGGGGCCTACCCCCTGGCGATCAGCCAGTGAGCCTTTTTGTAGGTTACAGTAGTCACCTTCTCCCGGAACCACGCCCTCGCACTTTGTTATTCCCGCGCTCTGCAGAGACTTCTGAGGATCTGCACGCTTCTGGACACTTCCGGATCCCACCGCCGCCACCAATGTCACCGAGCATATTTCCGCCCGCTGCGGGATTCGATCCGGGGTTGTACAGCACCATGAGGCGATATCGCTAACCGCTCAACTAAAGGGGGCCGACCCTTTAGTCGACTGGTTAATGCAGTCGCCTGTGGCACGGAAGATCCGGGTTTGCATCCCGCCTGCGGTGGTTGCCGGCTTACCCCAGAATTCGCTACACTGGTGTCAGAAGTGGGATGGTGAGACCGTGAGGCCACCGGAAGCGCATGCGCCCAGAGGCGTGAGGGAGCTGGTATCCTGAAGAACAGGGACACGCTTCTCGAAGGAGGGGGTAGCGTAACAATCACGGATGAATAGACTCGCTAGCCCTTGGCTAATGAGTCGGACCCTTTAGACTGGTTAATGTAGTTGCCCGCGGTGTGGCAGATCCAGGTTTGCGCCCCATTTACCGGCTGTCCCCCAAATTCGCTACATATGCTTGCTTGAAATGATAAAGTGTCTTTCTTTCTAAATAACACCAACTCCGCTCTGAAAACCTGCCTCGGAAATCACCGGACAGCCACATCATATGGACAGATACAGACACAAAGAGGAAGAGAAGAACTGATGCAACAGCAAATAGGTAGGAACAGAAATAAAGCCCTGCAAACAGAGAACAGAGGAGTAACAGACGACAACAACAATGACCAAGTAGATGAAAAGACTTGTTTTCAGGTTTTGTGGGGTTTTTTTTATAAGCTTGATGTGGCTGACTCATTAAAAGTGGGTGAGTCACCTCAGCTCCAAGTGGAGACCCATTATACCAAATTGGCTTACGGTAGGAAAAATAACTTCTTTTAAATACTAACTAATGCTGCCGTTACAGTCTGTCTCTTTCTTTCTCCTTCTCTCTCTCTCTCTATGCCCCTTTCTTCCCATTTATCTCAGCACCTCCAACCTGCTGTGTCTCTGCCTCTCTCCCTGGCCTCCAACCCTCCATGTCTCTTTTCTTTCCCCTTCTTCATGCCTCCCCACCCCTCCCTTTCTCTCCCCGCAACCCCAGGCAACTTAAAAGGGAATAATGTTTAATTAGAGAGGTGATAGTCATGTGAAGGATAGTGGCACTGATTGCAAAGGCCCTGGCATCATTATGGGAAATTGCCTCTGCAGTCACAGAGAGGGAGAGAGAGAGACAGAGAGAGAGAGAGCAGGAGAGAGACAGAAAGTGAGAGTGTGTGAGAGAGAGAGAGAGAGAGAGAGAGAGAGAGAGAGAGAGAGAGAGAGAGAGAGAGAGAGAGAGAGAGAGAGCAGGACAGAGACAGTGAGAGAGGGAGAGGGAGAGGGAGAGGGAGAGGGAGAGGGGGCATGCGAGAGAGACAGACAGTGAGAGAGAGCAGGAGAGAGAGAGACAGAGAGAGAAAGAGCGAGAGAAGGAAAGAGCAGAGAGAGAGAGAGAGAGAGAGAGAGAGAGAGAGAGAGAGAGAGAGAGAGAGAGAGAGAGAGCAGGACAGAGACAGAGACAGAGACAGTGAGAGAGGGGGCATGCGAGAGAGACAGACAGTGAGAGAGAGCAGGAGAGAGAAGAGACAGAGAGAGAAAGAGCGAGAGAAGGAAAGAGCAGGAGAGAGAGAGAGACAAGTCTTACACTTCACAACTCAGAGATCATATTCCTGCTGTACGCAGATAAGTTACTACTGTAAAGTCCAACAGAAGATGAACTTCAACAGAGTCCGAACATGAATGTTACTGTCAGATCTGAGCCCCGGTAATTAACATCAAAAACACCAAAACCATGATATTTCAAAAAAGATCCCGACGTCAGAGAAACAAATACCCCTTTACAACTGGCACACATATAATAGAAAGCTGTTTGGAATATGATTATTTAGGCTTGAAAATAAGTCACACTGGAAATTTCAGCCCAGCAGTCGAGGAGCTGAGAGAAGAAGCACGCAGGGCATTTATTCAATCAAAATGCAAATTCACATTCAGATCCCAATTTCAGTTTGGCTCAAATTACTCCAATCAATTATAGAAGCCACTCTGCTCTGTGGAAGCGACGCGTGGGGCCCGCAAACAAACCTACACTTTGAACAATGGGAAAACATCCAACTGAAAATGCACATGCTGAATTTTGTAAAAGCATCCTGCAGGTGCACATCACAACAACTAATAATGCCCGCGGAGCTGAATTGGACCAAATTTCCATTATTATGAAACTCCGAAAACGATCAATTAAATATTGGCTTCATCTAAAAGAAAGTGAGCCCCCCCCACTCCTGACACTCCGTTCCAGTCCAAGCAGTGCTCTGCCTCAGGACCAGTCTGACACCAGGACTATCAGAGTCAACCAAATTATAACACAACGGAAACAAAACTACCTCACCAACTGGAACACAAAACCACACACACACACACACACAAAGTAAAACGCAACGCTATCTGGCCCTAAAAACACAGTACCCTATGGCAACCTACCTGAGCTGCACAGTGACTGGCATTAAACACAGACATGTGTTAACACAGTACAGACCAAGTGCTACTCGTAGCCTGGCCATTGAAACAGGCAGACGTCAGAAAACATGGCTGCCAGAGGAGGAGCGACGGTGCCCATGGTGTGGAGGAACTGCTGTAGAGACAGAGCAGCACCTCCTCACACGGTGCCCAACATTTCAACTTATCGGGGAACAATTTTCCCAAAAATTCAGCAATAAACACTCACAATTTATTAAATCAGATAAATAAAAAGTAAAAATCACACTGGGGGAAATGAAAGAAAGTTGTGTTGCCGCAGGACAGTTTATCTCTGCCTGCCAACACATGAGGGACTCAGAATGACCTGCTGATCTACATCAGCCTCGGTTTTAACTTGCCTTCTGTTTATTTATGTATTATATATGTATATATTATTGTCTTCTTCCTGTATGTATACTTGTTAACATGCGTTATCTGTACAGCGCTTTGGCAATACTGCATTTTGTTATGGTCACGCCAATAAAGCAAATTGAATTTGAATTTGAGAGAGACAGAGAGAGGAGAGCGAGAGACAAGGAGAGCAAGAGAGATAAAGAGAGAGCATGAGAGAGAGAGAAAGGAAGATTGATTTGAGTTTTAAAAGTAACTTTTATTTAAAAAACTACAACCATATTCAAAACACAAACAAATAAATAGATACTTAAAAAGAAACAAATCACATCAATTGTCCAGAAACACAAGTTGGTTGTGTTTTAGCAAGCACAACACATCCCCATTAGCCCAGATAACACTGACCTTCTCCATATCTCTCATTTCCCTGTAGTAATTACAATCAATCACCATCCTGGCTTTCACCACGCTAGTAGAGAGACACACAGAGAGACAGAGAGACAGAGAGAGAGAGAGAGAGAGAGAGAGAGACAGACAGAGAGACAGAGAGAGAGAAAGAGAGAGAGAGAGAGAGAGAGAGAGAGAGAGAGAGAGAGAGAGAGAGAGAGAGAGAGAGAGAGAGAGAGAGAGAGAGAGAGAGAGAGACAGACAGAGAGACAGAGAGAGAGAGAGAGAGAGAGAGAGAGAAAGTGGGGTGCCAGAGAGAAAGAAAGTAAGAGGCTGTTGGGGGCTTAGTTTTTTGCTCGGGCTCCAAATGTGGGTTTAGACATGAACGGAGGCCTCCTCCGATTAACTGACATATGCCGACACATGGAATAACAGACACACACACACACACACACACACACACACACACACACACACACACACACACACACACACACACACACACACACGCGCATACAAACAAAGCAAGCCTTCTGCCGTTTAAACTTGGTGATTAATGCAGCTTAGGCATGCTGGAAGTGCAAGTGTGTGAACATGATGTTTACATTACACTCCAAGTCACACACCACTACGATGGAGCACATTCCATTCAGCTTTATACTGCTGAAGAGCATGTACACACACACACACACACACACACACACACACACACACACACACACACACACACACACACAGTCAAGCAGAGTTATACACGTTTACATACCCACGTGAACACAAAAACATATTAATTCAAACAGTCAAAAAATTGTGAATCACATGTAGACATACTCCAACAAAACTCCAACATACCTCCAACATAGCCCCAACATAGCTCCAACATACCTCCAACCTAGTTCTAACATAGCTCCAACATAGCTCCAATATACGTAATTCCAACCCAACTCCAACACAGCTCCAACATAGCTCCAACATTACTCCAACCTAACTCCAACATAGCTCCAACATAGCTCCAACATAACTCCAACATCACTCCAACATAGCTCCAACATAGCTCCCACCTAACTCCAACACAGCTCCAACATAATTCCAATATAGCTCCAACATAACCCCAACATAGCTCCAACATAACCCCAACATAGCTCCAACATAACTCCAACATAACCCCAACATAGCTCCAACATAACCCCAACATAGCTCCAACATAACTCCAACATAACCCCAACATAGCTCCAACATAACCCCAACATAGCTCCAACATAACTCCAACATAACCCCAACATAGCTCCAACATAACCCCAACATAACTCCAACATAACCCCAACATAGCTCCAACATAACCCCAACATAGCTCCAACATAACTCCAACATAACCCCAACATAACCCCAACATAGCTCCAACATAACTCCAACATAACCCCAACATAGCTCCAACATAACCCCAACATAGCTCCAACATAACTCCAACATAGCTCCAACATATCTCCCAACATCACTCCAACATAACTCCCTTTTTACAACACTGCTGTAAAGCCACTGAGGCCAGTCTGTAATGTGTGATAATGGCAACACAAATAACACTGACTTGACTTAACATAAACAGACACCACATGGACATATATACAAGTGTCTAGCCACAGTCTCACAGTCTATTCTCTCTCTCTCTCTCTCTCTCTCTCTCTCTCTCTCTCTCTCTCTCTCTCTCTCTCTCTCTCTCTCTCTCTCTCTCTCTCTCTCTCTCTCTCTCTCTCTCTCTCTCTCTCTCTCTCTCTCTCTCACACACACACACACACACACACACACACATCACATCGTGTGTTCAAACAGGTGCATTTAACATGCACCATTTATCACCAGTGGTGGTAGCTGTGGTGGGACGCCACACACACACACACACACACACACACACACACACACACACACACACACACACACACACACACACACACACACACAGAGCATGTCTAGTGGTGCCACTGAGAGCTGTGGAAATAACGTCTTTATTACCTTCCAGCAGCAGCACCACACAGGCTGGGCGGTGTAATCCAGTTAAACACGTCGCGGGTGAGGCGGTTTTCAAAGCAAATGGCAAGTTAGAGGTTTTATCCTGATAGGGATTACACATTCTTAACCATTTAAAGGATTACGTGTAGAGTACTGGACTCGACGCTGGAGGCAACGAAGGCCAAGAGGTTCGGACTGAGGACCGTCCCTGATTGAATGCTCCTCGTCAACCCGGCATACAGCATTACAAAGTTGACAAAGGCTACTCAGCGGATATATGCATCTGGTTTGATAGCCAATTACACTCAAGTGTTTGAATACTGTCACATATTGTATGAGGAAGTCGGGAGTTGTGGAAAAGTATGTAGGAGTGGTGCAGGATATGTATGAGGGCAGTGTGACAGTGGTGAGGTGTGCAGTTGGAATGACAGGTGGGTTCAAGGTGGAGGTGGGACTACATCAAGGATCGGCTCTGAGCCCTTTCTTGTTTGCAATGGTGATGAGACAGGTTGACAGACGAGATCAGGCAGGAGTCTCCATAGACAATGAAGTTCGCAGATGACATTGTGATCTTTTGTGAGAGTAGGGTGCAGGTGGAGGAGAGCCTGGAGAGGTGGAGGTACGCACTGGAGAGAAGAGGAATGGAAATCAGTAGGAGCAAGACGGAATACTTATGCGTGAATGAGAGGGAGGACAGTGGAATGGTGAGGATGCAAGGAGTAGAGGTGACGAAGGCATAAGAGTTTAAATACTTGGGGTCAACTGTTCAAAGTAACGGGGAGTGCAGAAGAGAGGTGAAGAAGAGAGTGCAGGCGGGGTGGAGTGGGAGGAGAAGAGTATCAGAAGTCATTTGCATCAGAGGGGTACCAGCAAGAGTTGAAAGGGAAGGTTTACAAGATGGTAGTGAGAACAGCTATGTTGTATGGTTTGGAGACAGTGGCACTGATGAAGAGACAGGAGGCGAAGCTGGAGGTGGCAGACGTGAAGATGATAAGATTTTCACTGGGCGTGATGAAGAAGGACAGGATTAGGAACGGGTATATCAGAGGGAGAGCTCAGGTTGGACGGTTTGGAGACAAAGCAAGAGAGACAAGATAGAGATGATTTGGACATGTGTGGAGGAGAGATGCTGGGTATATTGACAGAAGGATGCTGAATATGGAGCTGCCAGGGAAGAGGAGAAGAGGAAGGCCAAAGAGGAGGTTTATGGATGTGGTGAGGGAGGACATGCAGGTGGCTGGTGTGACAGAGGAAGATGCAGAGGACAGGAAGAGATGGAAACAGATGATCCACTGTGGCAATCCCTAACAGGAACAGCCGAAAGTAGTAGTTATAGTAGTAGTAGTAGTAGTAATAATAGTAGTAGTTTGAATACTGTCACACCTGATTAATTTGAGGGAAAAAAAGACTGAATATAAGCACGTGCTTTTGAAAAAAAATCCTCAGAAAAGAATTTGCTTTTTTTTGGCCATAGCATCTTCTGATATAGTTCAACTATTCAGGTGCCTGATGCTTAGTGTGGCTGCCTCTTAACGTTGAGCATCTGCTGATTTATTTTCTCGTGAGGCGATCTGTATTGCCGACAAATGCTCCTATCGGTAGGAGAAGGACCGGGTGTCATGTGTGTGAGGCGATACTGTTATTGAGGGCAGGCAATTAAGGACTCAATGAATCTGTCTTCACTTGATTTAGTCCCATTTGTCCACTACGGCCAGGCGATAATTCAAAATGACCATTTGCCATTTTTAAATGGTGTGGTACCGGGATGAAATTTATACTGTTACAAATTTTGGTGTCTAAATTGATGATAATCCATTTCCTGACAATTTTTCACAAAAAATAGATCTGAAGTATTTCAAGTGAATATATCAGACAATTGAGCTTTCTGATATTTCCCTACCTGGATTACTGAATATGCATTAATACATTTCAAGCGAATATTATTTGAAAATTAGTTTTGGTTTGATATTATAATTGACATTACCAAACAGTTAAGTGTAATGAATTTTGGCATTTGTTTTCATCCATAAGCAGATGTAGGGATATATATTGATGAAATCCCTTATGAAGATTGCGATAATAATAATTTCCACATCACCCAGCATAAGAGCCCACCGGAGACCTGTAAAAAAAAAGTGGTTCGGTGCATCAGTGGATGGAGTATGTGATTAAACTTAATGAACCTTTGGATCTCCTTGGAACTCTGGTACAATTAGGAGATTTTGAAGCGAAGAAACAGTCCACCTTGAATGAACCCTCAATGGAGGAAGAGCTATGAGGCTCGGTGGTCTTTCTCATTGCATGGGCTCACATGCAGGGAAGTGTCTGATAATATGAGGTGTCCCGTCCATCTAAGGCATGCCGTTGCCTTAATCTGTTGTCTTCCCACTTACCTGTTCACCTTTTGGCATTTTTTCAAAATCTACGGTAGGTGGGGATAAACGGAAATCCATGTGTTTCACTACCCTTAAACAATAAAAACTCGTATTCATTCCACTTTAACTTCAATGGGCATGTAACTGAAAGGAACAGGGGTGATGAGGAGGTATTGGGCAGGTATGGTGTCAAGGAGAGGAATGTGGAAGGACAGAGGGTGGTGGATTTTGTGAAAAGGATGGAAATGGCTGTAGTGAATACATATTTCAAGAAGAGGGAGGAACACGGGGTGACATAAGAGTGGAGGAAGGTGCACACAGGAGGACTATATCTTATGTAGAAGGCGTGATCTGAAAGGGATTGGAGACTGCATGGTGGTGACGGGAGAACATAGCTAGGCAGCATCGGATGGTCTGTATGATTGATGACTTTGGAGACGAAGAAGAGGAAGAGAGTGAAGGCAGAGCCAAGGATCGAATGGTGGAAGTTGAAGAAGGAAGACTGTTGTGTGGAGTTCAGGCAGGAGTTAAGACAGGCACTGGGTGGTAGTGAAGGGCTGCCAGATGGCTGGGCAACCACTGCAGAAATAGTGAGGGAGACAGCTAGGAAGGTACTTGGTGTGTCATCAGGACAGAGGAGGGAAGACAAGAAGACTTGGTGGTGGAATGAGGAAGTACAGCAAAGTATACAGAGGAGGAGGTTGGCAAAGAAGAAGGGAGAGTCAGAGAGATGAAGAAAGTAGACAGGAGTACAAGGAGATGCAGCGTAAAGTGCAGAGAGAGGTGGTAAAGGTAAAGGCGTATGGTGAGTTGTATGAGAGGTTGGACACTGTGAAAGGAGAAAAGGACTTGTACCGATTGGCTAGACAGAGGGATCAAGCTGGGAAGGATGTTAATCAGGTTAGGAAGAGATGGCAATGGAGGAGCTGCTGCGGCGACCCCTAACGGGAGCAGCCAAAGGTAGGAGTAAATTCATTCCACTTTATATTTGGCTGTTTTATAGACTGATTATGTTGAAGCTTTACAAATGGGAGCATGAATTTCTCAACCCAACTCGGAACATGAATATTTCACGCATGATAATAATGAGCGTTATAGCCGTAAACATGTGTAAGATGTTTCTCTGACTAACGTCGCATCTTGAGATTTTCAGAGACACCCAAACGACTTCAACCCTATAATACTTACAACCCTTTAACATTTCAGTCTGCAATCACAGAGCAGGACACCCCAAACTTCTTGTCTTAAAGTCAACTGAGATCAGGAATTAGATTTGACTTTTCATGTCTAAATACCTTGAACACGGCATAATAAACCATTCAGCAACATTGTTTTTTATTTGTAAATAATTAATATTGTGTATTTTTATATCTTTATCCTTAACTGTTCTCAAATGTTTCAAGGACAGTTAGGGAGTGGTCTAGTCTAATTAATATTCATGAGATGACCTTTGAGTGACAAGTGCAAGCAAAGGAAGCTGGTAAGGGTGGGGGGGGCTTCATGTTTTGATTTGATCTGATTGGTTGATATGAATAAGTCTGTTGGTGACATCATGACTATGAGGAAAAAAAGATCGGTAGAGGAAAGCTGAACTATGGGGAGCTCTTTTTAAAAAAGAAATTCCTTTTCGTCAGTTGAATGTAGGGCTGTGTATTGGCGAGAATCTGGCGATGCGATACGCATCATGATACAGGGGTTACGATTCAATATATCGCGATATACTGCGATACCGTAAGAAAGGCGATATATTGTGATTTCATAGGCCTGTGGTCTTTGTGCTTATGCTACTTCCTGTCTCAGTTTACGCTGTTGGGTTGGAGTGGAAGAGTCACATGGCTGAAGATAGATTACAACACTGTTATCTAGCGGTCATGGGGTTAAACACAACACAGCTGTTTGTCACGAACCTTTACATGTAAACAATTAAAAATCGACATAGTCGTTTTGAGAACCAATACAGTATCACAAAAGATAGTATCGCGATACTCAAGTGTATCGATATTTTCTTACACGCCTAGTTGAATGGTTAAAGTAACACATGATGTACTAATAATAATGGAAAATACTAGAAATAAGTGTGAAAAAATAGTGTTTCAATTTCTGCTCAACTTTAAATTTCAAGATAACCAACATTGCAAGGAGCCACTAATAACCACTAACGCAGTGGTTATGGTCACATCCCTCTGACAAAAGAAGTGATACTGGAAAATGGAAATACTAATATTTTTTAAACATTAAATATTTAAACTAATATTCAGAAATGAAAAAATAAAACAAACTCCAAAACCTGTCCCATGCATTAAAGGAGAACCGACAGATCACCATCTACTACAGTTACAGTCATGGTGTTTAATTGGACTTGTCCTGTTCTGGTGTCTCTGCAGAAGTTTTGGCCCCTTTCGCCTTGAGTGCGACTCCCCACCTCAAAGTACTGAACTTGACTAGGACTCAATAAGTTTCAGTCTCAGCCATGCCCCCTAAAAAACTTGTGTGGCCTTGGACTCTCCCTGGGTGGTCTTACAAGGCTGCTGTAAGCAGCCGTGAGTGCCAAATGTGGGTTGTGTCCTATCTGGTGAGATAGGGGCCGGCAACCTGCGGCTCTTTTTAGCCTCTCTCCAGTGGCTCCCCGTGGCTTGGAAGCACATTATATGGAAATGAATAATGGTTATTTTTTTTAACATTTTAACTTTCATTTATCATTGTTGTAGGCCTAAAGGGATTCTCACATTCTCCAATTGTAAAAATGTGTAGACTGCGCACTGAATAATAAAAAAAAATGTTTTAACATTTTGTCAACTAAAACGCTTGTGAGACCAGCAATGTGGTATGGTTTGGAGACGACGGCACTGACGAAAAGACAGGATGTGAAGCTGGAGGTGGCTGAGTTGAAGATGGTAAGATTTTCATTGAGAGTGAAGAAGGACAGGATTAGGAACAGGTATATTAGAGGGACAGCTCAGGTTGGACAGTTTGGAGACAAAGCAAGAGAGACAAGATTGAGACGGTTTGGACATGCATGGAGTCTGAGATGCTAGTAATATTGGGAGAAGGATGCTGGAGCTGCCAAGGTAGAGAAAAAGGGGAAGGCCAAAGAGAAGGTTTTATTTTTATTTTTTTGGATCTTTCCCCCTTTTACTCCCCAATTGTATCCGGTCAATTACCCCTCCCCTCCCGAGCCACCCTAGTCGCTGCTCCACCCCCTCTGCCGATCTGGGGAGGGCTGCAGACTACCACATGCACATGCGTCCTCTGATACATGTGGAGTCATCAGCTGCTTTTTTTCACCTGACAGTGAGGAGTTTCACCAGGGGGACGTAGCGCATGGAAGTATCACGCTATTCCCCCCCATCCCCCCTCCCCCCTGAACAGGTGCCCCAACCGACCAGAGGAGGCGTTATTGCAGCGACCAGGACACATACCCATATCCGGCTTCCCACCCACAGACAAGGCTGATTGTGTCTGTAGGGACGTCCGACCAAGCCGGAGGTAACATGGGGATTTGAACTGGTGATCCCTGTGTAGGTAGACAACGGAATAGACTGCTACACTTCCTGGCTGCCCCAAAGAGGAGGATTATGGATGTGGTGAGGGAAGGACATGCAGATGGCTGGTGTGACAGAAGAAGATGCCGAGAGCAGGAAGAGATGGAAACGGATGATCCGCTGTGGCGACTCCTAAAGGGAGCAGCCGAAAGTAATAGTATTAGTAGTAATAGTAGTAGTAGTCAACTAAAAAGTGTGCTATAGCATACATCTATGGCCCGGTGCCTTTTCTTGCCGAACATCAATAGCAGTAGGTGGCTAGTGTCGAGTCTCCCTACCTCAAGCATGGACTACATAATCTAAACCTGGCTCCGGCCTCACAGACGAGAGCCTGCAGGACAGCCCTGATATAGAGAAGATGCACAGCGACGTTCAGAAACAGAAATCCCATTAAACAGGTGAGAACGCTATCCTCTGATAGGCTAATATTTTGCACAAACGTATCTGTTGCAAGCAAGTTGTGGTTTTGTCGATGAATTGAATGACGCTTAGCTGTTGTGTTTAAGGCTCAGGTCTGATGGCTGATACGTGGCTGAGGAAAAAGCAAGAGGATTTCCTCGTACTGAACAGCACTTCTGCTCAGTTTTGTGTTGTGTTGTTAACAGCATCCCCTAGTAAGTATAACAAAAATTGTCAACAGTTTATTTTACCGTAGTTCTATAATTTCATAAATGCAACAATACATGGTATTTTTGTAATGGAAATGCAAAGTTAAAGTACCAAATAATTATAAATAGCCCGCTGCGGACGAGCCAAATGTGGAAAAACTTAATGAATACTCATTTAGACCTATTAGTAATGTTGATAGGCTAATTTAGACTTAATGGGCTGTGTTAACTTCATTATAAGGCTCAAATATGTTTTGCAGCTCTGGACAGATTTTTTTTTTTGGGGGGGCCAAAAAAGGCTCCTTTGATACCAACGGTTGCCAAACCCAGGTCCCGTCTCACTATGATAATATTAAGCGATCCTAAAAATAGTCTGGGCTGGTGGCCCACTGCTATGTCATTACCCAGTGGTAAAAATGTCATTAGTAAATTAGCAGTGAGGCTGATTGATATTGTTATAGACCAATCAATAAAGCGGCATTCTTCTCTGGCTACTGATACAAGGGCTGTGCTCTTCTACCTGCCAAGCCCCCCCCCCCACCTCCTTGTCTCATTCCCCCTCCTCTTTTATTAGTCTATTCCTCATGTCACTGAGTACATTATAGTCCTATCTCTCCCATGATGCCTCTTCTCTCCACCTCTCATGCAGAAAGCTTGATTCTTCAGAGTTCAGAGGATTCTTCACTGTTATTGTTCGGAGGAGTATTTATTTGCTCGTATAAACTCCGTAAAACAGGAAAAATGGATCAAAACTCCCTAAGGGGTATTAAAACGGCTCTCCTCCAAAGAAAAGGGGGGGGGGGAAATCAAGCGACAGGTAAAAACACCTGAAATGGAGAGAGTGGCGAGGGACAAATCCAGAGAAACCTTAATGACATTTTAACTCAGCACGGAGGAAAACTGACGGTCGTAAATGAAATTCTTACTTAAAATGTCCTGTTAATGGCAGGTAAGGGAGATAATGTTAATTATAATTGAATCAATGCAGACAAATACTTAAATGAATCCGCAATAGTATAACCTGAACTCGTTTTTCTTTTAGGACAGTACTTTTGTTCAGTACGTGCACCGTGAAAATATATCTGATGCCGTTACATGAGTTCACATTTGGAGCTGATGTAGTGAATTAAGGGGGCGGCCGGGAATCCGCCGCAGCCGGAACCGGACCATGGATAGCCCGGACCATGGGTGACTGCGCTAACCAGTCAACTAAAGGGTCTGACCTGTTAGCCAAGGGCTAGCAAGTCTAGTCATCCGTGGTCATTACACTACCCCACTCCTTCGGGAAACGCGTCCCCGCGCTTCAGAATACCAGCTCCCTCGCGCCTCTGGGTGCACGTGCTTCCGATGGCCTCATGGTCTCACCATCCCACTCCTGACACCAACGTAGCGAATTCAAGGGGCAGCTGGGAATCGAACCCAGATAGCCCGCACCACGGGCGACTGCGCTAACCAGTCAACTAAAGGGTCCGACCAGTTAGCCAAAGGCCAGTGAGTCTAGTCATCCGTGGTCGTTACTCTACCCCCCTTCTTCCAGAAATGCGTCCCTGCACTTCAGCATACCAGCTCCCTCACGCCTCTGGGCGCACGTGCTTCCGATGGCCTCACGGTCGCATCCGGGAATCTGCCTCTGCTGGGAATAGAACCTGGATAGCCCGCACCACGGGCGACTGCGCTAACCAGACAACTAAAAGGTCCGACCCGTTAGTCAAAGGCTAGCGAGTCTACACATCCATGGTCATTACACTGGCAATATGTGTGTGAGCAGTTTGTGGCTTTAACATAACAGAGGTATCATGCTTTCTTAGAGGACATGTTTCATAGAGGGCACTTTCTGCCTCAATACTCATCACATGACCATGTCGAAAAGAGTACAAGAGGAAAATCAACACACACACACACACACACCTTGACAACCACATTACAGTAACAGCAGCTCTGCTGTCATGAATACCTACAGCAACCCATATGCATAGCTAGTATAACCATCCATCCATCCATTATCCAAATCTCTTTATCCTGTTCTCAGGGTCGCGGGGATGCTGGAGCCTATCCCAGCAGCCAATGGGCGGCAGGCGGGGGAGACACCCTGGACAGGCTACCAGTCCATCACAAGGTCGACACATTCACACCTAAGGACAATTTAGTACGGCTGATTCACCCAACCTCTATGTCTCTGGACTGTTGGAGGAAACGAGCACCCGGAGGAAACCCACACAGACACGGGGAGAACATGCAAACTCCACACAGAGGACGACCCGGCACGACCCCAAGGTTGGACTACCCCGCATTTCGAACCTTCTTGCTGTAAGGCGACCGTGCTAACCACTGCGCCACCGTGCTGCACCAAAGTAACCAATTCTACATCAAAATATGATTTCATAAGCAAACAACAGAGTAAATAAAAGAACAGCAGTAGTAAAATGAAATTACACTTCCTACAGTACAGACATAAAATTCTACATTAAAACATGGGAGCAGCAAGTTAACCATACCTGAATGGAGTGATATTAAACAGTGCAGCAGAATGTTAGCCTCACACCACCCCTCTTTTCCCTACAGGCGGCCATTAGCAGACAGGGTTTAAACCGTTTGTTATTTTTCTTTTGTTTCCTTTCTTGGTAGATTGTGCATGGAAAGTCAGTTACTGCAAATTAACCCACCCTAGCTGTGCTCTGTGTAGCTAGACGCAGCGGGCTGCTGCCTTCGTGCTGCACCTGGGGTCCCGACTCCAGTAATTTTCCCATTGCCTTGCTAAGGGTCACAGACAGGAGTATCAACTCTAACATGCATGTCTTTTTCATGGTGGGGGAAACTGGGGCACCCGGAGAAAACGCACCGCAGACATGGGGGGGACATGCAAACTCTATACAGAGGACGACCTGGGATGACCCCAAGGTTGGACTACCCCGGGGTTGGAACCCTGGACCTTCTTGCTGTGAAGCGACAGCGCTAACACCAGCGCCACTGTGCAGCCCAAAGTATGTTGTCTATCTGTTGGGGAATCGATCCCCGGTCTCCTGCATGACAGCCGGGGATACTCACCACTATACTAACAATGACAATAATACCCGCTCCCACCCCACCCGTCATGAGAGCCAATCCACACCACTTGACCCGCTAAAACATGCGTTAATTAACCACCTGAACTTGACCCACAAACCTCCAGATAACGATAACAAGATAAAGCTGTTTACATCGGCATCTGGAAAGCAGTTTATTCTGTTGCCTACCAACACGGGGATCGCCGGTTTGAATCCCTGTGTTGCCTCCGGCTTAGTCAGGCATCTCTACAGACACAATTGGCCCCATCTGTGTGTATAGGAAGCCCGATGTGGGTATGTGTCTCCTGGTCGCTGCACTAGCGCCTCCACTGGTCGGTCGGGGCGCCTGTTTGGAGCGCGCGCGTGGGGGGGGGGGACTGGGGGAATAGTGTGATCCACCCACATGCTACGTCCCCCTGGCGAAAAAGAGGCGGCTGTCAACACATGTATTGGAGGAGACATGTGGTAGTCTGCAGCCCTCCTAGGATCAGCAGAGGGGGTGGTGCAGCGACCGGGATGGCTCAGTGGAGTGGGGTAATTGGCCGGATACAACTGGGGATAAAAAAAAAAAAAAAAAAAGGGGGGGGGGGATAAAAAAAAAACAACTTTCCACCCAAACGTGACCCACAAACCTCCATACAAAGGTAAGAAGATGAAAATGTTTACATGAGTTTTCCTCGGGTAACAGTAATGACCTATCAGTTTATAGTTGGGTCATTTGTCTGCATGTACACATGATGTTTGCATCTTGTATGCAAGGGACTGTGTGCATGAATGCATGCGGTTGTGTGTAAGTGCATGTAAGTGCGGGTCACCGTGCAGAGATTTTAGTTTGTTGAGATTTCACGTCCTTTTACAAGTTTAAACATAATTAACTGTGGACGTTAAAGGAACGAGCCTCAAGACTTACACCCTTTTTCCACTACATAGTACCGGCTCAGCTCCACTCCACTCGACTCAAGTGTCGTTTTCCATTACCGTAACAGTACCCCCCTCAGTGCAGCTGGTCTGCAGTGATTTTGGTACCCGCTCCAGTTTTTTTGAAACCGCCACAAAAGTGGTACCAGAAAAGTGGTAATAATGCCGGTACTTTCCAGTAATGGAAAACGAAAAAGTCGAGTTGAGTTGAGCCGGCACCATGTAGTGTAAAAGGGGCATTATACTGTGTTGTCTGAATCCCCCCCCCCCCTTTTTTTCTCCCCAGTTGTACCCGTCCAATTACACCACTCTTCAAATCCGTCCCGGTCGCTGCTCCACCCCCTCTGCCGATCCGGGGAGGGCTGCAGACTACCACATGCCTCCTCCGACACATGTGGAGTCGCCAGTCGCTTCTTTTCACCTGACGGTGAGGAGTTTCACCAGGGGGACGTAGCACGTGGGAGGATCATGCTATTCCCCCTCCCCCTTGAATAGGCGCCCCAACCGACCAGAGGAGGCGCCAGTGCAGCGACCAGGACACATACCCATATCTGGCTTCCCACCCGCAGACACAGCCAATTGTGTTTGTAGGGACGCCCGACCAAGCCGGCGGTAACACAAGGATTCGAACCGGCGATCCCCGTGTTGGTAGGCAACGGAATAGACCACCACGCCACCCGGACGCCCCGTATTGTCTGAAATGTAATGTGACCAGTTAACCAATCTCATGTGACACCAACCAGAGTGTGGTTTGGTAGTTCATATCTGACACAACACCGAGGCGCATCATACAAATATATCACTGACTGGGAAGAGTTGTGGGCCCAGTTTGTTTGTTCTAGTATATTAAAAAAAACAACCCTCCAGCCCCCCTCATCAACTGATACACACTATCTGCTGTGATGCACATAAGGAAGCAAGTTATGTGGGCTCTGGCACACTCACAGCCCACATGCATACTCAACAAGTGCACGCACGCACGCGCACACACGCACACACACACACTTGCAGACAACTGTGTATGCAAACACACACACACACATACACATGAACATACAAAAAAAAACACACACAATCACATACGTGTATATACAAACACAAGGAATACCAGAGCACAACATGCACACAAACCTTGTATACGCCACTCATGACCACCAAAC
This sequence comes from Lampris incognitus, assembly GCF_029633865.1. Taxonomy (NCBI): domain Eukaryota; kingdom Metazoa; phylum Chordata; class Actinopteri; order Lampriformes; family Lampridae; genus Lampris; species Lampris incognitus. Next base: position 6,375,769 of record NC_079215.1, on the reverse strand, counting down.
CAGACATGCCCCGCTTGCTAAGGCGTGACACTTTCACAGCTCCGTTTCCCATTCTAACGACCCACTCCAAATAGTTTTTATCTAGATAAGTGGCGTCTTTAATCACACAGTGCCTGAACCTCAATACATTTTTCTAATGCTGAGAAAACACAACTTTCAGGGGGCGTCCTGGCAGCGTAGTGGTCTATTCCGTTGCCTCCCAACACAGGGATCGCCAGTTCGAATCCCCGTGTTACCCCTGGCTTTGTCGGGCGTCCCTACATACACAACTGGCCATGTCTGCAGGTGGGAAGCTGGATGTGGGTATGGGTCCTGGTCGCTGCACTAGCGTCTCCTCTGGTCGGTCAGGGCACCTGTTCGGGGGGAATAGCGTGATCCTCCCCCGCGCTACGTCCCCCTGGCGAAACTCCTCACTGTCAGGTGAAAAGAAGCGGCTGGCGACTCCACATGTATCGGAGGAGGCATGTGGTAGTCTGCAGCCCTCCCCGGATCGGCAGAGGGGGCGGAGCCGCGACCGGGACGGCTCGGAAGAGCGGGGTAATTAAACGGATACATTTGGGGAGAAAAAAGGGGTTAAAAAAAAAAACAAAAACAAAAAAAACAACCATGTAAGTGGACACAACAGGAATCAAACATCGGTGCTGCAGCAGGCATCTGAGAGGTTATAACTCCACCTATCATATGAAAGGGTTCAATACCAGCAGGATTAATTAGTTTTATTGGAGGCTTTAATAGCAGCTGGGCAGCTTAAGGGGTTTTCACAACAGAAGCGGTGCATGCTGCACTCACAACTCATCAGATGCTGCTCACATTTTGTTGTTTTTTAGGCTGAGCTTGCAAAACTGGCGGATTTCAATGAACAAACAATAAGTACACTGAACAATAAGTACACTGAACAATAAATACTCTGAACAATAAGTACTCTGAACGGATTTAGTTTACAATGTCACTACATATAGAATGTTTGTTTTGCGCTACACCCATTTCATTTTAAATGAAACGTATTGTCACATTATTGAGGCATATAAATGAAATTAATATCCTTTCGTCAATGCTGATCTGCGTTTTTAATACACCTTGTAAGCCCATTTGATTGGAAAACACTTGGAGGTAATTGCTTTCCTGAACGCGTGTGTAATTGCTTTCCTCCCACTGTCTGGGAATAATTTCAGTGATTTATCATGAAGTTCAGCAAATTCGCCAAAATCATCACAGGTTCCTCCACTTTTTTCTTGTTTCTTGGTTTCTCTTTGTTATTAATACTGGATGAACAACGAATGTCACAAAACTCAGCACCAAAGTTCAACTCGACTGGAAGTGACGACACCGAACTGGGTGCCATCACTTCTCCCTGTTTTCGCTCGGCGTAGACGCAGCACAAATTCATTTATGTGCAATGCAAGCCATAGATGCTTATGGGCTTAACACGCCGGGGAGTAATTTCTGCATCCGCCTTACATCACAAGTATCAAGGCACACACGACGTTGTAAATTGCCAAGCTTTTTCCAGAGGCGCTGTGCTAAGGACTTTGGAATACGAAAAGACATCAATAAAATGTTGTAAATCTTATATTCTAATACTTTTTGAGTTGTAATTATCCCATACCCCACTCCCTATTAGCACCACTGGCTTTACCATTCAAGTGTGGTGGTGGTGGGGGGGGGGTGATAACTGGACATCCATCCATTATCTGAACCGCTTATCCTGCTCTCAAGGTTGCAGGGATGCTGGAGCCTATCGCCGCAGTCACTGGGCGGCAGGCGGGGAGACACCCTGGACACACCGCCAGGCCATCACACAGGACCGACACACACACATACATACCTAGGGGCAATGTAGCTAGGCCGATTCACCTGACCTACATGTCTTTGGAATGTGGGAAGAAACCGGAGCACCCGGAAGAAACTCATGCAGACACAGGGAGACCATGCAAACTCCACACAGAGGATGACCCGGGATGACCCCCAAGGTTGGACTACCCCAGGGCTCAAACCTAGAACCTTCTTTGCTGTGAGGCGACCACGCTAACCACTGCGCCACCGTGACTTTAGCTAACTAGCAAAATTATTAAAGTATGCTTACCTACACAAAGCTAAATGCTACAGAAGTAACTCCAGATCTCTTTCTGACAGTTCCGAAATAATTTTAGTTCCAGACTTGGCAGAACCATATTAAAGTGGAAGTAGACAATTTTTTTGCCTTAACTTATCATCATGAAGTAAATCTTGATGGCACAGTGTAAAGCCTATAGAATAATGACACCATCAGCATTTAGATTGGTTCTCTACAAGCCTCGCTTCTTGGCAAATCAATCCACGGCACAGGAAGTGCATCAACTACCCAGTAGCGGGCTACACATTGGCTGATGGTGGAACAACTAAAGTAAGTGTGGAAACTCCACCCGGCAAAAGAAAAAAACCCAGTTGATGGAGGACGCAAAGAAGGCGAAGAGTAAGAGTAATAGAATATGAGATAAAACAAGAGTGAACCTCGGACGGGCATTAACTCAATGGAGAGAGCTCCGGGACTTGACACGGTTCCAAAACCGGCTTTCAGTTGGCATTATTTCTACTTGATCAGTCAGTAACACAACCTTGTCTTCTTACTGGATGTTTTATTCTGCCTTTATCCTAGCACTGAGATCAGGGTTTCTAGTTCAAATTGGGATTCTTAAGGTTGGTTCTTCCTTTGGACAGTAGCCAGGCTGCTAATAAACGGAAAGCGATCCGGTTGTCTTTGCAACAGTGGTGCAAACAATAGTACCACTTGGAAACGCTAGGAGGGGGAAAACGGAAAGTTGCCTATGTCAAACAAAACACCATCAAAACTTAAGTGTTAATTGATCGAATTCACTGCCAGTTGCAAAGAGCAGAAAAGCATAGAAAAATTGAACCTTTTTGCGCTTTGTGCCTTTATGCAGGGACTTAGAAGGCGATAAACATAATTTTGGGAGGAGGGATCAGACAGACATACATGTACAGACTTGATAGCCATGGTGGTAATTATAACATGATCATTGTAACTTAAATTCATGTCCTTTTTAATACAGAAATACATGAACATCAGTAATATCTCTAGTATCGTTTTACAATCCAGAAAATCCCAATTTAATACCCGAGCGTTCGATAAGCACACCAAAAGGCCAACAAGAAAAGTACCTACTTTTACCACTTTACACACTGCTTTCAACGGAGCTGTTTGTCCTATCAGTCCAAACACAAGCATGAAACAGAAGAAGAAAAAAAAATCTGTCTCCATTGAGCACGACAGCCAAGAAGCATGCAAGCTGTTTTTTCACTGCAATGGGAACGCTGCTTGCTTCGAGGCTCCTTCACATTTGGCTGACCACTGAAATTTAAATCTTCTTAATTGTATTTGTCTTAAGTGTTCATTGGAAATGCCGACCAGAAATATGATGTCGGGATTATAGATCGAAATCAAACATAATGTGCATTCAGATTGGAGTTAATTTCAAGTAGATAGAAGGAAGAAAGATATGTGTTGCCTTAACTAACTTTATAAGCAATGCATCCTTACATTTGGAAAAAATAAAACATCCACAGGGCAGGGGGTCACTGAATGGTTTGATGAGGATGAACATGATGTAAATCATATGCCAGGGCCTTCACAGTCACCAGATCTCGACCCAGTTGAACACCTACGGGAGGTTTTTGACCGACGTGTTAGACAGCGCTCCACCACAATCATCAAAACACCACCCATCCATCCATTATCCAAGTCGCTTATCCTAATTAGGGTCGCAGGGATGCTGGAGCCTATCTCAGCAGTCATCGGGCAGCAGGTGGGGGAAACACCCTGGACAGGTCACCAGTCCATCACAGGGCCGACACATTCACACCTAGGGACAATTTAGTACAGCTGCTTCAACTGATCTGCATGTCTTTGGACTGTGGGAGGAAACCGGAGCACCCGGAGGAAACCCACACAGACACGGGGAAAAACATCAAAACACCAACTGACGGAATATCTTTTGGAAGAATGGCATCCATCCCTCCAGTAGAGTTCAGGGACTTGTAGAATCTATGACGAGGAGCACTGAAGATGTTCTGGACATTCCTGGTGCCCCTGAGATGCTTTATGTTTGTTTTTACTTTCATTGGTCACCCGTCTGTTTTTATATATATATAATGTGTTTTTAATTAAGGCTTTGGTTTTGATTTTGGACACAGTCCTTGAATTTTCCCCAATTAAATAACTGTCATGCACATCAGAGACCTGAGACTATTATTCTTCAGATTTTTATTTTTGGATGTCACCTTTTTCAACCATACTATTGACAGCAAAACACTCACTAATATGGCACATCATCATCAAATTAATTAGGAAAAAAATGTAACAAACGTTAATTGGCAAAGCTCACAACACAAACACTTTGTTTTCTTCATGTGAGCTCTGGGTGCGGACTTGCTGTCAATTTGGACGTGTATTTTTCTGCCTCGATGCCGGTTGCTTCTTCCTCTGTTACAAACAACTATTGTTTTTTTCGTCAGACTCGATGCTTCAGTTGATTAAAATGATACAACCTTGAAATGTGTTCCTGTGGTCGATGTAACAACCCCAGAACCCAATATTTCTCTGTCTTCCGTACTTACTTCCTTCCCTTCGCACCCTCTGTCCCCTTCACTTTTTGTTCTCGCCAGGCCATATCTGGTTGAGCTCTTTTCGTACCTGGTTCCACCTAACATTCGCTCTCCCTTCACTCTTCATCTTCCTCTTCTCCCTACCCCTGCTCCTCCATGCCTCATGAGCAACGTACACAATTCTCGATAGCTCTGTCTTGACTGTCTCTCCTCTCACACTTTTCTGTCATTGCGTCCGTTCTGACTTTAGACCTTTCCTTCCGTCTCTTCAGGCGTTACGTGAAAGCCCTGGTTTTGCTTAATCCACCAAATCCGTCTCCACTTTCCTGCCCAACCACCACCCTCTCCTCTCGCTTCCTCCTCTGTCTCCTCTCTCCATCGGTCAGCAGGGGATATGGAGCGCCAGGGGCCGATAAATCCCTGTTTATCCACCCAGGGGAGGACAGGAGAGACGGACAGTGTCTTTTGCTATCTCCCTTCTCTCCTGCACGGCTCTTCTTCCTCATCCCATCTCCACCTGTCATGCCATATCGACAGTCCGCCTTGTTTATGTAACATCTATTAAACCAATCTTATCTCTCCTTTCCCTGCTGTAGAGAGCATGGCTTGTCTGCACCACTGAGCATCCCTGGGATATTCAACACCAAGGAGCAAGCAAAAGTGTGGTGAGGTGATTAATGGTAATTACTTCTCCTACCAGCTGTTTACAGTTTAGTAATTGCCTTGACTTGTGACGGTGTGCCCTATAATCTCCCTTCAAGATAGTGGTACTGTGTGTGTGTGTGTGTGTGTAAAAGAGGATTAAAGCTCTTGAGTATGGATTCAGTCCTCAAGCCCCGTATCTTAAAGGTCTCGGTCTTGTCTTGGGCTTCACAGCATAATGAATTGGACCAGACTGAGTCTCGGACAGAGCGGACACATATTTCTTCCAAGACCGGTTGAATACAAAATTGCTGAAATTAATATCACAATACCACCACAATAACTTCCGGAGGATTGAACGCTGGCACGACTAGCTGCAGCTGCATCTTTCCACTGATTTTTGCTCTGTCATTGTCTCTACTGTTCCTTTGGCCAAATGAACAGTAGTTCGCTCTACTGACAATTTAAGAAACTTGTTTTTATCTGATAATCCTGTGTTTTGGGCAACCAATTTACCTGTTTCATACCTGGAAAGTCCCGACAGACTGTTGACCACAGCGCGCTAGCTAACCTAGCCAGGTCGGCTAGCGTCAAACTCAACAAAAACAATCTCACCATTGGGTTATTCAACATCCGTTTGCTAACCAAGAAGGGACTTCCACTTTATGATCTACTGAATGATCGCAAGTTTGACCTCTTGCGCTTGACTGAGACAGCAACCCAATGAATTTTCACAGCTTAATCAAACTATTCCTCCTGGGTTTGGCGGGGGAGGGTCTCAAATATTTTACAGTGAAAAGTGTCTTCTATAACTATACCTGTGCATATTTTCATGCAAATCCCCATTCCGGATCGTTCCGGCCCACTTCAACCCCTGCCTACTTTTAGCACTTTATACTATTATTTCAGACAGCTTCATCCTCAGGCTGTACGAGCCAAGTATGCCCAAGGTATTGTAGCCTTGTTCCCATAGCTGGAGGACCTATTGGCAAAGCATGGATATGTAAGTTTGGTATTGTGGCCAGGACTGCAGTTGTTAAATGTAAAGCTTTGTCAAATCAGTGAAGTGAATGCCACTAATTTCTATACGTTTGACTTTCCATAGGAACACTTTCATGATCCATTATCGGGTTCCGGGTACCTTTCTTGGTGTCTTAAGATGACAAAGTTCATCTGATCACTCAAGATCTTGGGTAGCAGCTGAAAAATGCGATGGTGGTCCAAAGGCTAAAAGAGGTTCAGCTACTGCTGTACAACCACTGTCTTATCATGAGTGTGAAGAGGTGAAATCTGTGATGAATCATTTGTCTGAGGAAGCACTAGTTGCAGAGAAAATGAAAGCCACTTTTGAACAGGCTCCTTTTTACAACACATCTACTACTTCCGGCTGCTCCCGTTAAGGGTCGCCACAGCGGCTCATCTGTTTCCATCTCTTCCTGTCCTCTGCATCCTACTCTGTCACACCAGCCACCTGCATGTCCTCTCTCACCACATCCATAAACGTCCTCCCTCTTTTCCTCTTCCCTGGCAGCTCCCTATTCAGGATCCTTCTCCCAATATACCCAGGATTTCTCCTCCCCACATGTCCAAACCATCTCAATCTTACCTCTCTTGCTTTGTCTCCAAACTGTCCAACCTGTGCTATACCTCTAATATACTCGTTCCTAATCCTGTCCTCTGTCACTCCCTTTTTTACAACATATAAGAACATATAAGAACACATTTTCAGACATTTTTGCTCCCTTTACAGATTGGTGCAAGTATTCAAATCTTCTTGTCCTGTCTGGAACCTTCTCAGCCCTTCTTGCTCTGCATCGGCATAAATAAAAACTAGATTCAGAAGCTCTACGTCATCATGGACAAGGCAATTCCTTGCAAAGCACATATATCAGTAGCAGCATTTGACAAAGCTATTTTTAAAACACATTGTCATACAGCGAGGCAAGATTCGAACATGGACCAATACATATAGGTTCTATGTGTTTTAGAGAAGTGATATGTCAGGGTCTTGACCTGAGTGCACATTATGATACTTATACATATAGCTGGGTTAAATATTTTGGCAACGATTATCATGTTGGTTTGCTTGTCTGTTTTGGCCTTCAATCCGATACGCCTGTGTTTAAAAAAAATGTAATTTTGAAAGATGGATGTGCATATCTTCTACTTTGTGAAGTGGTAACTTTGGGTTTTAATGAGATTTCAGTGCATTTTATATAGACAAGAGATCAAACCCATTGCTTCTTGTGAGTGTTGATGGTTTATTTCATCACAAACCATTTGACAAACAATTTTCGTACAACTCTGATGGAAACATCTAAATTGTACATCACTGTCATATTTGCCAATGTCAAAATTGTATTGCTGTGTATGCCATTTCAGTGCCTTTTGCACAGAGGAGAGACCAAGCCCATTTCTTCTCATCAGTGTTGATGGTTGATTTCATCATAAACCTTTTGACAGTTTTCTTACAATTCTGATGGAGACATCTATATTGTGCCTCAATTTCCTATTTGCTAATGTCACAGTTGTATTGCTGTATACAGTTTTTGTACCGCACCCGACTTTGCCATAAAAGTTCTTTGTCAGGGTATCTTGTCTGTAGGATTTAATTGATGTTACCAACTTTCAGAGCACTAAAATGGGAATATCCTTTGAAACATTACGAGGCATTCAAACAACTGTGTTAATTATTTAGAGGCCATGGGATTCGGTATGGAGAAGAGTATTGAATCAGTTGAACATTGTAATGACTTATTAATGTAAGTTAGTATTGCACCAAACTATTGAATGTAAATCACATGACTCTAATTGAAGAAAAAATAAGCACTCTTTTGGAGTTTCTGTGTAGTTTTAACAGTGTTGAAATATAACTATACTCCAGCGTAGCAAGTTGACAACACTTTCTGGCATTAAGCAGAGTTTATTTTTAAATTTGCATGAAGTTATTTTAACATTGCAACTGAGCTGTATTATTAACACTTTAGGAAGTGTTAAATTAACACTGCAAAGATTGTGACAAAATAAACACCAGCATAGTGTTAAAAGGAACTCTGAGTTGATTTAACACTACAGAATTTGCTGTGTATGTTCCCCTCTTTTCTTTACTATCTTGTTTTAAACTCCCAATTGATGCTGAAATATTTGGTTTCATTCGTAAATCCAAATAATCTACCTGCCAGATAGACCCTCTTCCTGCTCATTTAGTAAAAGTCTATTCTCTGTTCTGTTCTCTTTAATAACTGATATCATGCATTCCTCCCTTACTTTTGGTCTTGTTCCCTCGTCTCTCAAAACAGCTGCAGTAACTGATACTCAAGAAACCTGGTGCAGACTCCAACAATTTGAATAATTTTCACTCAGTTTACTATTCCTCTGTAAAATACTCGAAAGAACAGTAGCAGCTCAGGTACATGCTCACCTGACTGACAACAATTTGTTTGTACAATTTCAGTCTTTTTTTTCCCACTTATTTCATAGTATGGAGACAGCCTTGGTGAAAATCACCAGTGATCTGTTGATGCCAGCGGACGCTGGGCTCTCAACTATACTCATCCTTCTTGATCTCAGTGCAGCCTTTGATACCATCTCACATAATGTCCTCCTAGAGAGGTTAGCTTCCATTAGAATCATTAGCACCTCTCTTGCCTGTTTGGATCATATCTTTCTGGCTGCACTTAGTTTGTCCAACTTAAACATTTTAGATTACAGTCCTTTCCTGTTACTACCAGTGTTTCCCAGAGCTGTTTTGGGACCCCGCCTATTTATTGTCTACCTTTTACCTCTTGGTCACAATTCAACATTCAATTTCACTGATACACGGATGACACCCAGCTCTATCTTTCCACCAATCATACTTTCACTCTTCCGCCCACTTCCCTTTCCGACTGTGTACTGGTAATTAAATCCTGGCTCTCACAAAACTTTCTCCAAAAAAAGGACAGTGATAAAACTGAGGTTCTCCTTGTAGGTACTAAATCTACTTTTGCTAAACCTGATAGTTTTCCTCTGGCTATTGACAAGCCCATAGTTCCTTCTTCCCCTCAGATTAAGAGTCTGGGTATTATCTTCGATAGCACATTATCTTTTGAAACACATATTAACAATGCTACTCAGTCTGCATACTTCCACCTATGCTATATTAATCATCTTCGCCCGTTGCTTACACCCCCTCTCTCAAGTGTCTTCATAAACTTCAATTGGTCCAGAATTCAGCTGTCCATCTCATTACCAGAACTCCTTCCTTAGAGCATATCACTCCTGTTCTTCAGCAACTTCATTGGCTCCTAGTTAAATATATCAATTTCTAGATTCTGCTTCTCACCTTTAAGGTCCTTCATAACCTAGCCCCCTTGTATCTTTCTGAACTCTTTCATATCCACACACCTTCCGTACTCTCAGATCTTCTTCTGCCATCCGACTCACAACACCATCTGCCCGGTTGACAACCATGGGGTCTAGAGCCTTCAGCCATTCTGCCCCCCGCATCTGGAACGCTCTCCCACAAGACATTCACAATATTGACTCTATTTCCAATTTCAATGCCTGTCTCAAAACATACCTTTTCAAACTGGCATATACGGTCTGATCCTGACTTCAGTGGCTACACCCACAATTAGTTTTGTACTGATGATGATTGTATTAACTTATTACTGTATATCATTGCTTTGTTTGATATTATGATGTTTTGATACATTGCTGCTTGTTTTTAACTTTTATAAGGTGTCCTAGAGAAAGGCACCCATAAATAAAATATATCATTATCATAATTATCATTATTAACATCATTATTATTTTCATTATTATTATTATCAAACTTCCTCTGAAGAAATCAGAGGGCTATTCAATAAAATGTTTGTCTTTTTCAAATCATTAATTAATATATGTCTTTGAAGCCTAAAAATTGGAATCTGAAACACATTTCTTTTGGCAGAGGAGAAAAAAGTCTAAATATCACAGTCTGATGAAGTCTGAACTTTTACTATGACGGTAGACTACTACAATTAGTCACTGTGTACTTGGACTTGCACTGTTCTGGTGCCAGTCTTTACACATGTTTCAGGCCTGTCGGTATCGAGTTGGTCTCACCATCACAAAGCCTCAGCTCTGACTCAGACTCGATAGGATTTGGTCTCAGTTTAGACTCGGATTCGCCCCCCTAAAGACTCGGTCTGGACTTAGTCTTGCCTTGGATGGTCTTGACTACCCAAGGTTATGTTTGTGTATGTGTTTGTATACAGGCTGAGGTATAGTACTACACAAAAATGTGTATCATACAACGGATAAAATAAGAGGAACATGACTGCAGTAATTTGTGAGATAAAACCGAGGAACTAGACAATAGACCTGGATGAATAGACAAAAAAGTCTATCCCCTGTCTGCCTTTTCCTTGCTTGTCTCAAACCCAGACACGTATTTTTCATGCTTATAATAACGTGTACATTTCCTGCCACATCACTCTTTATACCATTTAAAACGTTCCCTACGTGGATATCATTTCAATTTCTCTGTATTCATTCCACACGTATCCCTTCACCTGTCTCCCTCTCCTCTTGCCTTTCTATCTCTCTGTCCTGTTCATTCCCCTCTCCCCACTTCCTCTCTCCTGTGTGTCCTACCCAATCTCCCCCTCTGCATCCCTTTTTCCACCCCTGCTCTCTCTCTCCCTCGCTCTCTCTCTCTATTCCATGGTAACCCCACATTAACCCCCCCTGTACATGAGGACGAGTTGTGTAATAATGGGCAGCTTTTTGGTGCTTTCTTTCATCTCCCTCTCAGGGCTTTTTCACTAAACGTCAGTACCCATCTTGTCTTCTCCCCTCTTCTACCCCTTGCCTCCCTGGGCTACACTTCCAACGCCAACCCCCCCCTCCACACACACACACACACACACACACACACACACATTCATCCAATCTTCCCTCCATCTGTCCTGCTATCACTCCATCCCTCCCACCCTTGGGGGAGAAGTGCTGTCCTGTTGTGTTTATTGATTAGTGGCATACAGTAAATGTGATGGTTTGTCTGCATGCCTCCAGGTCAATAGTAATAGACAATACCCTCATTATTTCCACCTAAGGTGCAAGACAGAGATGTACATGTGATACATGTGCATATGATACATGCATATGTACATGCATGCATATGTACATATGATACATCTCTTTGCGTCCTCTGTTTTTATTCATAATTCATCTTTTTATATAGCCCATTGAAGATATGAGGAAACACACAGGGGTGCCCGCAGAATCCTCTTTGAAGATATGCAGATCAGAGAGGTTGTGATGTCACACGACCTACCATAAATACGCCTCTACCTTTAGTCCAGTCCACAAGCAAACACACTATACACTGATTTTCCTGCATATGATTTATAAACCAGATACAAAATACTTGATTTGAACAGCTTCAACTACATACTAGCATAGCTGAGAGGCTGAGCAGCAGACCTCCTTTTGGAGCCGTGATTTCAAATTTTACTTTTGATAAAGACCTTAACTAGCTAAAGAAATGAATGTTTGTTAAATTAAGACCAATTTGCTGCAAACATTTCTTGCCATCATAATTGTAAGCCAATGCTCTTTAGAAATTAGCATGTAGGCCGATGATGGCGTCTATAACTAGACTCTTGTGTATGTCAGTTTCTTTTAAGGGAATAAAGCCATCTAATGCCTTTTGTAGGCTATATTAATCACAGTTCAAGTCGGGAATTATTCCTAGCACTTTGAAAACAGTCCAGCACCATAAAACAATGTGGTAATAGTCACATCAATTTGCATGACACAACATCATTGTTGCAAACAGAGCAAGACTTACACCAATGCATTGTTTGTGACAGCAGTTATTCAACAGTCACACCAAAATGGATAACCAGCCCTGGCCCTGTGGTAATCTACCCATCACCCACAGGACACTGAGAACAGATCACCAATGCCAGTGTTTTCATTAAAAGCCAACAAAGCTGTATCTATTTGAAAATATTGCATATTTTGCTGTAAATCCACATTTCCCATTGGGCTACTGGGCATGCAGTTTGCATACTCTGTGTACAGCTAGGGTCGCCACTGGACACATACGAACTAACATACACACTTTTTTTTCCCGGATTTGTCCCCCCTTTTCTCACCAATTGTATCCGGCCAATTACCCCACTCTTCTGAGCCGTCTGAGTAGCTTATCCACCCCCTCTCCGGGGAGGGCTGCAGACTACCACATGCCCCCTCCGACACGTTGAGTCGCCAGCCGCTTCTTTTCACCTGACAGTGAGGAGTTTCGCCAGGGGGACGTAGCGCAAGGGAGGATCATGCTACCCCCCCCCAGTCCCTCCCCCCAAACAAGAGCCCCGACCGACCAGAGGAGGCACTAGTGCAGCGACCAGGACACATACTCACATCCGGCTTCCCACCCACAGACACGGCCAATTGTGTCTGTAGTGATGCCCAACCAAGCCGGAGGTAAAACGAGGATTCGAACCGGAGATCACTGTGTTGGTAGGCAACGGAATAGACCACTACGCTACCCGGACACCACATACACACTTTTCTGCATCTTCACTGCTCCTCTTATCATATCGTTGTTTTTTTTTCACGTTCACTTTTTCTCTCTCTCTCTCTCTCTCTCTCTCTCTCTCTCTCTCTCTCTCTCTCTCTGTAGCCCCCCCCCCCCCCCCCCCGCCCCATCAGTTGCGGGTTTCCTCCAGAAATGACATAGAAAAGATAGATGGTACATTATTAATTCTGTGATGGACTTATCTGAGGAGGCAGTTGAAAGGCAGGACAGACCATCAGTCATGGTCCAACTTTCCATTTACACAACAGCCCTGATTTAAAAAAAAAAAAAAACCTTCCTACACAGGAGCTTAGAGAAGCTGGCTTGCAAATGGTTTCCTAAGTCTAGCAGAGCGTTCTAATGGCCAACACTAGCAAACTGTATTCGTGTCTAACAACCTTCCAAACTTTGGCCCCCTTAACACCTGGCTTAATGTGCATCCTGGATGATTGGACTGTGAACGGACGAGGGTTAATCACATAAAAATACAGCTGTACATACACGCAAGATGCACTGAGCAGAGATTGCGATCTGATTGCTCAAATCATCTCCAGAGCTGGTGAGCGGTACATTGCAACCACATTTAATTAAGGCGTATATGGAATTGCATTTTCTCCCCCCTGTACAAATTCAACTTCTGCACAATAGCCAGGATGCTTATTCAGACATGGTGGCGGGAGCCAGACATGCAGTAGCGCATCGAAAATAATGACAAGTTTTGGGGTTTGATCAACTCCATTTGTAACAGACATTTGTCAATAATACAACAAAAAAAACAACCTTGATTTAATCTAAGTGTGCATCCTGTTTCCTTAACTTGCTTTTACCTTCTCAATTGATTAGTATTTCACTGTAACTGTCAACGCCACTACACAACTACCATAGCATGCTGTCACATTTTCCAATGCACAGTGTCTTATTAAAAGGATAATTCAGAATTACTGACAGAAGGTGGTATTATATATAGGCAGTGCTATTAAGTCAAGTCATTTTTATTTGTATAGCCCATTATCACAAATTACAAATTTGCCTCAGTGGGCTTTACTGCAATACAACATCCTGTACGTAGACCCTAAAAAAAGAACCAAAACATATACATATATATTAAATAAATAAATCTACTACTACTAGTACTACTACTACTACTACTTTTGGCTGCTCCCGTTAGGGGTCGCCACAGTGGATCATCGGTTTCCATCTCTTCCTGTCCTCTTCATCTTCCTCTGTCACACCAGCTACCTACATGTCCTCCCTCACCACATCCATAAACCTCCTCTTTGGCCTTACTCTTCTCCTCTTCCCTGGAAGCTCCATATTCAGCATCCTTCTCCCAGTATACCCAGCATCTCTCCTCCACACGTCCAAACCATCTCAATCTTGCCTCTCTTGCGTTGTCTCCAAACATAAATAAATAAATCATTTACTATTAAATGTATCCCTGAAAATGTCTAACCTTAAACAAAATCACGTTTTCCAGTAACTACTGGAAAACGTTAAAACTCACTACTACTAGCCTAACTTGTTATAGCCTAGCTTGTTACTTAAAATAGCCTAATTTGTGATACTGGGATATACAAATAAAATTGACTAACATATCAGGGAAAGAACACAAGATGGAGGGCCAGAAGCAGGAAGATTATTATTATTACTAGAAGAACCCCGATACAATGTAACGGTTTGGTTTATCCACCCGTCTAAATCCCCCTCCTCTTCATCCTGCCAGCTAACCGCCTTCCCCCTGCCCCTAAACCCCCCCTCCAACTCCCTCCCCCAAATGCTCAGAATCATCTGAAATGCCGAGAAAAGTGGTTTTTAGCCATTTTTAGAAAATGCATATTTTGCATATTTATGCATAATTATAATTTTCTGGGATTTTTCCCCTTACTCTCTGAGACAATACCTACCACCTCCAACAAGAATGAGGATCATAAGTGCTTTAGTTTTCGGTCCCGCTATCTACACTAACTAACACACACACACACACACACATTCCGAAAATATATGAGTAAGATTAGTCGTAGTAGTACTTCAAAATTATTTTTTTTTACTTTCTTGTTATAAATTGTATTTCTGCTCGTTCTATTTAAATACCAACCAACATAAACAATCCTAGCATACAATAACATGCATGTCATATAACTTAAGATGCATTACGGAGAACGAGACAACGGTGGATGTGGTCCAGTTCTTTAATCCAGTGGTTCTCAACCTTGTTGGGGTCCTGGACCCCCTGCGTATTTTTGATCTACCCTGAGGACCCCTCCACCTGATCTTGCGGAGGGGGGGTTGCAATTTGATAGAAACAGTAGAAACTGCATTTTAAATTACATTATAGCATTTATTCACTCTTTGGGGCAAAAATAAGAGCTTTCAGTTGTAACTTAGATATAGTTAACACAACAGAATTCTTATGCAGTAACTTTCAGATATATATAACAAAATAGAATGTGTATTCAGTAACTTTCAGATATATGTAACAAAACAGAATTTTTATGCAGTAACTTTTAACAATGCAAACGGGAGCGAGATCTCTTATTAAAATACAACAAATTACACTTGTGAAACAGATGTAATTAGAAAAAAAAGTCCTGTTACCCTTTATAGTTTAGGTAGATAAAGGTCTGTCACATTTGAGTAAAATAATCCTATTTCTATAAATGTCATAGGATCTTTTTTTTAAAGACATTTTATTTTCACGGACCCCTTGCAATTACACCGCGGACCACTAGGGGTCCGCGGACCCCCGGTTGAGAAACACTGCTTTAATCCATATACACTCAACAGCTCATGCCTACAACACCAAGCACCAGTAGAGGGAGCTCTGATATGGCTATCTCAATGCCACTACATTACACTACTCTCCTTCAAATAAAAAACCTCCGATATCCATCCATCATCCATCCATCTATCCATCATCCGAACCGCTTATCCTGCTCTCAGGGTCTTCAAAAGCGCAACGCACATGTCCCCAGTCAACCAGCCAAACTCAACAAATAACATTTAAAAAGCGGCGTTTTTTGTTCTTGAAAAGTCGGTAGACGTCCGCTCCGATCACTGACAGGCACACACTGACCTTTCACTCCGTCATCCGCATTAGCGATCGTCCACTGTCCCGATCTCCCCAGGCTAGGATTCAAACTCTTCCTTTGCCTCGCTGAACTCCGCTCACGCCCCGGTCTGAAGTGTCGCCATCTTGCCAGCTTCACTAATCACGTAGCCGTAGGTTAGTTAGCTAGCTAACCAGCCAGCTAGCTAGCCAGCCAGCTAGCCGTTTCTTAACGCTACCAAGTTCTTGTCTGTGATCCACTTCCCCGCAAAGTTGCATCGCTTTGTTGGATTTTTCTTATCCCCTCCTCGTCGCCGAACTGTAATATACTGGGATAACGCCTAATTTAAGAAACATTACGGAGACCGACACGACGCCGTCTTTCCGACACTTTCTAAATGAAGGTACGCTCAACTGCGCATGCGCGCAACACAACAGAGAACACGCCCAGCACACGTAGATGGCGCCCCGATACCGCCAGTACATTACAACGCACTTGCACAGCTGTTTATTTCATGTCCGCTGTATTGCTAGATACCTGTAATACCCCGGTCGTTGAGGCGGAAAAGCTGTGATTGTTTTCATTTTCAACTCGCTGTAATTTATAGAGGGAAAAGGTTATATTGGTAAACATCGGATCACAAAGAGCCACGCATATCGACAGCGACCCCTAGAGGATAAATGCTGAGTCTCATCAGCAGCCAGTCAGACCAGCTTGGTCTAGTCACAAAGGCCCGAACTGAGGAAGCCTCTCGGATGAGGCGAAACGTCTTCACGGATATAGACCAAGTCCAGCTGCACTCGATTCAACTCCT
>NC_079215.1:6316615-6356615 GCF_029633865.1 Lampris incognitus | reverse complement strand
TGAAACAACTGATACATGATAAGATGTGTGCTGCGAACGGGAACGTTTCCAAAGCGAGAGACACAACAACCGTGTTGAATCTCTCGCTTCTGGCACTACACCTTCCAGCAGGCGAGATGCTGCAAGGGGTATTGCTGCACCCCAGAGACATTAGTGCACACCAGTGGAGGCTGGCTAGTAAGGGGCGCTGGGGCGCCACCCCCTTGAAATATCAAGATATGAAAATCTATTAAACTTGTTAAATATAATGTAGTTGTATAATGCAAATAATGATGAAATAAAAGTGTTGTCAGTCTGTGAGCAGCCATTAAATATTGGTTGCAATGGTATTTGGGTGATTTCTGTCTGAATACATATACTTCCTGTCTGAATACATATACTTCCTGGGTGAGGGGCGCCGGCCAAACCACACCTTATGTAAGCCCTCAGACTTGTGGCGAGCAGGTGACCTGAGGCTGCTGTCTGATTGGTTTCTTCAGGTTGTCCAGGGGGCGCAGTTCTGTGCCGCCCCAGACACCCCCACTTTTATCGGCAGTGAATTGGTGTTGTTTTAATGGGTTTTTTTTTATCTAACGTGATTGGACAACTCTCGTGGCTGTCAATCATGTTCACACCCACCACCACCACGCCTCGTCTCGTCTGTCAATCATCATCGTTTACGAACCCTGATAAAATCTATAGGCTACATTGTCCTTCTTAATAACTCTGTGATGGTGTGGACATTAGAGCAGCTGTCAGGTGTGCTGTGCCAAAGTAAATGACGCCCCCCCCCAAACATTTTTAGCACCAGCCGCCACTGGTGCACACTGTATGTAATTTCCTCTCTGATCACCGAGCTCAGAAAAAAAGGGACACTGAACAAGATTCAATGTTTCTAATAACTGAACCGGTCTTGAACAATTAGTTCTTTAAATAACGAACATTGACCGAAATTTCTTCTCCTATCTGTATAACTGAAAAAGGTGCGCCCCTGAATTACCCCACTCTCCCGAGCCGCCCCGGTCTCTGCACCACCCCCTCTGCCCATCCGGGGAGGCCTGCAGACTACCACATGGAGTCGCCAGCCGCTTCTTTTCACCTGACAGTGAGGAGTTTCACCAGGGGGACGTAGCGCGTGGGAGGAGCACGCTACCCCCCCCCAATAGGTGCCCTGACCGACCAGAGGAGGCGCTAGTGCAGCAACCAGGACACATACCCACATCCGGCTTCCCTCCTGCAGACACAGCCAGTTGTGTCTGTAGAGACACTCAACCAAACCAGGGGCCAGTTGTGTCTGTAGGGACGCCCGACCACACCAGGGGTAACATGGGGACTCGAACCAGTGATCTCTGTGTTGGCAGGCAACAGAATAGACCCCCACGCTACCCGGACGCCCCGAGCGCTTCTCTTTAACTGACACGCCGCTGTTGTCACCTTTGTCACGAGTGTGTGTGAAGTGTCCAGCCTGCAAACTTTGGTAAACCAACTGATCTCGGGAGTTTGCCCCATTATGATTCTGCCCCCGTCATCCGCGAATAGCGTCACACGTGTGATGCCCCCCACCCACCCCCCACCCCCCCAAAGCAAACGAGATAAGGAGTTTGGGAGCGCCACGTCTCCACTTTCAAACACTCTCCTGGCTCCTCGGTTCTGTGTTAACAATCAAGATGTCGGCCGATAGCGACGCCCGGGCGCAGGCCGTTATCTTGATCAGCATCTGAAACCTGGTTTCCTTAATGGCAGCGGCCATGAAATCCCCCTCCTCCTCCTCCTCCCCCCCCAGAGAAGAACGGGTGGATGACTTGGATAAAGACAAAAGTTTACAAATTTGCCACAGTGAATGCAGAAACGGAGAGAGAGAGATAGATTAAAATAGTTATGGAAACAGCAGGACAAGTAGGAGAACAGAAAGGGAAGGAGAGAGGAGATAAGGTAAAGCAGCTGGGGCAGAAACAGAGAGAATGATAAACGGACAAGAAGGGGGGGGAGTTTAATTCTTTCTTCTTCCTCTCACCGTTTTTCTTTCTCTTTGTGCCATGAGCTTTTCTACTTCCATTTCCTTCATTTCCCCTTTACACAGAAACTGGTTTGATATCTGGCGGCGGGGTGGGGGTGGGGTGGGGTGGGGTGGGGGGGCTCCCCTCCTCTTTCATCATTTCACTCTTTCTCTGACTCTTTCTGACCGTCTCCGTCATCATGTCTCTCACTCTTATCTATGCTATATCTCTCTTATCTTTAAGCCCGCTCTACCATCTCTCTCTCTCTCTCTCTCTCTCTCTCTCTCTCTCTCTCTCTCTCCGTCTGTCTCTCTCATCACCTCTTTCTTTCCGCCTCTGTATCTCTTGCTATATTTCTCTCTGCTCCTCCTTCCTCATCACTGTTTACTCTACTCCCCTCTCACCAAACTCCCACCCTTATGCGTGTGCCAGACCAATACAGACTCGCCCTCTATGAGTCCACTCTAGTGTCAACTTCTGACCTGCAACTCAAAGCTCTGTATGAATGCCCTGTGATGGCCTGGCGGCCTGTCCAGCATGTCTCCCCGCCTGCCGCCCAATGACTGCTGGGATAGGCTCCAGGTCATTCCATCCATTATCCAAACCGCCTATCCTACTCTCAGGGTCGCGGGGATGCTAGAGCCTACCCCAGCAGTCATTGGGCGGCAGGCGGGGAGACATCCTGGACAGGCCACCAGGCCATCACAGGGCTATATATATACGTATATATAGCGTTTTTTTCCCCAAAACCGTCAATGGTGTTGAGTGCTCGACTAATGAGGAGCGAAATATCAACACAGATACAGGAAAAAAGATTTTAATGCATAGCAGTACAGGCCTGTTTCGTGCGTCGCGCACTCATCAGCTGCTAAATCTTTTTTCCTGTATCCGTGTTGATATATATATATATATACACACACACACACGTATGTATATACGTATGTGTATATGTATGTATATATGTATATATATATACACACACACACACATATATATATATATATACACACACACACACATATATATATATACATTTATAAAGATAGATGTAGGAAAAAACTTTAACACATAATAGCAGAACAAGCTCGTTTCGCGCATCACGCACTCATCAGCTGCCAATGTGGTTAGACAATAAGGAAAAAACATACACAGCCAATAAATACCACGTTGCCCCGCGTCACGCCCCCAGCCACGGTGCACAGCAACCAATGGCAGGATAGAAAACATCTGAAAAATTACGCCCAATGGGGTGGGTACTCAACGATGCACAGCAACCAATGGGAGGATCGAAAACAGTTGAAATTTTTTGAAAAATAACATCAGAAACACTACAACCAATAGGGGGTAGGGGGCGGGGCTTGTTTCGACAAAGCAAGGACTTAAAGGGCCAGGGCACTGCTCAAGAAGCCTAAATGTAAAATATAACAAGGCAACATCCAACGGGGCACTTTATGTACATCATATAGCGCAGTGTTTCCCAACCCAGTCCTCAAGGACCCCCATATCCTGCAGGTTTTCTTTGCAACCCTGAATAGGTACCTGTTTGTAGTTATTCAACCAAACAGCAATGAATTATGTCAGATTTTGCACATCTTGCATAATTAAATACTACGAGATGATTGGTTGGGTAAGCACCAGCAGGGCGTAACTATGCAGGGTTACAATGAAAATCTGCAGGATATGGGGTCTTTGAAGACTGGGTTAGGAAACACTGATATAGTGGAATGGTGCTGGAGCACAGCTGGAAGAGTAGACAGCCCAAACACAACAATACAACATCTAATAAATATCACATGTGTATCATCTAATGAAGGGGGGGGGATAACAAAGACATTGGTTTACTTGTAATTGCAAAGCAGACATTCCCCTCTGTGTCCACAGCTGGCGGCCAACTCATCTCCACTGTTTAAGGCAGACACGTCAGGCTCGCAAACAACAAAATGCTTCTCTGCCAAGCAAGTCCCAGCCCCTGCCCCATCGGTTGTAGTGTTTCTGGTGTTATTTTGTTATTGTTGAGTGTTTCTTTTAACAAAGTTATATATACATATATATACTATATTACTCTATTTGTACCTCACGTGCCCTCCCTCCCTTTACTGTTCTCTCTCCCTTTTATTACCTCCCGAACTCTATTCACCCCCCATTGATTGCAATCCCTCTCTTTCGAGCTCTACCTCTGCTCACCACCTTTTTCAGTCAATCTTCAAGCCTCTCTGCCTCTCCGTCAAGCCCCCCATCTCAAACACATTTCTGTCTCTGTTTTACCCTACTCCCTTTCTTTCTCTATCTTTCTCTCTCAAATAACCTGTCTCGCTATGATCACCTTCATCTGTCCCTCTTCTTCAAAAATCATATTCTGTTTCATGGCTTGTGTGTGTTACCACATACCAGTAAAAAAAACCAAAAAAAAAAACAACCTCTGTTTCCAATCTGGACTTGATGACTGACAGGCTGTATTGGACAGAGATGTTCCTGTACACTATCCCCACTGTCCTGGCCACTTGGTTATGCCTCCCAGTGTATGCTGTCCTAGCCTACATCTTTGCACAGCCTGCACCTTGGATTGCTGTCTGCTGTGGTAGACCTCTGCTTCTATGGATCTGTTGTGGAGTGTCTGCTCTTGTGCTGCCATGACCAGACCCTCTCTGCTGTCCTTCACACCAGCCTTTTCTAGCCACCGATAGGATTTCTTCCCATGGAGGGCTTGGTCCTCCAAGACATCTACTCTTCTTGTTCTTCCTCATCACCATCTGTCCTCTGTTGGCTGAGGTGCTCACTGAGCAGTTTCTCCTCGAGGGCCATCTTCCTGGTGTACTCTTGGATGCTCCTTGTTTCATCCTGGATAGTGGCTCTAACACTCACCAATCCTCGGCCTCCCTCTTTTCACTGTTCGTGCAGTCTCAGGGTGCTTGACCTCGGGTGGAATCCTCTGTGCATGGTGAGGAGGTTTCGTGTTTTGCCATCTGTGGCTTCTATTTCCACCTGTGGCTAGTTTATTATCTGGGTATCCGATGACTGGTACATGGTGATGGCTTGGATCTCATTCCTGCCATTGAGCTGGCTTCTCAGGATCTGCCTTACTCTCTGGAGGTATTTGGCTGTGGCTAACCTCCATGCTTTCTTGTGTAGGCATGTGTAACCCCTACCATGTAGGTGGGGCCTGGGTTCTGCTTTAAATAAGTGGTGCTATTACCTGAAGTAATACACTGTTTAAATTGTTACCAAGTGTTTCTTAATTCTTAACTTCGATTATAACTATTGGCGGTGCCTCCATTAACTGTGTGGAAATAGTTTGAATATGACTTCCTTTTAAACCTTTAAATGTATTTATATTTTAATACCACTATGAATTGTCTATTCTAAATGTCTATGACGCAACACATTTGCTTTAAATTCAAATATACCAAAAGGTAGGTATTTATTAACCAGATGTTAACGTAAAATAATTGTAGTTTGGAATTATCAACAGTCAATAATAATAATAATAATAATAATAGACAATGTCACAATATGTATAAACAAATGGCTCAAAGCCTGTTCCAATTCTATTCAATAATAATTAATATTTCCAATAAAACTCTGTTGTCAACTCAATCAATGTAAAGACAAATTGTACATGTACCAATAAAACCAAAATAAACTGTGGGCCCACACTCACACACACACACACTCTCACACAAAGTAGCGCAGTCCAAGTGTAACGTTAGAGTGTAACGTTACCGTTGCAGGCCTGACGTTGCTTGTGAGCGGTGAGGCCTTAAAACTGTAATTGGCCGCTTCGCTTGTTTCTGGACACAAGCATAAACAAAATAGCACGTGCTTAATTTCAGTACTCACGTATCCGTGGAAATGGAGTGGGGAAGAGGGGACCAAAGAGAGCCGAAGAGAGCCGAAGAGCGACGTAGAGAGGCAGAGATGGGGGGGGGGGGGTCAAGCGCTCTGCTGCGAGCGCAGGAGAATGAGTGAGGGCGTGAAGAAACCACCGGACAGTCACAGGCACACCAGGGTAAGGAAACGGTCTCCGCAGTCGTCCAACGGAGAGCTTTCCTGGTCCTTGGTCTCTCACCTCCGACTATGTCCAAATCCTCTTGTACATCCAGTCAGCACATACATCCCACGGATAACGCTCTGTTGATCCCGACGTTATGTACAAACAGCTCAAAATACAGAATAGCAGCTTCCCTCAGCGGTGTTCTGACTCTTTACTTCACGCGACCTAACGTCGTAGTACTAAGTCCCGCCCCTCTATCTCAGCATACATTTTGGTTGGCTAAATATTACAGACGTACCAATGAAAGAAAAGAAAGGAATGAATGACATTTAACATCAGTTAGGCTGTAATCCTAACAACCAAGCTAGCAACAAGTACCATATATTGTACACATCAAATAAACCATGCTCATGAATGAACTCACGTTAGAGCTTGTAAGTTGTACATATCATAACTTATAACCATTGTAAATAAACGTGTACATAACCATGAAATGAACTGTAGCTTATTTATTGAAGGTACTGTAATCTTATTTATTCATTTAACTTCTTCTGTTTTAACTTATTCATTAAATGCTCATAGCTCACTTTATCCACTGGGCTACACATGTGGTAGAAAAAAATCACTGCCAGTCAATGTATCTTGAAATCCACAAAAGGTTGGTAGTCAATGTTTTTGGTTTTTCTTTGGAACTGCAGATATTTTATTTCCTGTGCAAACATTGTCTGTGAGACTTTGTTGATACAGCAGACGACCAAAACATTACTTACGTTGATGTTAACTAACCTCATCACTAGGTTAACCTTGCTCTGATGGCAAGCTTTCTCATTCCAATGTTGGACAAATGAACCAAAATTCCAACCAAATACTGAAGAGGGAATCTAAAGGGATGAGAGGAGGAGGCAGCAGCTTCTGTGGTCAATTATCACTTGCAGTCCCTGTGACATGCACTTAGGAGTCGCCGCCATTGTAATGATGTTCTAGTTTATCGCTGTATTGCTTTTTGGCTGACTTGACGGCTTTCCTCAGTGTGTACCTGGCTTCCTTGTACCGGTCCTTATCCCCGGCTTTACATGTGACAGTCCTTTTTTTTAGTCTCAGCCGAATGTCACTATTGATCCAAGGTTTCTGATCCGGATAAGAGCAGATGTTACAAGTACACATAATTTAACATAGCCAGTAACTGAATCAGCTTATTCGTCAGGTTCAGAGGGTATCTAAACATCCACCAGTCTGGTGAATCAAAACAACCCTGAAGTTTGAGCTCATTTTCCCCCAACCATCACTGTACTGTCCTCAAGGTGGGTTTCTCACTCCTAACTTTTCTGCTTTTAAACAGATAGCAAGGGCACAGATGAATGGTCTGATTTCCCAAAATGAGGCCTTGGAATAGACCTGTAGGTTCTCTTGATAGTGGAGTAGCAGTGATCCAAGATCTTGTTGCCCCTGGTTGGACAGCTGACATGCTAGGAGTATCTAGGGAGCACCAATTTGAGGCTGCAGTGATTAAAGTCCCACAATGGAAATAGCCTGGGGATGCTGATTCTCATAGCTGCTGATTGTGCCATAGAGTTCTTCCAGAGCTACTGTAGTGTTGGCTTGTGGTGGAATGTAAACAACAATTAACAGGATAAAATGGTCAACACTTGATTGTAAGATGTTCCAACACTGGAGAACAGGACTGGGAGAATCCTTCTACATCAGTGCACTACGAGTTGTTAATCAGAAACCATGCACCCCTACCTTTTACCTTCCTAGCTGTTTCACACAAGTGGTCCAGTCAGGCTGTATTGCCTTGTCTGGGATGTTCGAGGTCAGCCAGGTCTCAGTAAAACAGAACACGCAGCCACCCCCTCATGTCCCGTTGGGCGCCAATACATCAGCGGAGTTAATCTAGCTTGTTACCAACAGAATGTACATTGGCTAGCAAAATGCTAAGGATGGAAGTTCGAGTCAGGCGACGCTGTAGTCTAACCAGAACCCCACCTTGTCTTCCATGTCGCTGCATGTATTGGCATCAGGTGCTGGTGTTCCAAGATACCTATGTTTGTAAACAATGTATTTTAGGATCTCCGGAGGTGCGCACGAACATTTAGTCTTAAGTCAAGTAAGGTCTGAAGGTCATAAATGATCACTGTAGATGCAGTATGTGCAAGAAAACTAACAATTAACACAAAAGCTAATACAATGGGAGACAGATGCTCATAGCATGTCACCATCGGTTGGCGCCATCTTGTTCCATTCTATGGCAAGTTTTAGGCATACCATTGATAACTCCACCCTGTCTCCCTCCCCATACAGCTGCAACCATGGAATCATTTTCGACAGCGACCCCTCCTTTGAACACCACGTCAATCAGATCACCAGAACTGCCTTTTTCCACCAAAAAACATAGCTCGTCTCTGCCCTTAACTCTCCTTCTCTGCTGCCAAAACGTTCAGCCATGCCTTCATCACATCCATAACGGCTACTGCAACAACATTCTCTATGGCTCATCATCCGAAGTCCTAAACAAACCCTAGTACACCCAGAACTCTGCTGCTCGCTCAATCCTGCTCCCGTGACCACATCACTCCTGTCCTCCAGAACCTGGGTGATTTATGCAAACAGCCCGTGTTGGTGATCCAACATGGAAATATGCATTTACAACTGTATTCTTGTCAAAAGCACTGCATCCAGTACAAGTCAAGTTCTCCAAGTAATCTGGCCGACTTCAGATATTTTACAAACCGAGGTAGGAGCAAACGGAGCGCATAAAACCCAACCGGTGTAGAAGCGGTGCAAGTCGGGAGCTATTAATCCCTGTGGACAGATTGGCTGTGATGATGGCAAGATTGTGTTGTGTGGTGCAGCAGCAGTGAATTTTGTATAGGCTCTGTAAAGGGAAGGAGCTCTGCATGTGGCTGGCCTATCATGCAACGATGTGGACACAGCTACCCAATGAGGATTTTCCTTCATCACGAGTACGGTTATTGACACATTTTACTCAGATGATACTGGTAAAAAGTACATTATCCATACCGGATACTCGTTTCATCCAAATACTCGGCTCAAGCTTACTATGTATGTATGTATGTATGTATGTGTTATGTGTGGCTGGTTTTGTGTGCTCTGCTTTCCTGTTTTGTTCTCTCTGTGTCTCTCTCCTCTACCTTCCTTCTCTCTAGGTGTGGAGCAGCTCCAAGTAATTAAGTAAGCTGATTGAATAAAAGGGGGCCTGAGGAGCACTGAGGGTGTCAGACACACTAAAGCCTGACAGCCTGCAGCAGCACAGTTTTAGAGAGTTTTTCCCCCCTTCTTTTCTCCTCAAGTGTTTTACTACTTAGTGGGGTTTGGGGTTTTTTTTGGGGGGGGGGGGTTGTGTGTGTGTGTGTGCTGGGTTTTGGTTAGTTTGTTATTTTGGTTTGGGTTGGAGATTTATGGTAGTCCAGTTATTGGGTTTTGTTTCTGGCTCAGCTTAGTTTGCCTTTTCGCAGCCTGTCCAGCGTGTCTCCCCACCTGCCACCCAATGACTGCTGGGATAGGCTCCAGCATCCCCACTACCCTGAGAGCAGGATAAGCGGTTCGGATAATGATGGATGAATGGATAGTTTAGGATAAAGAACTGGGTTCAGCAGCCCATTGCGTTGTTGGCCAGGTTTCTCCCCCAACTTCTGTTCTGTTTGGTCGGGATCTCCTTCTCCAGCATGTGCTGACTGGTAAAGCTCAGGAAGCGTACGCATCTCTGTCCCCTGAGTTTGAGTCTTGACTATGAGAAAGTCGAAGCACCTGTGCTTAGGGTATATGAATTGGTGCCTGAGGCATATCGCCAAAAATTTTGCCGTGTCAGTAAAGTAGACAATCAGACTTGTGTTGAATTCCGCCGCAAGAAAGAAGCCTTATTTGATCGTTGGTTTCACTCAAAAAATGTCAAGGAACTTGGCCAATTGTGCAACGTAATACTTTTGACAGAATTTAGAAACTGCTTGCCCGATAAAATCACTACTTACATCAATGAGCAGAAGGTGTCCGACGCAGCTGTCCTTGCGAGTGAGTACGTCTTCACACAGGGACAGATTTTCATCCTCGGGGCGTAATGTTCCTGTTGCCAAACACCCTGTCTTGCCATCCAAGCCAAGCTTTGATATGGAGGTGAACCCCAGTGGTAAGGAAGGAAGGTGTAGGGGCTAAGGACAAGCTAGTTTGCTTTTACTGGAAAAAGTAGAGCCATACCGTAAATGGCTGTTTTGCCCTTAAAACAAACAAATAAATAAATTCTCAAGGCAGTTAATCTGTTGAAAATGAAAACTTTGCCCAGTCAGCCAATTTCGGCCAAGCTTGATCTTGAAATGTACCCTCCTTTTATCATCACAGGTTTTGTTTTTCTGGCAGACGGAGACCCCAGAGTTCCTGTTGCCATTTTGAGGGACACTGCGGCCTCACAGTCAGTCATCCTGGAAGGTGTGTTCCCATTGTCAGGAAAGTCATATGTCAATTGTGATGTGTTGGTGCAAGGGATTGGTATAAAGTTTGGGGGGGGGGTTGACCTTGCATCCTATTCACTTTGACTCTGTTCTTACTCCTTCCCTCAGGACAAGGCTTGCAGAGCATCAGAGCTCAGACCAGCTGCCTCACAGACAGCTTTTACCTCCAGGCGGTCAGAATAATGAACAGTAGGCTCCTTACATAGCTTTCATCGATTTGTTATTTTGTGGGATTTCTGATTTCTTATTGTTTTTATCATTTGCTATTTCCTTACACGCAGTTTTAAGGGCCGAGCGAGGCAAGGCACATGCATTTCAATGCATTTGAAGGGACATGGTACTTTTTATATGTATATGATGATAAAGTGAACTTGAACACAGATTTAGTTAAGGGGCGTGTAGTAGTAGGAGTTCACTCACAGAGGGCGTGCCTTTCATTTTGGACGATGATTTGGCTGGGGGTAAAGAGCTTGTTTGTCAATCCTGAGGCGAATGCGTTTCCCGTTTCTGAGCACCTAGATGATTCGAGGCAGAAACATACGGAGGTGTTTTCAGTTTGTGCTGTTACTCGCGCAACGTCGGGAAGGCAATAGCGGGATTTGTCTGACCGGAGGGAGAGAGGTTGAACTAGCTGAGATTTCCATGGTTAAGGCTGGCCGTTTGACTTTTCCACCTGTTGTTTCTCCTACAGCTCCGGCTGTCCTCCCCTCCCACGTGGAAGAGTGAGGCTCTAAAGTGTGTACGCCACGGGGTTGTTGAGCAAAAACCTGATCTGCCGCTAAATACTGTTTTTGATGCTGTCGTTTCAGGGACAAAATCGAACAAAATGTTCTCTAGTTACTTTTTGAAAGATGATGTGCTTATGCGTAGACGCAAGATGATTGGGGTGCTGTGAAACAAATTGTAGCTCCACAAACCTATGGGCATGAAATCCTCAGACTGGCACATGATAATCCATTCCCTGGCAATCTAGTGGTCAATCAAACTTATGATCATGTTTTGAGATTGGTTTTTCCGGCCAGGGCCAAAAGAAGATGTGTGGCAGCATTGCAAAACTTGCCATGTCTGGGGCATCTGGGTGGAGTGGCGGTCTATTCCATTGCCTACCAACACCAGGACCGCCGGTTTGAATCCCCGTGTTACCTTCCACTTGGTCGAGCGTCCCTACAGACACAATTGGCCGTGTCTGCGGGTGGGAAGCCGGATGTGGGTATGTTGCTGCACTAGCGCCTCCTCTGGTCGGCCGGGGCTCCTGTTCGGGGGGGATTGGGGGGGAATAGCGTGATCCTCCCACGTGCTACGTCCCCCTGGCGAAACTCCTCCCGGTCAGGTGAAAAGAAGCGGCTGGTGACTCCACATGTATGGGAGGAGGCATGTGGTAGTCTGCAGCCCTCCCCGGATCGGCAGAGGGGGTGGAGCAGAGACCGGGACGGCTCGGAGAGTGTGGTAATTGGCCAAGTGCAATTGGGGGGGGGGGGGTCCAATAAATAAATGAAATTAAATGAAAATAAAACTCGCCATGTCTCTGGCAATCCAAAGCAGACCATCTCTCCACATCCTCTTTATCCCATTCCTGTTGTTGGTGAGCCATGTGAGCGCATAGTCGTGGACGGTGCTGGTCCTTTTCCCCACACAAAGGCCGATAACAAGTTCCTTTTGACAATTGTGTTCTCCGTGACACGGTTTCCTGGGGCCATTCCCATGCGCAAGGTCACGGCCTCCGTGGTTGTAAAGCAGTGGGGAAGTTTTTCTCCCTACTGGTCTGCCTAAGGTAATAAAACGGGTAATAATCAACAGGCGTATTCTGGGTCCGCGGTGGTGTAGCGGTCTAAGCATCGGCTTTGTGTGGATGCAGTTGCCCACTGGGGACCGGGGTTCGCGCCCCAGTCTTGTCAGATCCGACTATGGCTGGACTCGATGAAGCAGTAATAATTGTCTTCGGGAGGGGGACGGAGTCGGCTTGTGTTCGTCACATAAATTTGTCTCTGGGTGTGTCGGGAAAAGCAGAGGTTCGGCCTGGAGTCGCCTTGTCCCGGAAGTGGCGAGGCGTCTCCTTCCAGACTGCCGGCCGGAGAGATGCAGTTGGCGAACGCATGCAGCACGAGGGTGGGTGTTTGAACTAACATAGGGATCGATTGGCTACTAAATTGGGAGAAAAAAGGGAAAAATCAGAAATAAATGTAAGAAAAACAGGCGTATTCTACGGTTGAAAAGGAGGCTCCTGCCCTTTTCTTGGCCCTTTTGCTAGCGCGTCTACCGTTGCGTACACTGATCACAATCCTCTTGTATTTATCCATCAAATGCGGGATTCAAACCGGAGACTTACGCACTGGGCACTACTCTCACAAGCCTCCAACGTGGAGGCCAGTCGTGTTACAGGTGGTGAACATGTCCCGGCTGACATGTCACGTTGCTAATTCGCTTTTTAACTGCGTGAAGAACCTCCACTGCACTCCCGTTATTCGCCATCTTAGGGTGGGGGTACTGGGTGCAGCTGGTTTTTGTGCACTCTGCTTTGCTGTCTTGTTCCCTCTCTGTGTCTCTCTCCTCTTCCTGCCTTCTCTCGAGGTGTGAAGCAGCTCCAAGTAATTAAGCAAGCTGATTGAATAAAAGGGGGCCTGAGGAGCAGCGAGGGCATCAGACACACTAAAGCCCGACAGCCTGCGGCGGCACGGTTTTGGAGTGTTTTTCCTTTCCTGCTCCCAATGTGTTTTACTACCCGGCACGTTTTTATGTGTTGGGTTTTGCTTTATTTAGTTTAGTTTGGCTGTGTTGGAGATTGCTCATTGACCAGTTATCGGGTTTTGTTTCTGGTTCAGCTTAGTTTACGTATTCCTTTTTGGTAGTTTAGGGGGAGGAACTGGGTTTGCCGGCCTACTTACGCCCATGGGCGCAAGTCCATGAATACTGGGACGGCGTCCAGCGCTTCACCTGTGCCCCCATCCATAGGGTTAGTGGTTGTGTCATGAGGGCCATCCGACGTAAAACTTGGCCAAATCATTATGCGGATTGACAAGACCATACCAGATCGGTCGAGGCTCCATATGGGATCGGCTGAGGCCCGTGTTAACAACGACCGCCGTTGGTACTGTGTCCTCACAGGGTTGCGATGGAAACTGCAAAATCCGCTGTGGCGACCCCTGAGAAACAGGGAACAAGCTGAGGGAAGAAAAAGAAGAAGAAGAAGAAGAAGAAGAAGAAGAAGAAGAAGAAGAAGAAGAAGAAGAAGGTGGGCTGGCTGCATGGTTGGCCCAGTTTCTTCCCCATCTTTTGTTCTGTTTGGCCGGGATTTCCAACTCCTTCTGCTTATTTTCTGTTGCAGTTGGAGTATGATTACGTTTCTCAGTAAATACTCGTTAGCTTGGTTACCAAGTGCTTGTGGTGTCCTTTCATATGTTTCGTCTCCAGTTTAGCCTTTAGTTCTGAGAGGCCGTAACTGTATGTGCGTATGACTCTATCTGGGTGATGCCATATTTAGTCTCCATTTTGTCAGAGCATCATCCCCACCTTCCTTTCCCCCCCCTCTTCCTTATCCACTTCTATCCATTCATTTGATCCTTTTGTTGTCTCTCCATCCTTTGGCTAGATGGTTTAAGGTGTATGCTCCATTAGAGAAACCTTACATCTCCCTCCCCTCTCTCCCTCTTTTTTTCATGACTCTAGGCTAGAAAATCACAGGAAGAGTGGTGGATATCTGCCAACGGTATACCGCCAGTGCTTTGGCTTGCATTGATCAGGGCAAATGGAAAGCCATTCACAGACAGGCTAAAGGTCAGCGACAACCCTCAGTTAATGCCACGTTGATAAATGGACACATAAACGGGACAATGGTGTTAAAACCCAGTATAGGAAATCAGCACTTCAACTCCAATAACATGTTCTAGCAGCAGAAGGATACTACCTCATGTACTGGTGGATCCATATCTTTTGAGCCTTGCCCCGCACTATTATAATTCATGTCTTACCACATATTGCTGGGGGATATATTTAGAACTAGGGCCGTAAGAAAATATCGACACACTCGAGTATCACGATATCATCTTTTGTGATAATGTATCGATTCTCAAAACCACTATATCCATTTTTAATTGTTTATACGTAAAGGTTCATGACGAACATGTTGTGTTGTGTGTAACCCCACGACCGCTAGATAACAGTGTTGTAATCTATCTTCAGCCATTTGACTCCTCCACTCCAACACAACAACGTAAACTGAGACAGGAAGTAGCATAAGCACAAAGAACACGGGCCTATGAAAGCACAATGTATCGCCTTTCTTACATTTCTTACAGTATCACAATACACAGCGATACTATATTGAGTTGTAACCCCTGTATCATGATACGTATTGTGTCGCCAGATTCTCGCCAATACACAGCCCTATTTAGAACAACAAATGCATGTAAGCAAACATGACCAGTCACTGCTTTTCAGGTTTTTCAAAAGTTTTTTTGTTTTTTTAGGTTATTTTCAAACTTTGGCCTGTTGCTTGAGTCCAAATACAAGAACCCTTTTCTGTTGTTGTTGTTTTTTTCCCCCATCATTACTGGTTTGATTTCAAACTAAAAAATCGAATTGCGGTGAGATTGTGTAATACTGCATGTTCTGTTGTATTCACATCTACTATTAGTAACTTTTCACAAAAAAAACAAAAACAAAACAAAACATGGAGGACAGTGAAGGCTCAGCGTTTTCGGTTTTTATTTTTCAAAGCCATCCGGCACGCCAAAGTTCGCCACAAGAGGACACTGTTACATAACCTCACACGAACAGGAACAACTTTTGGATCCGCGGAAACATAAAATCTGGGTGAAAATAAGTTTAAACCGATCTGCTCCTTTCAAAAAAAAAAAATCTGGGTATTTTTCAGTGAAAATCGGTAAAAACCGAAAACACCGAGCCTTGAGGATAGTGTGCACGAAGTGTTCTTGGTTTGTAATGTTTAAATGGTGCCACGATGAAAATGCATCACGTGGTCAGCAGTACTTCCACCTGGGTTCACTACATGCAGTAATGTTGTACTATTCACAGCACAGGCTGGTCCTCTTATGTAAAAATTTGTCGCATCTAAAAGCAATTCATGAGTGTTTCGACTGACACTCAAGCGCCTCTAGTGGTCAACAAAGGGTCGCTGTTCGACAGACATTTTTCTTGCGGGAATGACATGATTAAAATCAAGAAAGATGGTCGATTTCCTTATTCAATACAACGAGAGCGCTCATTAACAACAATCTCACTAACCTCAATGCTATATCTTCCTACCACCTAACCTCAACACTACACCTTCCTACCACCTCACCTCAACGCTACACCTTCCTACCACCTAAGCTACTTGCTAAACCTTCCTACCACCTAACCTCAACGCTACACCTTCCTACCACCTAACCTCAACACTACACCTTCCTACCACCTAACCTACATGCTAAACCGTCCTACCACCTAACCTCAACGCTACACCTTCCTACCACCTAACCTACTTGCTAAACCTTCCTACCACCTAACCTCAACGCTACACCTTCCTACCACCTAACCTCAACACTACACCTTCCTACCACCTAACCTACATGCTAAACCGTCCTACCACCTAACCTCAACGCTACACCTTCCTACCACCTAACCTACATGCTAAACCGTCCTACCACCTAACCTCAACACTACACCTTCCTACCACCTGACCTCAACACTACACCTTCCTACCACCTAACCTACATGCTAAACCGTCCTACCACCTCACCTACATGCTAAACCTTCCTACCACCTAACCTCAACACTACACCTTCCTACCACCTAACCTACATGCTAAACCGTCCTACCACCTAACCTCAACGCTACACCTTCCTACCACCTAACCTACATGCTAAACCGTCCTACCACCTAACCTCAACACTACACCTTCCTACCACCTAACCTACATGCTAAACCGTCCTACCACCTCACCTCAACATTACACCTTCCTACCACCTGACCTACATGCTAAACCTTCCTACCACCTAACCTCAACGTTAAACCTTCCTACCACCTAACCTCAACACTACACCTTCCTACCACCTAACCTCAACACTACACCTTCCTACCACCTAACCTACATGCTAAACCTTCCTACCACCTAACCTCGACGCTAAACCTTACCACCACCTAACCTCGACGCTACACCTTCCACTGCTCAATTTAACGATTCAGGAACACTTTGTCATTTCACTTCATACACTTGCGTACATGAAATGAAACGAAATGTTGGTTCCTCCAGCCCACAGCAGTACAACACAAAGACAAAAACACATCCAAAAACTACAACAACACACGTACCCAAACTAACACACATATCCAAACTAAACAAAAAAAATCACTGTCCCAAGGGAACAAACGCCAGCCATGATGACTGTCGAAACCGCCGGTCTGCATGGGCTAGCAGTTAGCTAAGCCCACCCCCCTTCTGCGTCCTGTCAGACCACCCTCGGAGTTTCCTCCTCGGGCACAGTTCCAGACAGGGGCCGTGGTCCCCCAGCACCACCAGACAAAGCAGACCAAGCTCTCCCAGCCAATCCAGCGCCAGCTCTCCCAGCCAGACACCCTCAACAAACTTCTCCTGACGATGACATCAAAAACACCACAGTCAACGCCAGGTGAGGTCGCCGCCAGACCACCCTCGGTGTTATCGGAACTGCCAGTCTGCATGGGCTAGCAGTTAGCTGATTGCCACGTGATGCTTACTGGAACTGTAACATCAGACCATCTTGCCACACTTGGATAGATTGAAGGGTTTGAGGCTTGGTGGGGAAAACCAAGAATTTAAACAGGAGAACAAGAAGAAGAGTAGATACTGTTCTCATACTACTGATCAAAAAGAGCACTTCTGCGTCCTGTCAGACCACCCTCGGCGTTTTGTCCTCGGGCACAGTTCCAGACAGGGGCCATGGTCCCCCAGTACCACCAGACAAAGCAGATCAAGCTCTCCCAGCCGATCCAGCGCCAGCTCTCCCAGCCAGACACCCTCAACAAACTTCTCCTGACGATGACATCAAAAACGCCACAGTCAACGCCAGGTGAGGTCGCCGCCAGACCATCCTCTGTGTTATCGGAACTGCCAGTCTGCATGGGCTAGCAGTTAGCTTAGCCTGCCCCGCTCTCCCAGCCGATCCAGCGGCAGCTGTCCCTGCCATCCAACGAAGACAAAACTTACACACAGACGTGGACAAAGACACTGCATGGATGGTACTGGGTGAGGCCGCCGCAAATGTGAATTCGTGCCGCCATCTTCCAACACTGGCACTGGGTGAGGCCGCTGCAAAGGTAAATTTGCATATTAGTTCTATATCTGTATCTGCAGCCATATTGTAACTGTAGTCACTGTCCCTACTAGTTTACTCCCACTATGACAGTTTATAAGGTGAAAAGACCACCCCCCTCATGGTGTAGCTAATGAGCAATATAGGTGTTTTGTTTTGCAGATGTAATAATTGGTCCTTTTTGGACATAATAGTTTGTTGTATTTTGCTTTTCCAAACAATCATCTATCTGGTCATTTTGGAGGTTTATCGGGGAGTCACAGGAGGTGTTCTGCACATAGGAGACAATTTCTGAAGCAAGGTTTGCACAACTTATTTACTGTTGCAAATTTTAGTAATTTCACTCCCATGCTTTCTTCACTGAGTGACACTGTACAGCATTCCTGAGAAATAAAGAGAAAATTATTCTTCTCTGATTGCCCCATCATGGGGTTTTGCAGGATTTCAAGAGCCCCGGGGTCATTACACTCAGCCGACACATGGCTTATCATGGAAAGCATCACAACAGGTAGCGTGAGAGCGACCTTTATTTATCCAGGGAGTCCTGACTGAGTAGGAATACTCTTTCAGCAACACCCTCACACACATTCATACAGCCTAATGTATTCACTCCCGGGATCTGCTGGTACAACTGTAGTCTTCTACTGTCGGTGAATAAACAGCTTAAGTTGAGCAGATGGGTGTTCAGTCTCCTGCTCAGGGGAACACTGAAAGGAACTGTTGAGGGAGAGGAAAATGTCCCTTGCACACCATCTCTATGCAGATCGCCTCAGCCCATCTGGGATTTATAACCAGCATATTCCAAGCAACCGTCCACACTTCTCTAACCTCAAGGCTGCCTCTGGCCATCTGAAACTTTCTCTTAGGTGCTTTATCCAGGACATCAGCAATATGTGCACCTTCGCAGGGACAGATGTCTTTGGCACACTGGGTGAATGTGCTACCAATGGACGGTTTAACGGCAG
This sequence comes from Lampris incognitus, assembly GCF_029633865.1. Taxonomy (NCBI): domain Eukaryota; kingdom Metazoa; phylum Chordata; class Actinopteri; order Lampriformes; family Lampridae; genus Lampris; species Lampris incognitus. Next base: position 6,337,934 of record NC_079215.1, on the reverse strand, counting down.
CCATTTTAAGATGGACGGTCTTTATAAGAGGGTTAGCTGATTGCCACGTGATGCTTACTGGAACTGTAACATCAGACCATCTTGCCACACTTGGATAGATTGAGGGGTTTGAGGCTTGGTGGGGAAAACCAAGACTTTAAACAGGAGAACAAGAAGAAGAGTAGACACTGTTCTCATACTACTGATCAAAAAGAGCATTACTGGGTGTCCGGGTAGCGTGGCGGTCTATTCCGCTGCATACCAACATGGGGATCGCCGGTTCGAATCCCTGTGTTACCTCCGGCTCGGTCAGGTGTCCCCACAGACACAATTGGCCGTGTCTGCGGGTGGGAAGCCAAATGTAGGTATGTGTCTTGGTCGCTGCACTAGCGCCTCCTCTGGTCGGTTGGGACGCCTGTTTGGGGGGGGGGGGGACTGTGGGTAATAGCGTGATCCTCCCATGAGCTACGTCCCCCTGGTGAAACTCTTCACTGTCAGGTGAAAAGAAGTGGCTGGCGACTCCACATGTATGGGAGGAGGCATGTGGTAGTCTGCAGCCCTCCCCGGATCGGCAGAGGGGGCGGAGCAGCGACCCGGACAGCTCGGAAGAGTGGGGTAAATTGGCCGGATACAACTGGGGAGAAAAGGGGGGTGGGGGGGGCCTTAAAAAAATATCAAAGGTTTATAAAGTCAAGGTTTCCTGGGTTTTAGTGACCTGTCAGCCATCAATTTTAACATTTTTCTCACATTAAAATGTCACCTATGACAATATAATCTTGTTTTTCCTACTCGCATCGCTCCAAATCACAGTCCAAGTCCAGGGGAGCTTTACATTCACACAGAGAAAGAGAGGACGGTACAGGACATGACAATGGATTGACACCCTGTATTCAGACGTGGGTAGAAAAACCAGATTTCGGGGGGAAAAAACATCATGAAAAAGCTCAGGGAGAGCCCTGAAGGAGGTATCCCTCTTCAAGGACGGTGCAGCACTTCAAAAAAAGCCCACTGCGGAAAACAAACATATGTACCGAACAGAGAAAATGATCTTTTTAAGCTTTTCCATCTGTCTTTCTTCTATCTGCAGCCGGTTCTCAATGTCAGTGGTGAAAGTACTGGTAACCATGTTGTTTTGTACACCAAACAGCCTGAAACCCCTCTGTTCCGTCCTCCTCCATCTTTCAACAATTCCTCCTCCTTCCCTCGAGTGTCGGGTAGGAGTAAATGACGGGAGACCGGCTCCATCGGTGATATCTGGGCTTCTATCTCCCTCCTCTGTTTTTTTTTCCTTGATGCTTCTAGGCCCAACGTTAGCCTGACACCGCCAGACCAATTTGGGAACACGGGTATCATCTGCCAACACCGGCTCGCAGAGTGGTCTGGTTCCCAGGCTGCTAACGGGTCACCGGAGGGGTGCAAACGTCTGCCAACGGCACAACACCGGTGCTCCGGCTCACATTGATCAGGCACACTGGAAAGCCCTTCACGGACAGTTCAAAGGTCACTGGCTGCCCTCGCTTCACACTAACCTGACAAATGGAGACATAAACTAGACAATAGGCTGTACATTGAGTTAAGAAACTCAGTAATTAGTCAAAAGTCCAACCTCAGTCCCATCTAGTCGCAGTGAATTTGCAAGCACATCTGACCGAGCCGGGGGGAGGGGGGGGGGAGGCCAGCTGTGGATGTTGTGTTGGGGCAGTGATTCAAGCCGTTCTTCTATTCCATACCATGCCAGAATAATATAATGATAATCATACTACGCTTATGTTGAATATTTTATTAATACGCTTGATTAATCCGACTGGAAAGCCCTTCACGGACAGTTCAAAGGTCACTGGCTGCCCTCGCTTCACGCTAACCTGACAAATGGAGACATAAACTAGACAATAGGCTCTACATTGAGTTAAGAAACTCAGTAATTAATCAAAAGTCCAACCTCAGTCCCATCTAGTCGCAGTGAATTTGCAAGCACATCTGACCGAGCCGGGGGGAGGGGGGGGGGGAGGGAAGGGCAGCTGTGGATGTTGTGCTGGGGCAGTGATTCAAGCCATTCTTCTATTCCATACCATGCCAGAATAATATAATGATAATCATACTACGCTTATGTTGAATATTTTATTAATACGCTTGATTAATCCGACTGGGAAACGCTCTCTTTACTGATCCCCTCCTTCACAGGGCCATGGAGGGCTGCATCAACAACAGACGAGAGCATTTCATTAAAAAGAGGGTTTTTTTGTACGCTATTTTTTTTTCTCTCTTACATAAGGCAGTGAGGAGTATACGGAAGGACAGAAGAAATTGCATACAACACGGGTCCTACCTCATGCCATTTACGTCCACATTAAGACAGACAGATTTGGAAATATTTACTTTTTCTGCATCTACATTAAGCCGGCACTTTCCAAAAACTTTGCAAATTCGATAAATTCACAAATGCCGGTTCTGCACCGCAGTGTGGACTGTGAAACGGGGCTTCCCCAAAACACCCAGAGAGATGACTGTCCTGTGATCGGTATGAGGCTGCCGGCCCAAGCTGCCTGCGTCTGCCCAAAAGAAGAGTCGGCCATTGTTCTGGCACTTGCTCGTGTACAGTGAACTTTTTGAAAGTGATTTGAAAACGCTTACGTGGAAGTATAACTTTCGACCCATTTTCATCTTCTAAGTGATCTTTTCAGATGTATTATCTCAGTATGGCTGCAGTCTTAAATGCGAGCTTGGATTTAGTCCCAAGACGGTGTGTCCTGGCTGCCCGCTGGAACGCCTCAGGGCTGATGAACGTAGGTTTGTACTGGTAAAACCATTCAAGTACAATCTGCAAACAGCGTGTGTGATTGCTGACAGGGTGTGAGGGTGTATAATCACAGGGTGTGAGGACTAGCTTATCCGCATGTTGATGACATCACAGGGTGTGAGGACTAGCTTATCCACATGTTGATGACATCACAAGGTGTGAGGGCTAGTTTATCCACATGTTGATGATATCACAGTTTGTGAAGACTAGCTTATCCACATGTTGATGACATCACAGGGTGTGAGGACTAGCGTATCCACATGTTGATGACATCACAGGGTGTGAGGACTAGCTTATCCACATGTTGATGACATCACAAGGTGTGAGGGCTAGTTTATCCACATGTTGATGACATCACAGTTTGTGAAGACTAGCTTATCCACATGTTGATGACATCACAGGGTGTGAGGACTAGCGTATCCACATGTTGATGACATCACAGGGTGTGAGGACTAGCTTATCCGCATGTTGATGACATCACAGGGTGTGAGGACTAGTTTATCCACATGTTGATGACATCACAGGGTGTGAGGACTATCTTATCCACATGTTGATGACATCACAGGGTGTGAGGACTAGCTTATCCGCATGTTGATGACATCACATGGTGTGAGGACTAGCGTATCCATTTGTTGATGACATCACAGGGTGTGAGGACTAGCTTATCCGCATGTTGATGACATCACAGGGTGTGAGGACTAGCTTATCCGCATGTTGATGACATCACATGGTGTGAGGACTAGCGTATCCATTTGTTGATGACATCACAGGGTGTGAGGACTAGCTTATCCGCATGTTGATGACATCACAGGGTGTGAGGACTAGCTTATCCACATGTTGATGACATCACAGGTTGTGAGGGTGTATAATCACAGGGTGTGAGGATTAGCTTATCCACATGTTGATGACATCACAGGGTGTGAGGACTAGCTTGTCCACATGTTGATGACATCACAGGGTGTGAGGACTAGCTTATCCGCATGTTGATGACATCACAGGGTGTGAGAACTAGTTTATCCGCATGTTGATGACATCACAGGGTGTGAGGACTAGCTTATCCGCATGTTGATGACATCACAGGGTGTGAGGACTAGCTTATCCACATGTTGATGACATCACATGGTGTGAGGACTAGCGTATCCATTTGTTGATGACATCACAGGGTGTGAGAACTAGCTTATCCACATGTTGACGACATCACAGTTTGTGATGACTAGCTTATCCACATGTTGATGACATCACAGGGTGTGAGGACTAGCTTATCCACATGTTGATGATATCACAGTTTGTGAAGACTAGCTTATCCACATGTTGATGACATCACAAGGTGTGAGGGCTAGTTTATCCACATGTTGATGATATCACAGTTTGTGAAGACTAGCTTATCCACATGTTGATGACATCACAGGGTGTGAGGACTAGCGTATCCACATGTTGATGACATCACAGGGTGTGAGGACTAGCTTATCCACATGTTGATGACATCACAAGGTGTGAGGGCTAGTTTATCCACATGTTGATGACATCACAGTTTGTGAAGACTAGCTTATCCACATGTTGATGACATCACAGGGTGTGAGGACTAGCGTATCCACATGTTGATGACATCACAGGGTGTGAGGACTAGCTTATCCGCATGTTGATGACATCACAGGGTGTGAGGACTAGTTTATCCACATGTTGATGACATCACAGGGTGTGAGGACTATCTTATCCACATGTTGATGACATCACAGGGTGTGAGGACTAGCTTATTCACATGTTGATAACATACACCAATAATCCAAAACATTAACGCCACCTGCCTAATATTGTGCCGCCAAAACAGCTCTGAGCCATCATGGCATGGACGCCACAAGACCTCTTTCTTTCTTTCTTTTACTTTTTTTGCTCCTTTTTCTCCCCAATTGTACTTGGCCAATTACTCCACTCTTCCAAGCCATAGATACAGTTGGCATTTATGGGAACGCCCACAAAACGTCACATCCGTTTATGCTGGGGGGGGGGCAAATCATTCAGTTAAGGTGGGTAGACCTTTTGAGGTGGTTGATCTTTGCTATTACTGTTACTATTACCATTATTATTACCATCGATCTTTGCTATTACTATCATTGTTACCATTATTATTAGTATTGATCTTTGCTATTACTATTACCATTATTATTACTATTGATCTTTGTTATTACTATTACCATTATTATTACTATTGATCTTTGCTATTACTATTGCCATTATTATTACTATTGATTTTTGCTATTACTATTACCACTATTATTACTATTGATCTTTGCTATTACTATTACCATTATTATTACTATTGATCTTTGCTATTACTATTACCATTATTATTACCATCGATCTTTGCTATTACTATTACTATTGATCTTCGCTATTACTATTACTATTACATTATTATTACTATTGATCTTTGCTATTACTATTACCACTATTATTACTATTGATCTTTGCTATTACTATTACCATTATTATTACTATTGATCTTTGCTATTACTATTACCATTATTATTACTATTGATCTTTGCTATTACTATTACCATTATTATTACTATTGATCTTTGCTATTACTATCACTATTACCATTATTATTAGTATTGATCTTTGCTATTACTAATACCATTATTATTACTATTGATCTTTGCTATTACTATTACCATTATTATTAGTATTGATCTTTGCTATTACTATTACCATTATTATTACTATTGATCTTTGCTATTACTATTACTATTACCATTATTATTACTATAGATCTTTGCTATTATTATTACCATTATTATTAGTATTGATCTTTGCTCACTACCATGCTGAAAAGTTGTGTAGCGTTCTGCACATCAGACAAATGTAAAAATCCCGAACTAAGATTTGATATACTGCCGAATAAACCTACGGAACCGGCAAGGAGAAGAAAGTGGCTGCAGGCCATCAGGCGGCAGGCTATGTCGGGTCATTCATGGGATCCTACATCTCGACATGTGTATGTGTGTAGTCGGCGCTTCATAACAGGTAACTCTGCTTTACCCAAGTGTTATATTACCTCAGAGGTGGCATGAATGATGTGAGGCCTCCGGGACGGCCTCACATCGCAGCCAAATAAATGAATGTCGCGCCCTGACATTCTGTGATGTAACACCACCCCCACAAATCCACTGGGAAAAGAAGTGTGAGCCTCCAGGGACCTGCTGTAGCTCTTCAGGGTGCAGTGCCAGTAGATCCCTGTGTGATATAGCACGTCACCAAAACACCGGCCAATAGCGTTGAGTAACGTCGCTGCTACAGGCCAAACTGTGCACGGAATTCATTCGTTTTCGTCTCAACATGCTAAGACATGCTAGTCTTCTATATCATAGTGTTAATGAGCCTAGGATACCAAGATAGACCGTATAGGATGACCGTAGGATACCAAGATAGACGGTATAGGATGACCGTAGGTTACTGATTATACAGTCGTTTTGTGTAATCATATCTAAGCATAGTGTCTCCTACCTGGAGGCTCAACCAGATAATAAAGGATGTCAGGAAACGACACCTCTGGCCATTGGGTTGGGTCGTCTGTCCAGTCATGGCTGCTGTATGGACAATCCGACCCAATCCGACCCAATTCGACTGTTCTTCTATATACCGAGCTCTGTCGAGCGGCAGCAGTGACTCTACGTAAGCCATGACGGGTTTAAATACCACGCTTTTCCAGTCAGGGGGAAAGGATTGGTTTCCCCTACGCCGGCTACGCCCACGCCACGCCCCCAACTATGACTAGACCCCGACTATCTACCCCGGTCGCTGCTCCGCCCCCTCTGCCGAGCCAGGGAGGGCTGCAGACTACCACATGCCTCCTCCCGTACACGTGGAGTCGCCAGCCGCTTCTTTCCACCTGACAGTAAGGAGTTTCGCCAGGGGGATGTAGCGTGGGAGAGGATCACGCTGTTCCCCCCAGTTCCCCCTCCCCCCCTTAACAGGCGCCCCGACCGACCAGAGGAGGCGCTAGTGCAACGACTAGGACACATACCCACATCCGGCTTCCCACCCGCAGACACGGCCAATTGTGTCTGTAGGGACGCCTGACCAAGCCGGAGGTAACACGGGGATTCGAACCGGCGATCTTCGTGTTGGTATGCAACGGAATAGACCGCTACGCTCCTCAGACGCCTCCACAAGCCCTCTGAAGGTGTCCTCTGGTACCTGGCAGCAAGACGTTAGCAGCAGATCCTCTAAGTCCTGTAAGTTGTGAGGTGGGGCCTCCACGGATCGGACTTGTTTTTCCAGCACATCCCACAGATGCCGGGTCGAGATCGAGATCTGGAGAAGGCCAAGGCAACACCTTGAGCTGTTTGTCATGTTCCCGAACATTTTTTTTGCGGTGTGGCAGGGCACATTATCCCGCTGAAAGGCCACCGCCATCAGGGAATAGCGTTACCATGAAGAGGTGTACCCGGTCTGCAACACTGTTTAGCTAGGTGGTACGAGTCAACGTGACAGCCACACGAATGCCAAGGACCCAAGGGTTCCCTGCAGAACCTTGCCGAGTCGTCTTCCAGATCGCACCCTGGTGCAATCTCCTCCCCAGGTAAACAACTCACACACATACACGACCGTCCACATGATGTCCAAGAAAACGTGATTCATCGGACCAGGCCACCTTCTTCCACTGCTCCACGGTCCAGTTCTGATGCTCACGTGCCCATTGTAGACGCTCTTGATGGTGGACAGAGGTCATCATGGGCACTCAGACTGAGTGTTTTGACACCTGTCTGTCATAGCCAGCATGGACTTTTTCAGCAGTTTGAGCTACAGCAGCTCTTCTGTGGGACCGGGCAGGACGGGGGGGGGGGGGGGGGGGCTACACAATATTAGGCAGGTGGTTTCAATGTTTTGGCCTCAATGTTTGGGCTGATCCATGTACTTGGAACCGACAACCCATCTGATCACTGTCTTGACGAAAACGGTCGTTCGTGGGCTTATCAATACCTGCGTGGCAATGACGGGATGCGTGTTTCTGTGTGCGTTTTGTTTTTTTGTGTGCACATCCTTGCAAGCATTAAGGTTGTGTACAAATACGTCTGTTTCTATGTGCAAGCAGATTTACGTCCATGCGTGCATGCGTTAATGCGGTGCATGTAACACGCATGTGTGAAAGCCTTTGACGGTGTGTTTGTGTGTCTTTGGACAGCTCTCGCATGAACGCCTCCATCTGCATACGCACCACATACCATTACACAAGCTCATTTACAAACGCACACGCCTGACTTATACCCCACCCATCTCCCTTCCCATCACCCCCAGCCCTGATCTCCTCTCTCCACAGGCAGGCACAGCGATTCCAGAAAGGGAGAAAAGAGGCATGTAGTATTCACGCTCGGTCCCCACCCCTCCTTTTTCTCTGCGCAACCCCCCCCTCCCTCCCTCCCCCCTCCAGTCGTGACTGAAACCCTGCCCTTCTCCCCCCTCTCCTCCGTTCTCCTCTCACCTCATTCCACTCCTTTACATTCCGTCCAAGAGCTCGCTGGCACATCTCGCCGTCCAGAGGGAGCCGGAGGGAGAGACCTCGGGCCATATGCTCAGCAGTTAGTGGAGAGGAGGCACGAGGCAGGGGAGGAAGAGGAGGGCGAAGCGGAGGAGGAAGGACGGCGGGGGGCGGAGAAGAGAACGAGGAAGTGCCTCCACGGAAATAGGGGGTGGCAGAATGTGGGGAGGAGACGAGGAGGGGAGGGGTGAATACCCTAAAGAGGAGAGACGAGGAGGGGCGACGAACGGATGGAAGGAGGAGGGAAGAGGGAAGAAAGGCCCCCCGGTGTGAGATGGAGAGACAGGGAGATGGTCGGGAGAAAAGGGAACGGACCCAATGGGGTAAAATGGAGGAGCGTGGAGATAAAAGGAGTGAGGAAATGGATTTGGAAAGATAGGAAGGGCAAGGGGATGAAATAGGGGGGGGGAGCAGCACAACAAAACAGAAGAGCGTGAGAGAGAGGGAACGGGAAAATGAAAGAGGGGCCTAGCTGCTCTTCTCACATCGCTGTTCGTTTGAGGCCATTTTGGATCAGCAGTTTATGGGCCTCATTTGGCATCTCACAGGAGCCAGCACATCACAGGCAGGGCGCTCACATAGTCTGTAAGTACAGGGCGCGTACGATGTGTGGACGGACCACACCTTTTCATAGTCCAGTCGTGCTGACGCACACACAAGGCCTACATTTCCCACAATCCCGCTGGAAGTTAGACTGTAAACAACATGGCGCTGTCCTGAGGATGAGGAAGAAGAGCCGTTCTGTCGCCAGGCTGTGCTGGAGAGAAAACCCTCACGGAGGTGGTATGTTAGAGTACTTACCCAAGGGAGGATAGAGAGGGGCAGTTCAGCATGTGGGTGAGGGATATGAGGGACAGAGAGGGGCAGTTCAGCATGTCGGTGAGGGATATGAGGGTCAGAGAGGGGCAGTTCAGCATGTCGGTGAGGGATATCAGGGACAGAGAGGGGCAGTTCAGCACGTCGGTGAGTGATATGAGGGACAGAGAAGGGCAGTTCAGCATGTCGGTGAGGGATATGAGGGACAGAGAGGGGCAGTTCAGCATGTCGGTGAGGGATATGAGGGTCAGAGAGGGGCAGTTCAGCATGTCGGTGAGGGATATCAGGGACAGAGAGGGGCAGTTCAGCATGTCGGTGAGGGATAGGAGGGACAGAGAGGGGCAGTTCAGCACATCGGTGAGGGACATGAGGGACAGAGAGGGGCAGTTCAGCATGTCGGTGAGGGATATGAGGGACAGAGAGGGGCAGTTCAGCATGTCGGTGAGGGATAGGAGGGACAGAGAGGGGCAGTTCAGCATGTCGGTGGGGGATATGAGGGCCAGAGAGGGGCAGTTCAGCATGTGGGTGAGGGACATGAGGGACAGAGAGGGGCAGTTCAGCATGTCGGTGGGGGATATGAGGGACAGAGAGGGGCAGTTCAGCATGTCGGTGGGGGATATGAGGGCCAGAGAGGGGCAGATCAGCATGTCGATGAGAGATAGGAGGGACAGAGAGGGGCAGTTCAGCATGTGGGTGAGGGATATGAGGGACAGAGAGGGGCAGTTCAGCACGTCGGTGAGGGATATGAGGGACAGAGAGGGGCAGTTCAGCATGTCGGTGAGGGATATGAGGGTCAGAGAGGGGCAGTTCAGCATGTCGGTGAGGGACATGAGGGACAGAGAGGGGCAGTTCAGCATGTCGGTGAGGGATATGAGGGACAGAGAGGGGCAGTTCAGCATGTCGGTGGGGGATATGAGGGACAGAGTGGGGCAGTTCAGCATGTCGGTGGGGGATATGAGGGACAGAGAGGGGCAGTTCAGCATGTCGGTTGGGGATATGAGGGACAGAGAGGAGCAGTTCAGCATGTCGGTGGGGGATATGAGGGACAGAGAGGGGCAGTTCAGCATGTCGGTGAGGGATATGAGGGACAGAGAGGGGCAGTTCAGCATGTCGGTGAGGGATATGAGGGACAGAGAGGGGCAGTTCAGCATGTCGGTGAGGGATATGAGGGACAGAGAGGGGCAGTTCAGCATGTCGGTGGGGGATATGAGGGACAGAGAGGGGCAGTTCAGCATGTCGGTGAGGGATATGAGGGACATAGAGGGGCAGTTCAGCATGTCGGTGGGGGATATGAGGGACAGAGAGGGGCAGTTCAGCATGTCGGTGGGGGATATGAGGGACAGAGAGGGGCAGTTCAGCATGTCGGTGAGGGATATGAGGGACAGAGAGGGGCAGTTCAGCATGTCGGTGAGGGATATGAGGGACAGAGAGGGGCAGTTCAGCATGTTGGTGAGGGATATGAGGGCCAGAGAGGGGCAGTTCAGCATGTCGGTGAGGGATATGAGGGACAGAGAGGGGCAGTTCAGCATGTTGGTGAGGGATATGAGGGACAGAGAGGGGCAGTTCAGCATGTCGGTGAGGGATATGAGGGACAGAGAGGGGCAGTTCAGCACGTCGGTGAGGGATATGAGGGTCAGAGAGGGGCAGTTCAGCATGTCGGTGGGGGGATATGACATATGGATGAGAAAAAAACATCGTCTCCAAACTGTATAAAAGTTGTAAAGCCACGAAGAAGAAACTAAAAGAAGGTTTCCGGTGCCATATGAAATGCATATGGATGTGAAACAATTTTCATGCCGAGCCATGTTTTGTGTGACACCGGTACGCGAACACTAGGTACACACAGTCACAAAAAGTTGAGCTTTGTGCAAACATGGACAAGCGAACATCTTGTAACGATCACGGATGAACAGGCTCGGTAGCCCTTGGCTAACAGGTCGAACCCTCCAGTCGACTGGTTAACGTAGTTGCCCGCGGTGCGGGAAATCCGAGTTCGCGTCCCGGCTGTGACGGTCCGGCCGAGCCGCCCCCCAAATTCACTACAATATTTTTTTCCTAGGATGAATCCAGAAAGTTCCCACCCTCGGGCGCTAGGATTGGCCAGATCTGCCTGTCAGTCAAGGCCAATGCGAACGCGCAACAACCCTAACCCTAACCCTAGCCACGTTTGCTACCTAACTGTTAGCCATTAGCCACGTTTGCAACCAAGCTAACTGTGCCAACTTAACTGTGTGGAGGGTAAGCCAATATTTTTTTCCTAGGATGAAGCCGGAAAGTCCACAAACAACCACACGAAGGCGCATACTGATGCATGCTCAGTAATCCAGGCAAGGAAATCACAGAAAGGTGAATCAGTTCATCTGGACACACCGTTTATCGAGAGACACGTTTCATCATCATCTAAGTGACCTCTTCAGTCTCAGCTGACTGCAGGTACCCCCCCCCCTTATAAACAATACAGTGGCATAACGACCCAAACCAACGACCGGTTTCATATGCAAACTGCCGTGACTATTAACGAGACCTACAATGTGGCCGCCATGTGTATTATTCAGAGGATTGGGGAATAGTTGCAATCACAGCAGCTGTCGCCATCTTACAATGCTGTGATTACAGCTAACCCCGATCCTGTGTGAACAGTACACATGGCGGCCATCGTAACTGCAGAGCAGGCACGCGGGAGGGTCTTTTAAGTAGGGGGGCTACCAACTAAAACAAGAAGTATTGGGGCGAGCCGGCGAGGAGGAACGAGTCGAGAGGCAGAGATCTCTTTTTAATTGCGGCTCCTGGCCCCCATACACCTCACGACCCCGGGGGTGCTCTTTTACTGACACCGGCCAGAACGGACCAGAACTGACAGTGTGCCATCGTGGTAAATATGACTAACGTCTGGCCTCTGCAGAGCAGAAGTAGACCGTGTATTAGAAGTGGAACGGCACAATTTTACTTACTACTCTCTCATCCCTTCCTCTTACTTTCTCTTCTTCCTGTCCCACTTTTTTTTGGGGGGGGGGGGATTTTTCCTACTTTTTCTCCACAATTGTACTTGGCCAATTACCCCACTCTTCCGAGCCGTCCCGGTCACTGCTCCCCCCCCTTAGTGCAGCGACCAGGACACATACCCACATCCGGCTTCCCACCCGCACACACGGCCAATCGTGTCTGCAGGGACGCCGGACCAAGCCGGCGGCAACACGGCTTCCTGCCCCTCTGTAATGCTGACAGACTCTAGAAAGCAGTTCTCTGGCACAACCCGTGTATTCTGCCATCGTCCTGTACCGTCTTCTTTCCCATGTTCTCTTTCTTTCTGTTATTCACATCCTTTTGTGCTCTCTCACATTTGTCCTCTTTCTACACACACACACACAACGACACACACAGACGGGTGTCGCCCCGAGTCAGAGCAGCTAGTAGATGGGGTTTCATTAGTGCTGTGAATAGTGGGGGTAATCTCTGTTACCCTTGTTGCCTGGCGGAACAAAGCCGGTGCTTTCATCTCCTGTTCTACTCATTACTTCTTCTGAGCTGCTGACAGGACTGGTGTCAGAACCGTACCAGTCTCACACACACACACACACACACACACACACACACACACACACACACACACACGCACGCACACACACACACACACATAAACGCACGCACACACACATGCACAACTGAAAATCAGACACATACATGAACTTCTCACTCGGCACACAGAAAACTCGTGTGTGTGTGTGTGCGCACATTTTTGTGTGTGTGTGTGTTTACATTACATTACATTACATTCATTTAGCTGACGCTTTTATCCAAAGTGACTTACAATAAGTGCATCATTTAACGTAGTAAATCAGGAGAACTACTAGTCATCAGAGGTCATAAGTGCATCTAAACAATCATCTAAGAGCAAAACCAGTGCTAAAGTAAAAGCACAAGAAAGAGATTTGTTTTTTTAAAATGAGTGAATACAATAAGTGCGAAGAACAAGTAACAGGGTAGTAGTTCTTGAAGAGGTGAGTTTTCAACCTGTGCCGAAAGATGGGCAGCGACTCCGCTGTCCTGACATCAGTGGGGAGTTCATTCCACCACTATGGGGCCAGGACAGAAAAGAACCATGACCAGGTCGATCGGCAGCAAGGGCCTCTGAGCGATGGGGCAACCAGGCGTACCGAGGCAGCAGAGCGAAGTGGTCGGGCGGGGGTGTAGGGCTTGATCATGGCCTGGAGATAGGAAGGCGCTGTTCCTTTCACTGCCCTGTAGGCTAGCACCAGAGTCTTAAACTGGATGCGAGCAGCTACTGGAAGCCAGTGTGAGAAGGGGAGTTGTGTGGGAGAACTTAGGATGGTTGAACACCAGACGAGCTGCAGCTTTCTGAACAAGCTCCAGAGGTCTGATGGCCGACGCCGGGGCGCCAACAAGGAGGAAGTTGCCGTAGTCCAGACGGGAGATGACCAGAGCCTGGATGAGCACCTGTGCCATCTCATCGGTGAGGAATGGGCGAATCCTCCTGATGTTATAGAGGAGAAATCTGCAGGAACGACCAACTGACACAACGTTTTCTGCAAACGACAGTTGGTCGTCCAGGATTACACCCAGATTCCTCACAGTCCGATTTGGTGTCACCACGGTGTTGTCAATGGTGATGGCCAGGTCTCAGTGTGGGCAACCTTTCCCCGGGAGGAACATCAGCTCCTTTTTGTCCAGATTGAGCTTCAGGTGGTGTGTCGCCATCCACTCCGAGATGTCAGTCAAGCAGGCAGCAATGCGTGTCTCTACTCATGTGTCAGAGGGAGGAAAGGACAAGATCAGCTGGGTGTCATCGGCATAACAATGGTAAGAGAAGTCACGCGAGCGAATAACAGAACCCAGGGATGTCGTGTACAGGGAGAAAAGGAGAGGACCCAGAACCGAACCCTGTGGTACGCCTGTAGTCAGTCTGCGAGGCTCCGACACAGATCCCCTCCATGTCACCTGGTAGGAGTGACCTGTCAGGTAGGTTGCAAACATTGAGAGTGCAGAGCATGTGACATCCAACCCCTCGAGGGTAGAGAGGAGGAACTGGTGGTTCACTGTGTCGAACGCAGCTGACAGGTCCAGGAGTATCAGGACAGAGGAGAGAGAGTTTGCTCTCACAGAGTGCAGCGATTCTGTCACTGCAAGGAGGGCCGTCTCTGTCGAGTGACCCACCCTGAACCCAGACTGGTTGGGGTCCAGGAGGTTGTTCTGGTGGAGGTACAAAGAAAGTTGGTTAAAGACAGCACGTTCGAAAGTTTTGGATAGAAAGGAAACTGGTCTGTAGTTTTTGACAACAGAGGGGTTAGGTGATGGTTTCTTGAGAAGGGGGGTGACTCCTGCAGTCTTGAAGGCAGATGGAAAGCATCCTGCCTGGAGGGAGATGTTGATGAGGTGGGTTAGATAGGGAAGGAGTTCAGGTGCTATAGACTGAAGAAGAGGGGAGGGGACCGGGTCAAGGGAGCATGTGGTGGGGTGACAGGATGTGATGAGGTTTAGAACCTCGTCGGGGGAGAGGGGAGCGAGGTGGGATAGGGTGGGATGTGGAGAGGTAAAGGAGGGTGCAGAGGGTGGGATAGTGCAAGCAGCGCTAACCGGGTGGTGAGAAAAGGAGGATCTGATATCATTTACCTTCTTGTCAAAGAAGTTAGCGAAGTCATCAGGGAGAAGGGAGGAAGTAGGAGGAGGAGGTTGAAGAAGAATAGAGAAGGTTTCAAAGAGTTTCTTAGGATTAGAGGCAAAGGATAGTATTTTAGAGCGATAGAAGGCAGCTTTAGCAGCAGAAAGGGAGGAGGAGAAAGTGGAAAGAAGAGACTGGAAGTTGAGAAGGTCCTCTGGGAGTTTGCCTTTTCTCCATTTGCGCTCTGCCACTCCCTGGCTCCGTCTGTCAGTACGTACTGAGTCGGTCAGCCAAGGGGCAGGTGGAGTTGGGCATGCAGGCCTGGAGGTGAGGGGACAGAGCTTGTCCAGAGAAGAGGAGAGGGTAGAGAGAAGAAGATCAGTAGCAGTGTCAGGGGGTAGAAGAGAGAAAGATTCAGGTGTAGGGAGGATAGAGGTAACAGAGGAAGAAAGATCAGTCGCGGATAGAGAGCGGAGGTGTCTACGGGTGGAAATCATGTAGGTAGGGGAAGGGGCTGAGGGGGGGGGGTGAAGAGAGAGAGAGAGAGTAGGACATGAAAAAGTGGTCAGAGAGCTGGAGAGGAGTAACAGAGAGATTGGAAATAGGACAGTGTCTAGTAAAGACAAGGTCCAGCTGGTTGCCAGCCTTGTGGGTAGGAGGAGAGGGTGAGAGGTGAAGGTCAAAGGAGCAGAGGAAAGAGAGAAGAGGATCTAGCTTGTTAACGTAGATGTTGAAGTCACCGAGAAGGATAAGTGTAGAATCATCAACAGGAAAGTGCGAGACAAGTGTGTCAAGCTCCTCCAGAAACTCACCAAGGGGGCCTGGTGGGCGGTACACAACCACGATGGTGAGTTTGACTGGATAAGAGACAGTAACAGCATAAAATTCAAAAGAGGGCGGAGAAAATTGTGGGACGGAAACAACACAGTATTTCCATTTCAGGGAGATCAGCAGGCCAGTACCACCACCCTGCCTCCCAGCTCTGGGAGTGTGAGAAAAAGAGTACACATCAGACAGAGCTGTGGGTGTGGTAGTGTTTTCTGGCATGATCCAGGTCTCAGTTAGAGCAAGAAAGTTGAGGGAGAGCAAGGATGCGTAGCCTGAGATAAACTCAGCTTTTGGCACCGCAGACTGGCAATTCCAGAGCCCTCCTGTCACCACTTGCTCAACGTGAGTGGAGAGAGTGGGATAGATGAGATTGGTAGGGTCACAGTGCCTAGGAGTGACCCAACGTCTGTGCCAGAGGAAAGGACAGGAATACGAAGGAAACACATAGTCTATACTAGGTACACAAAATACAGATGACTGACCAGATCTAAAAAGAGCAGTCCGTGCTTGACGAAGTCTTGGCTTGAAAAAGTCGCGCTTGCGTTTGTTTACCCCAGCCTTCGTTCAACCTAGGCTTGTTTGCCCTCGGCTTGTTTGCCTGACGCTTGGAAGCAGCAGCAGTGATTTAAAGAACACTGATTGCTAATTGTCTGCCATAAGTGCAGGCCACACCGTGGCCACTTAACACCCAATTGGCCAAAGAGGTACACTGAAAAGACGTCTATTGCTCAGAAACTGGTCACTTATGTAAAACTCTATCAAACCTCACACAATACTTTTAAAACTGCAAACAGCAAGTTACCAAGGAATATATTTATAAGCTAAAAGGATAACTAAGTCAGAACAGCTAGGCAACAAGAAATATTTAAGGACACGCTAGGTGAAAAACAGCTACAGCTAGAATAAGTAAATAAGACAAGTAAGTAAATAGAGTAAGACAGCTACAGCTAGAATAAGTAAATAAGACAAGTAAGTAAATAGAATAAGACAGCTACAGCTAGAATAAGACAGCTACAGCTAGAATAAGTAAATAAGACAAGTAAGTAAATAGAATAAGACAGCTACAGCTAGAATAAGTGAATAAGACAAGTAAGTAAATAGAGTAAGACAGCTACAGCTAGAATAAGTAAATAAGACAAGTAAGTAAATAGAGTAAGACAGCTACAGCTAGAATAAGTAAATAAGACAAGTAAGTAAATAGAATAAGACAGTTACAGCTAGAATAAGACAGCTACAGCTAGAATAAGTAAGTAAGACAAGTAAGTAAATAGAGTAAGACAGCTACAGCTAGAATAAGATCCCACTAGGAACCAGCAGCAGATGTATAGAGGAAAGGACTAATGCTCAAGCAGCTGGAATAAGACTAATAGCAGCTTGTTAAGCAAGAAAGATGATTCTTACTCTGCTCTAGATGAACCAGCAATTCAGAATCACTCCAGAAGTTAAAATGCACACTCACACTGTGCACACTGTGTTTGTGTGTGTGTGTGCGTTTTAGTGCGTGTGTGTGTTTTCTGTGTGTGTGTCTGTGTTTTTGTCTGTGTCTGTGCTTGTGTGTGTGTCTTTGTGTGTGTGTCTGTTTGTATGCCTGTGTGTGTGCCTGTGTGTGTGTGTGTGTGTGAGACACGTGCACTTAAACACGTACACAAACCCACTCATGCACAAACCCATACACAACTGCACCCGACTGCAGCCGCGTGCAGGCCTTGTTGCCTGGTAACAACAGCATCCTCACTGACAGCGTCTTCGTTGCTGTACAGCGCGTGATGAGAAGATCCAGGGAGGGTAAATCACAAGATGTAAACTGCCTCAGACTCACACGGGGGTAGTGAGCCGCACTGGAAAGCGCACAAAAGGAGAAGGAAGGCAAGCAAATGAAGAAGAAAAAAACGACCATGTACACACCCGTTTTAAAGACCTTGATCTGAAATGAGCGATGACGATGATGAAGAAGATGACAGTTATGTGAAGCTGCCTGACATGCAATATTAATTACAAACACAAATAATACTTTTCCTACACTGTGCATGTGGTGCAGCTCACCAACACAAGCTCACACACACACACACACACACACACACACACACACACACACACACACACACACACACCAGCGGGGTAAGACAATATCGATACACTTAAGTATGGTGATATTATCTTTTGTGATACTGTATCGATTCTCAAAACCACTATATCCATTTTAATTGTTCGCATGTAAAGGTTGGTGACAAACATGTTGTGTTGTGTGTAACCCCACCACCGCTAGACAAAAGCGTTGTAATCTGTCTTCAGCCATTTGACTCCTCCACTCCAACCCAACAACGTAAAATGAGAGTTTAAGTAGCATAAGCACAAACAACACAGGCCTATGACACCGCAATATATCACCTTTCTCCCAGTACCACAATATATCACCTTTCTCCCAGTACCACAATGTATCACCTTTCTCACAGTACCACAATGTATCACCTTTCTAACAGTACCACAATGTATCACCTTTCTTACAGTACCACAATGTATCACCTTTCTTACAGTACCACAATATATCACCATTCTTACAGTATCACAATATATCACCTTTCTAACAGTACCACAATGTATCACCTTTCTTACAGTACCACAATGTATCACCTTTCTTACAGTATCACAATATATCACCTTTCTTACAGTACAACAATGTATCACCTTTCTCACAGTACCACAATATATCACCTTTCTTACAGTACCACAATATATCACCTTTCTCACAGTACCACAATATATCACCTTTCTAACAGTACCACAATGTATCACCTTTCTTACAGTACCACAATATATCACCTTTCTTACAGTACCACAGAATATCACCTTTCTTACAGTACCACAATATATCACCTTTCTAACAGTACCACAATATATCACCTTTCTAACAGTACCACAATATATCACCTTTCTTACAGTACCACAATATATCACCTTTCTTGCAGTACCACAATATATCACCTTTCTTACAGTACCACAATGTATCACCTTTCTAACAGTACCACAATGTATCACCTTTCTAACAGTACCCCAATGTATCACCTTTCTAACAGTACCACAATGTATCACCTTTCTGACAGTACCACAATATATCACCTTTCTCACAGTGTCACAATGTATCACCTTTCTAACAGTACCACAATGTATCACCTTTCTTACAGTACCACAATATATCACCTTTCTAACAGTACCACAATATATCACCTTTCTAACAGTACCACAATATATCACATTTCTAACAGTACCACAATGTATCACCTTTCTTACAGTACCACAATATATCACCTTTCTTACAGTACCACAATATACCACCTTTCTTACAGTACCACAATGTATCACCTTTCTAACAGTGTCACAATATGTCACCTTTCTTACAGTATCACAATATACACACACACACTAAAGAAAACACACTGACTCTTACACAGACCCCCTGACCTCCCACCATCTCTCTCTCACACACACACACACAGACATACATATAAACACACACACACATAAGCAGGCACACATACATGCCACACAGGCAAAAAAAAGCACAATTCCCAAATGCACAAATACACAAACACAAACTTTCATACACCCACACAAGCATTTGCACACAAAACAACACACACACACACACACACAAACACACACACACACACACACACACACACACACATCTGCATATAAAAGTCTAAATATCTTCAATGGGTGTGTAAAGCAAGAACACAACTGTCACCTGAAGGACGTTGTTAGAGAACCGGCACAGTCCCAAGCTGTGCTCCTATTCATGCACACACATACATGCGCACAAACACAAACCTGCACACATATAGTCACACAGGCACGCACTCTTCCAACTCTCATACACACCCCACAGACACACACACACACACACACACACACACACACACACACACACACGTGCACACCAGCTTCCATCTCTGTACATTTTGTGTGTGACCTCTGAGATAATGACTCTCAGCACACAAGCACGGGATCTGTCTCGGGGTCGGGAGGGTCGTGACCCTCGGAGCCCTCCAGTCACCTCCCGGGTGACCCCGTCACTCAAGGCGCCAGAGCTCCGTGGTCGGGTGAGGCCTCCCGGTCGAGCTAATTGGCCATTTGGCACGACAGAGGACTGTTAATTTCTGCGGAGCGGTCATAATTAGTCGTCTGCAGGAATTCGGGGTTTCGGACACTGGGCACAGAGAGACGGTGGCTGTTCCATCGCCTAGCAACACGGGGGTCGCCGGTTCAAATCCCCGCGTTGCCTCCGGCTTGGTTGGGCGTCCCTACAGGCACAATTGGCCGTGTCTGAGGGTGGGAAGCCGGATGGGGGATGTGTCCTGATCGCTGCACTAGCGCCCCCTCTGGTCAGTCGGGGTGCCTGTATGGAGGGGTGGGGCTGGGGGGAGTAGCATGATCCTCCCACGTGCTACATCCCCCTAGCGAAAAAATATGGGGGGGGGGGCTAAGCATCCTGCAATGATGACCTTTGAGCCCTACTAAAGAAGGGAAGATTCATCATCAGAGGGGATCTAAGGGCGTCTGGGTAGCCTAGCGGTCTCTACCCGTCTATACCCAATTTCCCTTCAGGGATCAATAAAGTGTTCTGGTTCTGGTTCTGGTTCTGATTAGTCCGTTGCCTACCAACACGGGGATCACTGGTTTGAATCCCCGTGTTACCTCCACATTGGTCGGGCGTCCATCCAGACACAATTGGCCGAGTCCACGGGTGGGAAGCCGGATGTGGGTGTGTGTCCTGGCCCCTGCAGTAGCGCCTCCTCTGGTCGGTCGGGGCGCCTGTTTGGCAGGGGAGGGGGAACTGGGGGGAATAGCGGGAGCCTCCTACACGCTACGTCCCCCCTGGTGAAACTCCTCACTGTCAGGTGAGAAGAAGCGGCTGGCGACTCCACATGTATGGGAGGAGGCATGTGGTAGTCTGCAGCCCCCCCCCGGATCAGCAGAGGGGGTGGAGCAGAGACCGGGACGGCTCGGAAGAGTGGGGTCATTGGCCGGGTACACTGGGGAGAAAAAGGGGGGGGGGTTAAAAAATAAATAATTGCTTTAGGAGAAGGTCCAGGTAAGGCCTTCACTTTGCATCCTTCAGCCCATGACTGGCCAGAGTGCATGCTGGGATCATTAAACCCAGCCCGGTGCTCAGTACTCTCATGCTGCAGTACTCTTCTGAAACTCGTACTTTGAAAGGTAGTGCTCAGCTCAAGTAGCGTTGACCTCGATGCTTCGAAGCCTTCGATCGTTACCACGGCAACATCCGTCCATCCTTCATCTGAAGCGCTTATCCTGCTCTCAGGGTCGTGGGGATGCTGGAGCCTATCCCAGCAGTCATTGGGCGGTGGATGGGGAGACACCCTGGACAGGCCGCCAGGCCATCACAGGGCGGACACACACAAATACACACACACACACATGCACACACAAATACACACACACACACACACACCCTGACCTACAGGTCTTTGGACTGAGGGAGGAAACCCACGCAGACACGGGGAGACCATGCAAACTCCACCCAGAGGACGACCCCCCCAAGGTTGGACTACCCCGGGGCTCGAACCCAGGACCCTCTTGCTGCGAGGCACCCGTGCTAACCACGGCGCCACCGTGCCGCCCAGGTGACTGTCAAATCACCTGGAAACGGGAAGTAGCTGCTTGGTCGTACAACGCCGCACATATCTGAGACGGTTGAGATTTGGTGGAAAGGTTTTCACCT
>NC_079215.1:6286615-6309115 GCF_029633865.1 Lampris incognitus | reverse complement strand
TGAACCTCACTGGTGAACTGAGCCTTGCTGGGCAAACTGAGCCTCGCTGGTGAACTGAGCCTCGCTGGGCGAACTGAACCTCACTGGTGAACTGAGTCTCGCTGGGTGAACTGAGCCTCGCTGGGCGAACTGAGATTCGCTGGGCAAACTGAGCTTCGCTGGTGAACTGAGCCTCGCTGGGTGAACTGAGCCTCGCTGGGCGAACTGAGCCTCGCTGGGCGAACTGAGCCTCGCTGGTGAACTGAGCCTCGCTGGGTGAACTGAGCCTCGCTGAGCGAACTGAGCCTCGCTGGGCGAACTGAGCCTCGCTGGGCGAACTGAGCTTCGCTGGTGAACTGAGCTTCGCTGGGCGAACTGAGCCTCGCTGGGCGAACTGAGCTTCGCTGGGCAAACTGAGCCTCGCTGGGCGAACTGAGCCTCGCTGGTGATGCCATGACCGTTCAAGGTGATGCGTGGTATTTGGACACATCAGCTCTCCACAGAAGTTAACGGGAAGGACTGGCGTATCATCTGCATGCAAAATTGGAGTATCCGTATGCACTGCAGACAGTGTGAAAGTGTAATATTGTGTTATTGTACGCAGATTGGTGAGGCCGGGCTCATTACCCATATCATTTGGCTTAACCGATAAATACAGCCGCATGCCATCATGTGAGCGCACACACAAATCATCATACCACCCACATTGAACACACATCATCCGACCTTTATGACTCATGGAAGGTCCACCGCTGCTTGGAGTGGGAGGGGTGTCAGCATCGTAGCAGCAGTGTTGCTGTCTGTCGTAGTGTGTGTGTTTGTGTTGTTATGCCTGCCAAAGTGTTTGTGTGTGACTGCGTGCTCGCACCCTGTGGTTGTTGCTAGCAGTTAAAAGACCCTTTGAACCCAGGCAACAAGTTACTATGTTGCTATGGCAACTGTGACACTGTAGCCAAATGTGAATTCTGCATTATAAAACAGATAGCTCATATCAAGCAAAGTGATTGGTTTGCTAGCCATGCTATGATAACCGTATACAACAGCGAGGCGGCTGAAATGAGTTTCTTCCGCAGGGTGTCTGGGCTCAGCCTTAGAGATAGGGTGAGGAGCTCGGACATCCGGAGGGAGCTCGGAGTAGAGCCGCTGCTCCTTCGCGTCGCAAGGAGCCAGTTGGGGTGGTTCGGGCACCTGATCAGGATGCCTCCTGGGCACCTTCCTTTGGAGGTTTTCCGGGCACGTCCAACTTGGAGGAGACCCCGGGGTAGACCCAGAACTCAATGGAGGGACTACATGTCCGATCTGGCCTGGGAAGGCCTTGGGATCCCCCAGGAGGAGCTGGAGGGCGTTGCAGGGGAGAGGGACGTCTGGAGTGCCCTACTTAGCTTGCTGCCACCGCGACCCGACCCCGTACAAGCGGCTGAAGATGAATGAATGAATGAATGAACAACAGTGATGTCGTCTAATTCCTTTACACAATTCCGTATCACTCCGTGTGTAACAAACTAGTTAGCTAGCCAACAAACTGCTGCAAAATGGGAATATTCAAGGTTAATGTCACCCACTGTGGTGGCCTAACTATAGAGGAGTGGACTGAGCAGTACACATCCGCAGGGGAAATATTACCTGCTGAACCTAAAAGATGACATGCAGAGATATGTAAGATGGAGGTCCACAAACCGGAAAAAACCAAAATGAACAAAACACAGTTAAGCAAACAAAACGGGCAGCAAAATGCTTTGAAGACTGGTGCAAGGACAAAGGTGTAGTTTCAGACCTTAAATACCCCTCCAGGCACGTTTTAATGTTTAAAAATGTCAATCCCATCCCATCCATTATCCCACCAGCTTACCCTGCTCTCAAGGTCACGGGGATGCTGGAACCTATCCCAGAAGTCATTGGGCGTCAGACGGGGAGACACCCTGGACAGGCCACAGGCCATCACACAGGTCCCCCCCCCACACACACCTAGGGACAATTTAGTGGGGCCGAGTCACCTGACCTACATGTCTCTGGACTGTGGGAGGAAACTGGAGCACTGGAGGAAACCCATGCAGACACGGGGAGAACATGCAAACTCCACACAGAGGACGACCCGGGACAACCCCCCAAGGTTGGACTACCCCGGGGCTCGAACCCAGGACCTTCTTGATGTGAGGCGACTGCACTAACCACTGTTTAAGAAATACTCTAATAGTATAATTAATATATTGTTTAACGTGGTTTTCCCCACATAGAAATACACACAAAAAAAAACCTCTGAAAAGGGGTGGACGCACATCTACTCTTTGTCCCCTCTTGAGCAATTCAGGATCTATGAATATGCAAATATCTCAGGCCTTAGGCCCCGCCCACCACCACTGCTTGCTCTAGGTTGACCGGTGAAAGAGCGGTGAACATCAAGATGGCTGGCATTAGAGCAAACGTCGGAGCGTTTCAGCCGTGCATGTTTGAGCCTCAGTCAGACTCTGACGTAGCAGAATGGTAAGCATGGTTAGCATCTTTCGTTTGTTTGTTTTGTTTGCTAGCTTTTAACAGGAAGTGGCTGACGGGGAAAAAACGTGGAGGTGGGATGTGCTTCTGTATAACCGAAGGTTGGTGTACAGATGTCACAGTGTTGAAGAAATCGTGCAGCCCTTACTAAGAGACCATTCTCAACAACTAGACCATTTTATTCAGCAAGGGAGTTTGAATCATTTATTCCGGCTGGTGTCTATATTCCGCCCCGGGCCTGTGTTAGAGAGACGTTACAGCGCATGACCAGATCATACACATGCAGCACAAACAGCCAGACTCCCTTCTCATTATCTTTGGGGATTTTAACAGGGTAAACCTCAGCCACGAACTTCCAAAACACAGACAGCACGTTAAGTGTCCCACCAGGGACAAAAACACACTGGATCACCACTACACAATATTAAAGGATTCCTATCGATCTGTCCCCCCGGTGGAGCTTTGGGACTCTCTGATCACCGTCTGGTTCATCTTCCCCCGACCTACAGGCAGAAACTAAAATCTGCAAAAGCCTGCGGAAAAAACTGTGAGGTGATGGACCAACGAGTCAAAACTGGAGCTTCAGGCCTGCTTTGACTGCACTGACTGGGGTGTTTTTTTTAATGCTGCATCTACAGACCTGGAAGAAGGTACTGACAACTTACATCAGCTTTTGTGAGGACATGTGTGTGCCCACCAAAACTTTCTGCACATTCATGAACAATAAGCCCTGGTTCACAGCAAAAGGCAGGCAGCTTCATCAGGTGAAGGAGGAGGCCTCTCGGAGTGGAGATGGGATCCTGCACAACTGAGCCAGAAACACACTGACAAAGGAGATCAGAGTAGCGGAAAACGGCTAGCTAATGATCCTGCATCTGTGTGGGGAGGCCTGCAGGACATCACCAACTCCAGGAAACCCTCCCCTATATTCTACAGAACCTTCAACTAGCTGACGACTTGAATATGTAGTACTGCGAGTTTGATCGGTCCACTGTCACACCCATCACCTGCTCCAACTCGGCACACCAGCCATCACCCCTACTCTCCCTCCTGACTCCCCACCAGCACTGACGGTCTGTGAAGAGGACGTGTGTCAGCTCATCCAGATGCAGAAGATCAGGGAGGCACCAGGCCTGGACAGTTTGTCACCCTCCTGTCTGTAAGTCTGCACAGAACATATGGCCTCCATCTTCACACAGCTCTTCAACAGATCACTGGAGCTGTGTGAAGTCCCCTGCTGCTTCAAATGCTTCACTATCATCCCGGTCACCAGAAAAACCTTCCATCGCTGGGCTGAATGACGTCACGAAGTCCTTCAAGAGACTGATACTGACACATATGAAGGACATCACAGGCCCCCTCCTTGAACCCCTGCAGTTTGCCCACCCAGTAAAAAGGTTAGTGGATGATGCAGTCAACATGGGACTGCACTACATCCCCCAACACCTCGACTCCCCAGGGACGTGGGCAAGGATCCTGTTCGTGGACTACAGCTCGGCATTCAACACCATCATCCCAGAAGTCCTACTCACCAAACTGACTCAATGTGCCCACCCCCCACCTGTCAGTGGACAACACACTTCCTGACAGATAGGAGGCAGAGGGTGAGACTGGGGAAAGTCACATCCAGCACCTGGACAATCAGGACTGGTAGCCCCCCGGGATGTGTGCTCTCCCCTCTGCTCTTCTCCCTCTACAAAAATGACTTCACATAAGGAGACCCATCTGTTAAACTCCTGAAGTTTGCAGACAACACAACAATTACCGTCCTCATCCGGGACAGCGATGAGTCTGCATACAGATGGGAGGCTGAACAGCTGGCCCTCTGACGTGGTCATAACAAGCTGGAGCTGAACATGCACAAAACTGTGGCGATGACAGTGGACTTCAGCAGGAGCTCCCCAGCCACTGCCCCGCCCCCCACCCCCCACAATACTCAGCAGCACTGTGTCTGCTGTGGAAACCTTTAGTTTTCTAGGATCAAAAATCTCCCAGGACCTAAAGTGGGCATCCAACACAGTCACAACCATTAAAAAGGAGAAAAGGGGGGGAGGGGGGAAGGTAAATAAAATAAGCTAGTACATTGCACAGCAACCACCTTGCACTGTGTGTGACATTCTTGTGTAAGAAGTGGGGCTGTTGTGAAGCGTCTAGTGTTGTTGGTGTGGTGTTCTGTGCCTATCACGTCTCACTCGCAACCTTCACCGCTGGCTAGCAGAAATGCGAACAGGAGAGCCGAGCACGTAAGTCTCTCCCTGCCAGTGCACAGCCTCTCCGACAGCAAGCCCTATGTAGTGCCTCCTTGTGGCGACCCACGGTAACTGGGTACACCTTGGACCCTGGGTGAACTACGAGGGACTCGGAGGTCTGGCTCCTAGACGTGCGGTATGCCGGCCCACTGCTGTGTGGCTATTCCCTGATGCCCACGGACCAGCCCCCAGCTATGGGTTAGATAGTGCCACCTAGTGGACACCTCGGGAGAGGAATAGACTACGGGAGTAAACCCCTACACAACATCAACGTCCACAGTGCTGTTGTGTTTTGTTTTTCTTGCCCTTTTGTATGTGTTTAAGTGGGAGAGTACTGCTGGCGTCGTGTGTGGCTGCCGCTTCTCCCTCTCGTAGCCCCCCCTTCCCATCCACCCCTGTATGTCTGCCCCCCTTCCCATCCGCCCCTGCATGTCTGCCCCCCTTCCCATCCACCCCTGCATGTCTGCCCCCCTTCCCATCCGCCCCTGCATGTCTGCCCCCCTTCCCATCCGCCCCTGTATGTCTGCCCCCCTTCCCATCCGCCCCTGCATGTCTGCCCCCCTTCCCATCCACCCCTGCATGTCTGCCCCCCTTCCCATCCACCCTGCATGTCTGCCCCCCTTCCCATCCACCCCTGCATGTCTGCCCCCCTTCCCATCCACCCCTGCATGTCTGCCCCCCTTCCCATCCACCCCTGCATGGCTGCCCCCCTTCCCATCCACCCCTGCATGTCTGCCCCTCTTCCCATCCACCCCTGCATGTCTGTGTTATGTTTATCTGTTGTCTTGTTTCACCTTGTTTATTGTAAAGCCACGTTGAATGTTAGAAAAGAGCTATATATGAATAATTTATTAATATTATTATTATTATTATGTCTTGATGCATGCTCAATAATCCAGTTAAGAAAATCAAAGAAGTTAAGAACAAAGAACGAATCAGTTCATCCGGATACAACGTTTACTGACGGATAAGTTTCATCATTTAGACTAAAGAGCTCACTTAATTAAGTGATGAAACATCTGTCCATACACGTTGTATCCAGATGAACTGATGCAACCTTCTTTGATCACCTTGCACTGCGTGCAGCAGCCGAAAAGAACAATGCTTTATGAACACGTTGATAAAGACGGTCTTTCATATCGCCATACTCGGGAACCATTTTATAAAAGCAATAGCTCACGTCGCATTGAGCCGAGCAATGCCCCTTAGCTGTGATATAACCACAATATACCACAACCTGTCGTAAGCTATCGCTTAGTGTAACCAGCCTGCAGCCCTATATGTACCAGTGTATCACGGACCTGGGGCGGTACCACAAACGTGGACTATGTACAAGTGCATTTTTGGGGGACTTATCTCATTAATCCTCATGTTCTGTTCACTAATTAGCAATGGATGTATTGTTCACCGGTCATACTGACCCGAGCCACCTTTGGATTTTGTGGCGAAAAATGCCCAATATGTCTTATCCTTATCTCACTTTTTACTAATATTAACTAATATTAACTCTAAAAATGCCCAATATGTCTTATCCTTATCTAGCTTATTACTAATACTAATATTAACTCTAAAAATACCCAATATGTCTTATCCTTATCTCACTTATTACTAATATTAACTAATATTAACTCTAAAAATGCCCAATATGTCTTATCCTTATCTCACTTATTACTAATATTAACTAATATTAACTCTAAAAATGCCCAATATGTCTTATCCTTATCTCACTTATTACTAATATTAACTAATATTAACTCTAAAAATGCCCAATATGTCTTATCCTTATCTCACTTATTACTAATATTAACTCTAAAAATACCCAATATGTCTTATCCTTATCTCACTTATTACTAATATTAACTAATATTAACTCTAAAAATGCCCAATATGTCTTATCCTTATCTCACTTATTACTAATACTAACTAATATTAACTTTAAAAATGCCCAATATGTCTTATCCTTATCTCACTTATTACTAATATTAACTAATATTAACTCTAAAAATGCCCAACATGTCTTATCCTTATCTCACTTATTACTAAAATTAACTAATATTAATTCTAAAAATGCCCAATATGTCTTATCCTTATCTCACTTATTACTAAAATTAACTAATATTAATTCTAAAAATGCCCGATATGCATTATCTTTATCTCACTTATTACTAATATTAACTAATATTAACACCATTATTGGTTAGCAGTTGTAATTTCAAAGGGGTCATTTTGAGCCAACAGGTTTTTATCTATTGATTTGTTTTTATGTGTGAGCAGTAGTCGATGTCTCGCTCAAGGATACTGACTTTACTGTTAAATTATTTTTTTGGGGGGGGGGTTCACCGTGTGTAGTAAATATCATCAGAAAAGTAATTGAGCCTATGAAATGTGTTACCCTAGTTGTGCAACGCATCTGATAAGAGTCAATAAAATCTTAATCAGGAAGAAGCTGCACCCCTCCCGCGTGTAACCACTCCAGACAACAAACCAAACTTTGTGCGGCTTCTGTCTGCATGATTAAACGCGTAGCGTGAACCATTACGGATCTGTCTTGTTTCTCCCCACACAGCCAGGATCTTCAAAAGGCCTGTGTGACAGCACCTCAACACGTGTCAAACCACTGCCAAAACGTCTGTCATCTTCCTTCACTTCCCCTTATTGCTTTCTTTTTCATGCCTAACTCTTTAGAAGGCACACGCTCATAGAGGATATTTCAACGTATTAGTTTGGGACGACACAGGTTTGTGTCACATTAGTTTACAACATATATCATTATCAGTATATTGTATGACAGTATCATGCAATGTTGTTATTGACATGTGGGCAATAACAGTACCAGCAGCATAGGTGGTGTTACGGGGCAACTGAACACAAGCCTTACACGTGCCCTTTCAATAGGAAAACACAAGATAAATAAATGAATGAATGAATGAATGAATGAATGAATGAATGAATGAATGAATGTAGCCGCAAGCAGCAATTCCAGGTTTCCAACCAACACAGACCACTCGAAGCTGAAAGCCTCAACAGCTTAAGAAAAAATTAGGGGTGTAAGAATACATTGATACACTTAAGTATCGCGATATTATATTTTGTTACACTGTATCAGTTCTCGACACCACTTTAATGGTTTACATGTAAAGGTTCATGACAAACATGTTGTGTTGTGTGTAACCCCATGACCGCTAGATAACAGTGTTGTAACCTATCTTCAGCCATTTGACTCTTCCACTCCAACCCAGCAAGGTAAACTGAGACAGGAAGTAGCATAAGCACAAAGAACACAGGCCTATGACGCCGCAATGTATCACCTTTCTTACAGTATCACAATGTATCCCCTTTCTTACAGTACCACAATATATCACCTTTCTTACAGTATCACAATATATCACCTTTCTTACAGTATCACAATATATCGCCTTTCTTACAGTACCACAATATATCACCTTTCTTACAGTGTCACAATATATCACCTTTCTTACAGTGTCACAATATATCACCTTTCTTACAGTATCACAATATATCACCTTTCTTACAGTACCACAATATATCACCTTTCTTACAGTATCGCAATATATCACCTTTCTTACAGTACCACAATGTATCACCTTTCTTACAGTGTCACAATATATCACCTTTCTTACAGTGTCACAATATATCACCTTTCTTACAGTACCACAATGTATCACCTTTCTTACAGTGTCACAATATATCCCCTTTCTTACAGTACCACAATGTATCACCTTTCTTACAGTATCGCAATATATCACCTTTCTTACAGTACCACAATGTATCACCTTTCTTACAGTGTCACAATATATCCCCTTTCTTACAGTATCGCAATATATCACCTTTCTTACAGTACCACAATGTATCACCTTTCTTACAGTATCACAATATATCCCCTTTCTTACAGTACCACAATATATCACCTTTCTTACAGTATCACAATATATCGCCTTTCTTACAGTATCACAATGTATCACCTTTCTTACAGTACCACAATATATACCCTTTCTTACAGTACCACAATATATCCCCTTTCTTACAGTACCACAATATATCCCCTTTCTTACAGTACCACAATATATCCCCTTTCTTACAGTACCACAATATATCCCCTTTCTTACAGTACCACAATATATCACCTTTCTTACAGTGTCACAATATATCACCTTTCTTACAGTATCACAATATATCACCTTTCTTACAGTACCGCAATATATCACCTTTCTTACAGTATCGCAATATATCACCTTTCTTACAGTACCACAATGTATCACCTTTCTTACAGTACCACAATATATCACCTTTCTTACAGTATCACAATTTATCACCTTTCTTACAGTATCACAATATATCACCTTTCTTACAGTATCACAATATATCACCTTTCTTACAGTATCACAATATATCACCTTTCTTACAGTACCACAATATATCACCTTTCTTACAGTATCACAATATATCACCTTTCTTACAGTGTCACAATATATCACCTTTCTTACAGTATCACAATATATCACCTTTCTTACAGTACCACAATATATCACCTTTCTTACAGTATCGCAATATATCACCTTTCTTACAGTACCACAATGTATCACCTTTCTTACAGTGTCACAATATATCCCCTTTCTTACAGTACCACAATGTATCACCTTTCTTAGAGTATCGCAATATATCACCTTTCTTACAGTACCACAATGTATCACCTTTCTTACAGTACCACAATGTATCACCTTTCTTACAGTGTCACAATATATCACCTTTCTTACAGTACCACAATATATCACCTTTCTTACAGTACCACAATGTATCACCTTTCTTACAGTATCACAATATATCACCTTTCTTACAGTATCACAATATATCACCTTTCTTACAGTATCACAATATATCACGATATATTGAATCGTGAACCCTGTATCGTGATACACAGAGTATCGCCAGATTCTCGCCGATACACAACCCTGGTAAAAATATCCACCAATTTTGGTGAGCTTTGGAAAAACTGTCATTGATTTATGGCCAAATTTGCAACAGGCTCATGCACATGTTGGGAACTGGTGGAACCCCCCACTGAGCAATTTCAAAATTTGAATTTCAACAAATTTAAAAAGGCGGGAACCCCAGTATGGGCAGACTGTCGTGGTTCTTGAGGCAGATTTGAACAGTGAGAATATATGGACATCTGCACCACGTTTCGTGTAAATCAGACTTATGACGTAGGGCGTAATGACTTTACAAAATTCCAAAATTTGACCTTTAATGTTAGTATCCCCATCGGTCACAGTTAATGGGCACTTGCACACAACTTTCAATCAATGGCCAAAATCTCAAGTTGCAACCGTTTACCATCTCACGGGAATTTGCACAAACAAATCTGAAAAAGAAAAAAAATAACAATATAATAATATCAAACCAGCACAAAAACAATAGGGTCCTTATCTGTTTATGTACACACACACACACACACACTAACACAACCACTACACACACCCATACACAACTCCCCTCCCTGACCCCTCCTTTCCTTTTTTTAGTTTATTCAGGTCTTTAATTCATACCTCCATTACAACTAACACTTCAAGCTGAAGTTTTGTTCTTTTGTTTTTTAAATTTCTCTTGTTAAATTATCTGTAAACCAAACAGGTACAGATAAAAAACAAAAAAACAGCAGGCAAAATTGTGAATGTGGTCGTATAAGTTGTTGAAATTGAAATAAAAGCTAAGTTAAAAAAAGAAAAGAAAAAACAAAAAGGCCCTCTGGGCTCGAACCCTAATCGGCTGTTTCTTCATCTAAACTTGATCCGACCTGGGCAACGGAGGACGGAGACGGACGCAGCCGGACGGAGGAGGGACCTATAAATCGCCCTTCGCCTGACATACGAGAATAACACAACAGCGGCGTAACGCAACCACTCATCAAGACCTGACGTGCGACCACTTCCTGCACAAGCACACTGCCCCGGGGCCTTTCGCCTTTGTTTACAGACGCCATTAAATGTGGCCATCAGATGATCGAACAGAGCGGTAAAACTTGTCCAGTACGGATCAATACCCGAACGAGCGCGTCCATCTCTCTCCAGGATGCACAACACGGGAGGGTTTTATTTGACTCAGCAGAGCTGATGAAGCCGTGCTTCATCTGCATGTTTTATTTATTTATTTATGTGCTGTCATATCTAATTACTCCCTCGAAATCTGCCTGAAGCTGGAGGGAAACGCCACATGACAGTAGACCCGGGCCTTCCCAAGCTTTCCACGTCACGGCCCGCCCGTAGAGATACTTTTGCCACGTGACCCAACAAATATTTTGTGCAGTATAATTGCGTTACAAAAAAACCCATCAATCAATCGAGACTGACAGGCGGATTGGTGCAGCATCAGCAGTACTGCGGACGTTGTACTGGACCGTTGTGGTGAAGAGGAAGCTGAGCCGGGAGGCAAAGCTCTCAATCTACCAGTCGGTCTTCGTTCCAACCCTCACCTGTGGTCATGAGCTTTGGGTAGTGACCGAAAGGGTGAGATCGCGGATACAAGTGGCTGAAATGAGTCTCCTCCGTAGGGTGTCTGGGCTCAGCCTTAGAGATAGGGTGAGGAGCTCAGACATCCGGAGGGAGCTCGGAGTAGAGCCGCTGCTCCTTCGCATTGAAAGGAGCCAGCTGAGGTGGTTCGGGCATCTGATTAGGATGCCTCCTGGGCACCTTCCTTTTGGAGGTTTTCCGGGCACGTCCAACTGGGAGGAGACCCCGGGGTAGATCCAGAACTCACTGGAGGGACTACATGTCCAATCTGGCCCGGGAAGGCCTTGGGATCCCCCAGGAGGAGCTGGAGGGCGTTGCTGGGGAGAGGGACGTCTGGAGTGCCCTACTTAGCTTGCTGCCACGGCGACCCGGCCCCGGAGAAGCGGCTGATGATGAATGAATGAATGAATGAATCAACAACAACAACAAAATCTCTGTATTGTTCATCAACGCAGTAGTCCCTTTTTCAGTCGGCAGTCAATACACCCTCGTTTTCATGTGAAACAGACAACATCAAACATTTTAGTGATATTTTCCAATACAACTGAATCGCTGCATCGCTTGCATCGACTTCTGAAGTATAAATGTTGTATTTTCTTTACTTTTATGTCATTTGAATTCTGTCCCCTGCAAAACGTGTTTAATGTGGACATCCCTAAGACCCACCTGAGGGTTGTGACCCACAGTTTGAAAACTACCGCTCTATAGAGTCCATTCCATCCATTATTCCGAACCGCTTACCCTGCTCTCCGGGTCGCAGGGATGCTGGAGCCTATCCCAGCTGTCCTTGGGCAGCAGGCGGGGAGACACCCTGGACAGGACGCCAGTCCATCACAGGGCCTCGCTCCGTAAAGTAAGCTTGCAAATACACTAAATGCATGTGAATATGTAGCTCGGTCTGTTTTTGCGCCACACTTTTCTCTCTATGAAAGCAAACTGGGTTCCACGTGAGAGCTGTTCTCCGTTGGCCTGGTGCGACGTGGCGGGGCTGCAGGCAGGCAGGCAGGCAGGCAGCAGAGACCTAAAGGGAACCGCATATAGGCCACAGCATGGTGATTTAAGGGAAGACTGCTGCGTCTCCCAGGCTAATTAGCCAGGTTTCGATGTTTCGAACCCTTTCATCTCTTGCTCCCCCTTTTCTCTCTCATCCCCTCCTTTATTTTCCTTCCGCGGCTCTCGCTCGCGTTCCCCTGCCACCAAAAATCGGTTTCTCTCGCTTTCCCTGTCTTCTGCGCTATCTCGCCCTTTTCATCACTAATGTATACTTTCTCGGGGCGACGTGGCTCAGGAAGTGGAGAGGGTCGTCTAGTAATCGGGGGGTCACGGGTTCGAACCCCAGCTCCTCCAGAGAGCATGTCAGAATGTCCTTGAGCAAGACACCGAACCCCTAACTGCTCCTGATGAGCAGGTCGGGGGCTTTCATGCCAGTCTCCTCCATTAGTGAATGTGAGGCATACATTGTGAAGTGCTTTTGAGTGGCCGGTGGACTAGAAAAGCACTATATAAACGCAGTCCATTTCCCATTTATCTCTGTCTCTTCTTATATCTTCACCTCTACCTCCTCCTCTCCCCTGCTCTCTCTCTCTCTCTCTCTCTCTCCACCCTTCTTTCATTTACAGTCAGTCTTTTTCCAGGTCCATCATCCTATTTAGCCCTTGACGTCAACCCGTGTCTCTCACTTGCTCCATCTCTCTCCTTCCAGCATTCGTTTTCCCCTCTGCCCTTATCTCTTTCTCTCAATCTCCCTTCAATAATCACCCCCCCCTTTCTCTCTGCTGTTGCATGCTGGGAGTTGGGCATGTGTTAGTGCATTTGGCAAGTGTGTGGTACTGACTCTGTTTGATACTTTGCCGAAACTAACTTTTCGCTTTGCGTTCTGCTTTTTGCATGTTTTACACATGGCTTAATAATCTGGACCAACGACCCTGCGTCAGTGTGGAGGGGCCTGCAAGACATCACAAACCACAGGACCTGAATGTCTTCTCTTGGAAGTTTGACAGGGGCAAAGTCACACCCCTCAGCTACTCGGGCCCAAAAATAACAGCCCCCATCACGCCTCTAGCAACCCCCATACTCCCCCCCACGATACTCAGGCGGGATGTGAAGAGGATGTGAGCTGGCTTCTCTAGAGGCAGAAGACAAGGAAAGCACCGGGTCTAGACAGTGTTTCCCCATCTTGTCTTAAAGCCTGTGCTGACCAACTGGTTTCAATATTCACGCAGATCTTCAACAGATCCCTGGAGCTGTGTGAAATCCCCTTCTGCTTCAAATGCTCCACCATCATCCTGGTCCCAAAGAAACCCTCCATCACAGGACTGAATGACTACAGGCCTGTCGCTCTGACGTCTGTGGTAATGAAGTCTTTTGAACAACTAGTGTAGCGACCGGCATGGGCGCAAGTCCATGAATACTGGGGCTGCATCCAACGCTTTACCTGTGCCCCTGTCCATAGGGTTATTGGTTGTGTCAGGAAGGGCGTCCGACATAAAATTTTGCCAAATCAGTACGCGGCTTGACAGATCGGTCCAGGCTGCATACCGGATCGATCAAGGCCCAGGTTAACAACGGCTGCTATTGGTGCTGTGCCCTCACAGGCTACAGATGGAAACTGTAAAGTCTGCTGTGGCGACCCTTGAGGAGGAAGAGGAGGAGGAGGAGAAGGAGAAGATGAAGAAGAAGGAGGTGTGTACCCACCTGAAGAATGTCACAGGTCAGTGGATGACGCGGTCAACATAGGAATGTACTATATCCTGCAACATTTTGACTGCCCAGTGAAATGTGCAAGTTTGTGGATTTCAGCTCTGCATTCAACACCATCGTTCCAGAATCCCCATCTTCCAAACTCTCCCAGCTCACTGCATCCCCCGCCATCTGTCAGTTGATCCCTAACTTCCTGACAGGCAGGAAACAGCAACTGAGGTTTGGGGAAGTCACTTCTGGTATACGGACAGTCAGTACTGGTGTTCCCCAAAGATGTGTCCGCTCCCCACTGCTCTTCTCCCTCTACAGCAATGACTGCACCTCCATGGATCCAGCTTTTGAACTACTGAAGTTTGCAGACGACACTACGGTCATTGGACTCATCCAGTATGGCGATGAGTCTGCATATCAGTGGGAAGTTGAGCAGCTGGTGCTCTAGTGTAGTCAGAACAACTCGGATCTGAACATGATCAAGACTGTGGAGATGACAGTGGGCTTTAGGAGACACCCATCAGCACTGCTCCCCTCACAATACCCAACAGCCCTGTGTCAACTGTGAAGATCTTCAAGTTTTTGGAAACTACCATTTCCAAAGACCTAAAGTTGGAGACCAACATCAACTCCATCCTCAAAAAGGCCCAGCATATGATGTTCTTTCTGCAGCAACTGAGGACATTTGGCCTGCCACAGGAGCTGTTGAGCCAGCTCTACACCACGGTATGAATCTGTCCTGTGCACGTCCATCATGGTCTGGTTTGGAGCAGCAACCAAACAGGATAGAACAGACTGCAGCAAACAGCAAGGACAGCAGAAAAAAAACCATTGGCACTCCCCTGCCCACCCTGCAGGACTTGCACACATCTAGAGCCTGGAAACGGGCAGGCACAATCAGCACAGACCCCCACACCCAAGAAACAGTCTGTTTGAACTCCTACCCTCTGGTCAGCACTACAGAGCAATGTGCACCAAAACCACCAGACATAGGAAGAATTTCTTTTTTCTCCAAAAAGCAAGAACGGTAAACAGAAAAGTGAATTCTTAGCTACACTTGCTGTTAGCCAGTCCTTTCGTTGAAGCCAAGTAACACAAACTTACAATTTTGCCGTTTGTCCTTTTGTGTTATATGAGCATCATTTGGACGATGTGTCCCCAGTCTCTCCGCTTCCATTTTT
This sequence comes from Lampris incognitus, assembly GCF_029633865.1. Lineage (NCBI taxonomy): Eukaryota > Metazoa > Chordata > Actinopteri > Lampriformes > Lampridae > Lampris > Lampris incognitus. The sequence goes on along the minus strand of NC_079215.1, from coordinate 6,293,998 downwards.
TCGTCCAAAGACATCAACGAAAATGGATGATAAAGTAAATACTCCACCTCATTCATGCTAACGCCCACGCTCACCTTAGTAGCACCTCACTGTACGCACCGTTACTCTGTACGACCGCTGACGCTGGTCAAAAGCCAGCAGCCTGAGGGCTGAATGAATTCAGCCCAAGTGATCGGCAAATTAAGGGGGCGTGTCATGACGCCTGTCACTCACTTACTAGGACGATGAACGGAAGCTGATGCTACAGTGTAAATAAATAAGCCCATTTAGATTATATCCTCTGTGTTTTTCCTGCAGATATTTGGTGCTGCTGCTGAGCTATCCTCCCCCAAAATTCAAAACATTCTGTTCTAAGGTTTTTTAATGATAATTGTCTCATCTTTATTGTAAACGATAAGAGGGGGGGGGGCTTAGCTCTGGCCAATTCACCTGGAGGAAACCCACGCAGACACGGGGAGAACATGTAAACTCCCCACAGAGGACGACCCGGGACGGCCCCCAAGGTTGGACTACCCCGGGGCTCGAACCCAGGACCTTCTTGCTGTGAGGCAACAGCGCAAACCACCGTGCCGCCGGAAAAATAAACGGAAACAGAAAAAATATTCACACAATAAGATCAACACGTACACACCAAGTGTTTGCTTTGACAACCAGATACAGTTTCACTGACCCACACACGCACACCCCCGCACACAAGGAACTCTTAGTATTATAGTTGCCATTTTCTTCAGCAGTAGAAATGGATAGATCATTAACCTTGTTAATGTCTGGCCATGGAGCTAGTGTGTGTGTGTGTGTGTGTGTGTGTGTGTGTGTTGGTAAAATGAAGACAGGGTAGCTTCATTAATACTGGTCATTAACAAGCCCCGGGTGCTGAGCCAGCGAGTGGACGCTACAGACCTAAATGAGAAACCGAATGGAAATCCTCCGTGGCTTTTTTCCTCCGTCTCTCTCTTACTCCGACTATCACTCTTTCTATTTATCTCCTTCTACTGCCAGCACTTTCCTCCTGCCTGACCTCTCTTTCCTCCGAGTCCTTTCATTACATCTTAGATGAGAGGGAGAGCGAGGGAGGACAAAAGAGGAGGGAGGTGGCAGGGTTGTAATAGAAAAATGCTTTCGAGATGATACGAGCAGAAAAAAGACGAGCAGAAAACCAAGAGGACACATAAAGGAGTAGGACACGGGACGAGAAGGAAGGACGGACAAGAGGAGGAAGAAAATAAAAGCGCATTAGACGAGGAGAAGCGAGCATTCCTCATCAAATGGCTCTTTTTTTGGCCCCCCCTCCCCCACTTTCCCGCCCCAGCTGTATCCGACCAATTACCCCACTCTACTGAGCCGCCCCGGTCGCTGCTCCACCCCCCCTGCCGATCCGGGGAGGGCTGCAGACTACCACACGCCTCCTCCCATATATGTGGAGTCGCCAGCCGCTTCTTTTCACCTGACAGTGAGGAGTTTCTCCAGGAGGACGTAGCGCGGGGGAGGATCACGCTATTCCCCCCCGTTCCCCCTCCCCCCTGAGCAGGCGCCGACCGACCAGAGGAGGCGCTAGTGCAACAACCGGGACACACACCCGCATCCCGCTTCCCACCCCCGCAGACACGGCCAATTGCGTCTGTAGGGACGCCCGGCCAAGCCGGAGGTAACCATGCCTTTTTAAAAGCAACGAGTCAAGACAAGATGGAGTGGCAGGAGGCGGCGAGGAAGAAAGTAGGGATAACAGGAAGTTGTGTCGACCGCTTCAGTGATCAACAGAGACAGCTGACGGGAGAACGGGAGGCAGGGTGGAGGCAGGGTGGTGGGGCGACGGGACGAGAGAAAAGGGAATGGAGGGAAGACTTTATGACCTATCAGGGAAGCGAAGACGAGGAGAACAAGGAATAAACAGAGGAGGAGAACGAGAGAGGCGAGGTCCCGGCCTTTGGGGAGTGGTGTAATATCTAAGTAAGAGACCCGCCTTGGCAACGGCCAGCTGATGAAATCTGCCAGAAAGAAAGGAAGGAAGGAAGGGAGGGAGGAAGGAAGGAAGGAAGGAAAAGGGAAGACTTTGAAAGATCAGTGATGGGAGCACTCCTCCTCCACCTCCTTCTTCTCTTCTCTTTCTGGGTGCAGACTTACATACATGCCAACCTCGACATACAGCAGGGCTTCTTCTGTCATTTTCTTAATCGTTCTCTGTTCTTTGTCTCTATTTGAAGTCCCTTTTATGTTACCTTATACATTAATTAACGCTAAAATCTGCTGCTTTTATCCATTAATAGGTAGTTTTGGCATCCCTCTGGGCCATGGAATCAGGTCACATGACACTAACTGGCATCTTTACCACGGCTGGAGACCCTCTCCAGTCTCCGTATACCGCTGTTGACATGTTTTGACCAGGCGGGAGGAAAACTGGTGCAGCAGGAAACACCTGTGTGTTGGAACAAACCAGCGGGAATGAAGACTGACACATGAAACCGATGTGGCGACGCCTCTGCAGCACATTCATTCACCTTCAGCCGCTAATCCGGGGTCGGGTCTCGGTGGCAGCAAGCTAAGTAGGGAACTCCAGACGTCCCTCTCCCCAGCAACGCCCTCCAGCTCCTCCTGGGGGATCCCAAGGCCTTCCCAGACCAGATTGGACATGTAGTCCCTCCAGCGAGTTCTGGGTCTACCCCGGGGTCTCCTCCCAGTTGGCCATACCCTGTAAACCTCCAAAGAAAGGCGCCCAGGAGGCATCCTAATCAGATGCCCGAACCACCTCAGCTGGCTCCTTTTGATGTGAAGGAGCAGCGGCTCTACTCCGAGCTCCCTCCGGATGGCCGAGCTCCTCACCCTATCTCTAAGGCTGAGCCCAGACACCCTACGGAGGAAACTCATTTCAGCCACTTGTATTCGCCATCTCCCCCTTTCGGTCACTACCCAAAGCTCATGACCATAGGTGAGGGTTGGAACAAAGACTGACTGGTAAATTGAGAGCTTTGCCTTCCAGTTCAGCTCCCCCTTCACCACAACGGCCCGGTACAACGTCCGCAGTACTGCTGATGCTGCACCAATCCGCCTGTCAATCTTCTCAATCGTCAAGCTTCTGCTGTACAATCAATCAATACTACTGTAGAACAGTGTTGGGATGCAGTGTGATTTAGTTTGTGATACATTACACTACAGGATGTAGTGATATCAATCATTCTCAGACAATACCAATTTTGAGTACGAATCTTTAAGTATCAGGCAATACCAAGTACCCATGAGCCAATCCATTACTTTCGCCGAATAGTGCGGATTTAGAACATTAGAGGTCAACGGGCACAATAACTCATGTAGAATCAGTTTTTTCACCCAACTGTTAAAGAAATACCGGCTTCCACGTGCCAGAGGTGCAGTAAATCACCCCAATTTACTTATGACGTGTTACTCATGGCTCATGGTATTGGGTTTTCATCTTGGGTAAAAATCACTCCATTTAATCCTGGTATTGGCTCGATGCCAGTACCGGTATCGGTGCATCCCTATATCACACTGCCTGCATTAGCTTTGGTCCAAGGAAGCCATTTTTACAAGGGTGGGAACTGATGGCACACAAGCGACAAAGGTTGCTACACACCTTGTTTGTCGACCAAGAAGATCTCTGAAGCGATCCTTTCCTTCTCTCTACCCCGGAAGTTCAAAGGTCAGTAAAAAGTCTCGGAAACTCGCCGGTCAAAATTATCTCCCAAGCCGACGCTTGTAATTAGGACCTCAGGGAACGCTCATGTGCACATTTTAAGTTGGCGATCGGTATTTCTAATTTTTGAATATCATGTACTCCGGTCCTCCTGGCATGAAGGGTGGACTGGGATTCACATTTTGATGATTTAATCTAACTGGTGGTATGTTAATGAGCGTGCCTCTAGACCGCACGATGGTCATAAAAAAATGATCGGCCAAAAGAGACTAAAGCAGGCAGGGGGAGCTCTTTAAAAAAAAGAGAACAATAGAAAACATGAGTTCTGCTTTTATATATATATATATATATATATATATATATATATATATATATATATATATCCCCCCCCCCCAATTTTTCTCCCCAATTGTACATGTCCAATTACCCCACTCTTCCGAGCCGTCCCAGTCGCTGCTCCACCCCCCTCTGCTGATCCGGGGAGGGCTGCAGACTACCACGTCTCCTCCCATACATGTGGAGTCACCAGCCGCTTCTTTTCACCTGACAGTGAGGAATTTCACCAGGGGGACGTAGCGCGTGGGAGGATCACGCTATTCCCCCCAGTCCCCCCCCCCCGAACAGGCGCCCCGAACGACAAGAGGAGGCGCTGGTGCAGCGACCAGGACACATACCCACATCCGGCCTCCCACCCGCAATTGTGTCTGTAGGGACGCCTGACCAGGCCGGAGGTAACACGGGGATTCGAACTAGTGATCCCTGTGTTGGTAGGCAACGGAATAGACCTCCACGCCACCCGGACGCCCTACATTTATATTTCTGAAAGAGACAAAATGCATGATGATTAAATTCACAAGTGATGCTGTGAAGTGTTTCAAGTTTAGTCTGCCTTTAAACACCCGGAGCAAGGCTCACGTTTCTACCCTACAGACGCCCCTTAATGAGCACCTCACATGTGTTCACCGTCCTGTAACCCTGTCAACCACACGGAAACCCCAATGATTCATGTCAGCACTGACTCCATAAGGGTCTCCTACTTCTACTTTATGACAAATTAGTATAACTACTGCGTGTCTATGAAACACAACTATGACACTTTTTGTCCAGTTCTACACACCCACCTCTAATGAAACGGGCTCTTTGGGGGGGGGGTCATTATCATAATAAAAGCATTACTCAAGGGCTGCTCCTCTGATTGGCCGTCAGTATTGCTGGCTCCGCCCCCCTCCTTGACAGAAACAACAGCTGGTGAACCAGAGGCTCTCGGCACAGGTGGCTTCATGCAAACTCTGGGTGGATTGTTCCTGGTAAGATGTCACTCCGAGGTGCAATTAGCTCGGATGACTTGTTCAAATGGCACTACTCGGTCTGGTAGAAAGCTGGTGAAGTGGACACGTCCTTTAAGTGTTGACTAAATATGAAAATACTTCTTCGCCGACAGCAAAATCTACCCCTAGACAAGATACATTTTCCCACACCAGAAGCAGATGGGAAAATGGCGGCACGAATTCCAAGTTCACAGCGGCCTCACCCAGTACTGTCCATGCAGTGTCTTTGTCCACGTCTGTGTCTTCGTTTGTTGGCTTGCAGAGCCGGTGCTGGATTGGCTGCAAGAGTTTGGTCTGCTGCCCTGTGGGCCCAGGGGTCACGACCTTGCCCAGAGCTGCACCCAAGGAGGTAACACCGAGGGCGGTCTGACAGGATGCAGAATCGGGGCAGGCTAGGCTAACTGCTAGCCCATGCAGACCAGCGGTTCTGACAGTCATCCTGGTTGGACAGTGATTTTGTTTTAGTTTGTATATACGTGTTAGTTTGAATATGTGTGTTGTAGCTCTTGACTGTGTTTTTGTCTGTATGTTGCACTGCTGTGGGCTAGGGGGAAACGGCAAATGAAGCGTTCCTGATTCCTGAAATCTGGTTTTCCATAATACCCTCCCCTTTAAACTGTCACTTATACCCGCGTGGGTTGCCGGCACACCAGGCAGTCTTGCTTCTTCTCCGCCATGTTGGATAATGGCGAATGAACCAGAAAACTAACCCTGCCATTTACATACACACTTACACACCACTAATCCTGAATTTGTCATGCTGTACCTGCTCTGCCTGGCGAGCCGCACGACCGAAAGGCAAGTCTGTATTGGATCTGGATGACTGGCCTCCCACACCAATTTACTGGACATTTCTCCCACTCGCTCTTGTTCGGTCACCCTCCCTCTCTCGCTCTCGCTCTCTCATTTACCTGCTCACCCACTCTTGCATTGTCCCTCTCGCTCTCATTCCTCGCTCTTTGTCCACCTTTAACACCATCCACGTCTCTGTAGGACCACATTGTCTCGCCTGACTTCCCGCAATTCTCTACGGCGCCAGATCCTTAGTTACTTCTGAGCCCTCTCCATCTTTGTCCGTCACTCGTGCCTTTTTTAGTGTCAAGTCCATTTTATTTGTATAGCCCAATATCACAAATTACAGATTTGCCTCAAGGGGCTTTACAGCAACACAGCATCCTGTCCTGAGACCCTCGCGTCGGATAAGGAACAACTCCCTGAAAGTGTCAGAAGTACAATTACCGAGTCAGTTTGCCCGTACAGGGGATTTACGGGGGGTAACACATCATCTTGGCACCACAGAGGTGGTCTATAATGATGGCGAGGTAAATAGTGGTATTGGTAAATAGTATGGAAGAGCCTATACTTTATACTACAATATATCACCTTTCGCACAGTACCACAATGTATCACCTTTCTCACAGTATCACAATATATCACCTTTCTTCCAGTACACAATATATCCCCTTTCTTACAGTACCACAATATATCACCTTTCTTACAGTACCACAATATATCACCTTTCTTACAGTACCACAATATATCACCTTTCTTCAGTACCACAATATATCCCCTTTCTTACAGTACCACAATATATCACCTTTCTTACAGTACCACAATATATCACCTTTCTTCCAGTACCACAATATACACCTTTCTTACAGTACCACAATATATCCCCTTTCTTACAGTACCACAATATATCCCCTTTCTTACAGTACCACAATATATCCCTTTCTCACAGTACCACAATATATCCCCTTTCTTACAGTACCACAATATATCCCCTTTCTTACAGTACCACAATATATCACCAAATATTGAATCATATCTCCTGTATCATGACACGTATCGTATCACCAGATCCTCACCAATACACAACCCTGCAAGATATAACAGCAAGTATTTCACAGGTTTACAAATGGGGGAAACAAACATGTGGAAGTAGTTTCCTCATATAGTATTAAAGAATACAATAAGCTACATAGTATTAATATGTTTGAATGCTGCACTGCTAAGATAACATGTAACGATCGGGGAGCATGATGCACCGCTACTAAGTGTCAGGCTGGGCAATAAATCAATATCACCCATCGCTCAATGGCACCGGGGTAATTTGGATATTGTAACATCACGATACATAACTTATGTCTGAATCGACAACAAGCAGAATCTGTGACCTAAACGTTCTCACGAAAACGAGATCTGAAACACTTGAAAACTAGAGTGATTTGATGTTATTTCACTTCACCTGACCAACCAGTGGTGATGTGGTGAACCTCCGCCGGATTCTTGAAGACGTCTGAAGCGGATCTCATGATGCTCACCACATTATGTAAAACCCCACATGTATTATGATGATAATACTTTCCATGTGGCTCAGCAGAAATGAAACGGTCCTCCTCAGAGACC
>NC_079215.1:6269115-6281615 GCF_029633865.1 Lampris incognitus | reverse complement strand
AGGTGGACGTCAATCATATAAGTTCTTTGTTTTTATGAATGTATTTCAGGAAAACCAAATTAACATTTACATTTCAAGCGTTTTTTGAAATGTAAATGTCAACCAGACAATCAAGCATGGTAAAAAGCTCAAAGGCCGGAGCCACCACGCCGTGACGACGGACGTGTGCGTCCCGCAGAAAAAAGGTTGCCGTGGAGAGCGACGTGTATACAGGCCTCCATCCTAATTACCCTAATGTGCAACGGCGCAATTCATTAACCCTTTAGACTCTGCAGTACAAGTCGTTGGTACTGTTGCTGACTGTGGTGTCACGTCTTGCAGCATCTTCAAATGCTTCGATGGTGTTTTAAGCCCCCAACGTACTCTTCCAGGCGGCGCTGCATGGCAGGCACTCCCCGCCCCCTACAGTTTCATCCAATCACAGCACTGGTTAGGGTTAGGGTTAGTGCCAGTGTTGTGACTGGCTGAAACTGTAGGGGGCGGGGAGTGCCTTCCATGCAGCGCCGCCTGGAAGAGTACGTTGGGGGCTTAAAACAGCATTGAGCCTTCAAATGCTTCCCAGAAGGGCCTGCGGGGCGGGGGCGGGGTACATAGAGGGGAGCAGGACGTGGGTAAATGGGATTTGGGGATGTTAAAATGTTAAAAAATATCATAACAGTCTTTCAAATTGTAATTGTTTAGTTCGATTTGTAAACCCCCCCCCCACAAATATTGGAAATATTCTTTTCATGAAGTTTCGCTAAATAAACACACAGAACATGTTGATCCTAAACAACTCTGAAGGGAGAAAGCCGAGAGGGCTCCGTCTTAACACTCCACAAGTTAGCTGAACTAATATGTTCATTTTTATGAGCAGAGTGCAAAGGCGTTAGTTTAGCAGTGCATGGCCTCGGATGTGTAGACTCGCTAGCCCTCGGCTAACGGGCCGGACCCCTTAGCTGACTGGTTCGCACAGTGGCCCGTCGGGCGGGGAACACAGGTTCGATTCCCGCCCACCCCCTGAAATCTGGCTACAATAGTTTCATCTGCAATTGTAATATTTCCTCGGCCCTCCGCAGGCAACCAAATACTACATGATGACTTGGATGAAAACCAAGTCTGGATTAAAACCTCCATTCACTTTATCTTCATATCTGTTACTGCCAGTGCCCTAGGCTGGTTATAGTTACGTGGCTGCATCTACATTTTCAAAAAAATGCAAAATGTAAAACAAAACTCAATATTCTCCACAACATAACTGGGTTAGGGTTAGCATTTGGTAAATCAGGATCTTGGACTTTATTCCTTATTTCAGACCCTCATTAATCACTGCCTCGGCAGCGACGATTCCTCCTGGGGCCCAACAGTGCAGCAGTTAATTTAAAAGCCAACAAGCAAAAACAGAACATATATCAATACAACAGCAATAACCAGAAACACCACACCAAACTAAACTCATCAAACAGCTGTGAGCACTACACGAAATCCTACACACCCATCATACCCAGTTAGACACAAACCAAAACAATAACCGTAAATGAGAAAAAAAGATTAATCAACTGAAATAAAGCTGACATAACTCCTAACAGAATACAGTAAACAGACGTCACAAATAGACCTCTTCTAAACCAATCTCCTGCTGCGTTACATATTCTCTCAGCCTCTTCAGGAATCCAACCTCTGCTGGTAAGTGAACCCAGATGCTGCACAAGTCCGCTCCAGTAGGTCACTGCCCTGTACACGACAGTCTTCTTTTAAGGCATCCGTTCTGGGTTTAGTCAAGGTGAAGTGACCCCTACAGGCGTGTCTAGTGCCATGGTCATGACCATCACTAGTAAGTGACAGCTGAGAGGAGAGGCAAGCAGGTTTACGTAGTGTAAAAATGCTTTTCATAAATAGAACCAGGCTACAAGCTGGTCTCTCATCCATCACAATTCTTTATGCATTTTTTTCAACACTTTTTCTAATTGAGCAATGCAGAGCGAGCCCCACAGCTCTGTTTTGGGTAAGCTGGATTTTATTTAGTTCTTGCGCAGATGCGTTTGACCACATCGCCGGGCAGTGGTCAAGATGTGACAAGACCAGGGATTGTATGACTTGCTTAGTAGTTGTGTTAGTTAGAAAGCAGGCACTCCTTCTAATGATCGAAATACTTCCGCTCATTTTTGTTCCAACATTATTAATGTGAGCAGTCAAAGAGTGTTTGACCTATTGTGACCCCCAGCAATCTGGCCTCCTTCACTTGTTCAACATCAGCACCCTGCAAAGAAATACACAGTCTGTGTTCCTTTCTTTGAGCAAATAGCGGCACATCTCGTTTTGGATTTATTCAGTTTCAGCTTACTGACAGTGACCCGATTAGAAATCTGCATTGACTCATCTTGAAGTAGACTGCTCAAGTCTGTGGCGTTCTTTGCTGAAACATATATTGTAGTGGTATCTGTGTAAATTGCAGTGTGAACAATTTTCAAAAATATGCGTAAAATATGTGAGCAGTGCCGGTATTAATCCATAATATAAACAATTTTCTGTCCAGCGGTCATTTTTCAGAATAGGTGCCTCTCAAAGGGTAGACATTTCAGTTTCTAAAGCCTGTTGCCGAGCATGACAAGGAGAATTTTAAGCCAATGCATGTACATTTTTACACCGGTAACGATCTCATTTCTATGGCAGTAGGTAAAGAAATAGCTTTCAGTGGGAGTTTCAGATGTATTCATTCATTCATTCATCATCAGCCGCTTCTCCGGGGTCGGGTCGCGATGGCAGCAAGCTAAGTAGGGCACTCCAGACACCCCCGTCCTCAGCAATGCCCTCCAGCTCCTCCTGGGGGATCCCAAGGCGTGCCCAGGCCAGATTGGACATGTAGTCCCTCCAGCGAGTTCTGGGTCTACCCCGGGGTCTCCTCCCAGTTGGCCGAGCCCGGTAAACCTCCAAAGGAAGGCGCCTAGGAGGCATCCTAATCAGATGCCTGAACCACCTCAACTGGCTCCTTTCGATGTGAAGGAGCAGCGGCTCTACTCCGAGCTCCCTCTGGATGTCCGAGCTCCTCACCCAATCTCTAAGGCTGAGCCCAGACACCCTACGGAGGAAACTCATTTCAGTTGCTTGTATCCGCGGTCTCACCCTTTCCGTCACTACCCAAAGCTCATGACCATGGGTGAGGGCTGGAACGAAGACCGACTGGTAAATTGAGAGCTTTGCCTTCTGGCTCAGCTCCCTCTTCACCACAACATCCGCATTACTGCTGATGCTGCACCAATCCACCTGTCCCGCTCCATCCTACCTTCACTCGTGAACAAGACCCCGAGATACTTGAACTCCTTCAGAGTTTCAGATGTACACTTCCAAAATGAATTCTACCTCTAAAGTAAGTCTTTTTAATATAAACATGTCATGGCCCTTTTCCAGTGGAGCAGCAAACCTCATAATGTCTCAACTCAGGAACCCGCTCCACAATTAACACTACAATAAAGCTTCTGGAAACCTTCAGAAGGGAATACCTTAAAGCTGAAATCCGCGATTTTCCCGATCTGTCCCTCTCCCTGTAGCGAGAATTACAAACAAGGTGTAGCGGTTATCGTTGCTCATGTGCCATCAGCTCAGCAATAAACAGTTTCCACCTCTTATAAAAATGCATCCTGGGACCAAAGTTAACACAAGCAATCTAATGTATTACAAACTGCATCTAACTACACTGTTGTACTGTAATATTGAGAATAGAATTGGTAATTAGCTGTCGAACAGAAGCATCACCACATCATCATGTCTCATTCTTTTTTCCTCTTTAAGGAGGAATATGTTCATCCCTGCACCAGTGTTCAAACGTCCTGGTAAAAACTTCAACAGCAGCTTATGGAGAGTGTCTCCAGCCATGGCTAAGATGCTAGTTAGTATTATGTAAACTGACTCCATGGTCCATCCATCCATCCATTATCCGAACCACTTATCCTGCTCTCAGGGTCATGGGGATGCTGGGGCCTATCCCAGCAGTCACTGGATGGCAGGCCGGGAAACACCTTGGACAGGCTGCCAGGCCATCACACAGGGCTGACAAACCCACACGCATTCATACCTTGGGACAATTTAGTATGGCCGAGTCACCTGACCTACATGTCTTTGGACTGTGGGAGGAAACCGGAGCACCCGGAGGAAACCAACGCGGACACGGAGAGAACATGCAAACTCCACACAGAGGACGACCCCCAACGTTGGACTACCACGGGGCTCGAACCCAGGACCTTCTTGCTGTGAGGTGGCCGTGCTAACCAAAAGCAGTCGCCGCTCAACTCCAGACCCACCTAATACATAACAATATGTTCAAAAAGTTCCAGTCCGGTTTCCGCCCTGGCCACAGCACAGAAACAGCTCTGGTCAGGGTCACAAATGACCTCTTAATGACAGCTGACACTGGTTCCCCATCCCTCCTCATCCTCCTGGATCTCACAGTGGCCTTCGACACCATAGATCACAAAATTCTCCTCCAACGTCTGCACTCCACCCTCGGTCTCTCTGGCACTGTCCACAACTGGTTCACCTCATACTTATCCGACAGATCTGAGTATGTTGCCCTGGGCAAGGCAAAATCTCAGACCCACAATGTCACGTGCGGTGTTCCACAAGGTTCGGTGCTAGGTCCCACCCTTTTCACCCTGTACATGATCCCGCTAGGCCACATCATCAGTAAGCATGGAATAGCTTTCCATTGCTATGCTGATGATACACAATTATATTTCAAAACCAAACCCACTACCTCCACCCTTCTGCCACTGGCCACACTGAAGTCGTGCCTGGAGGAGATAGAGGCATGGATGAAGCTGAACGTTCTACAGTTAAACAGCTCTAAGACAGAAGCTATCCACATTGGTACACCTCATCAGATCCAGTCATCATCCATCACCAGCATTACTTTCTCTGGCCAAAACACCCCCGTCTCTACACCAGTCACAAACCTGGGGGTTAAAATTGACCCCCCACCTCACCTTTGACACGCACATCAAACACCTCTGCCAAAAGTCCTTCTATCATCTCAGGAACATCTCCAAACTCCGTCCCATGCTCTCCCAGGCAGATGCAGAAAAGCTCGTCCATGCCTTTGTCTCCTCCACGCTGGACTACTGCAATGCACTCCTCATTGGGATCCCCAGCTTCTGTCTTCAGAGGCTCCAGTACATCCAGAACTGCACTGCTAGGATCCTGATGAGGGTGCGCAAGTGTGATCACATCACTCCCACCCTCAAATCACTTCACTGGCCCCCCATATCTTTCAGAGTTGAGTACAAGATCTCCCTCCTCACCCACCAATGCATATATGGAAATGCCCCCTCCTACCTCAAGGAGCTCCTTGCACCAAAGACCTGCACACGTACCCTTCGCTCCTCTGATGCCAACTTCCTCCAAGAAGCAAAGTGGAAGCTGATAACCATGGTGAAGCGGGCTTTCTCCTCAGCTGCCCCCAGGCTGTGGAATGCCCTCACAGACCACCTCAGGGCACCACAGTCTGTGGAAACTTTCAAACAACACCTCAAAACCCATCTGCTCACCAACGTTTGCTCCTAGCCAGGCCAACTCTTTTCCCATGCCTTTTTTAAATGGTTTTGATCCATGGACTCTGTTTCACGGACTATGATAACAGATTGTGGATGACTGTACTTTCGCTGCCCCTGTGACTGCTGTTTCACTAGCACTGTGTACTGATTATTGTAGATGTATTTTATCCATTGTTTTATAGCACTTTGAGGTTTCTATGAAATTTAAAGTGCATTTATAAATAAAATGTATTATTATTATTATTATTGTGCTGCCCGACGCCATGCTCCACATTTTCAAAAGTAATTACTATCTATCTGGGAAAAAAGATCGCAGATTGTAGCTTTAAAAATAAATAAATAAAGGAGGTATGGAAAAAAAACACATAGAAGGAAAGGTCACCACAAGGCTCATATAGTCAACTGAAGCAATAAAGTCCGCACTGTGTATTATATCGACAGATAAATCAGTGTTGTCCTGCTCACAGTCCTCCCCAGAGAACCTACACCTACCAGAATGCATCGTGCATAAACCTCCTTATCATAAAATGCACTGGAAACGTAGCTTAGCAGACAGAACGAGGATGTGTTTATTGGAATGCCGTTTTTTTGGGCGGCACGGTGGCCCAGTGGATAGCACTGTTGCCTCACAGCAAGAAGGTCCTGGGTTCGAACCTCAGGCCGCCCCAGGTCCTTTCTGTGTGGAGTTTGCATGTTCTCCCCGTGTCTGCGTGGGTTTCCTCCCGCCATCAAAAAGACATGCATGTTAGGGTTGATACTCCTGCCTGTGCCCCTGAGCAAGGCAATGGAAAGAAGAACTGGAGTTGGTCCCTGGGTGCGGCACGGCGGCTAGCTACACATCTAGGATGGGTTACACGCAGAGAAGGAATTTCGTTGTATATATGTATAATGAAAAATAAAGTCTATTCTAGAATAAATATTGGAAACTCTGCTAGTCTGACGTTTTTCCATCCGCCAACTGACGTCATGATACGCCACTTGGTGGACAGAAAATAAACCCCGTTTCACTGCAGGAACAGCTGCAGGTGTTTCTTCATGTGCTGTCCCTGTCGCAGGAAGACGGAAATCAGGCGGACAATCGGTGACGTCTCCCTTCAAGATCATTCGGAGGGGAAGAGCAAAGCGCCGCCAGTCCCCATAAATCTGACGCAAGAACTGAAAAAAACAAACAAACAAACCTAATAATCTGTTTCTCTATAGCAGGGCTAGGAGACATGGTCCAGAAAGGTCCAGTCTGGGTGCAGGTCTTTGTTCCAACCAAGGAGTTACACAGCTGAGTCTACAAATCAAGGTCCTTAGCAAAGACTATTGGTTGATCTACAGAATCAGGTGTGTAACGGCCCGGCTGGAACAAAGACCTGCACCCACACCGGGCCTTTCTGGACCATGTCGTCTATCCCTGCTCCATAGCGAAGCGACAACGGGCCCCTGCAGGTCCAGCCGTGGCCCTGAGAGAAGCACATGCCGACTTGTGAGTGGTCCGGAAGAACAAAGACGTGTCAGCGGCGCTCCGGGGCGACGAGCGGGGAAAGAAGGAGCGACGAGAACGAGAAAGAAATTCCACAAAGGGACGGAACAAAAGAGATGAAGCGGGGAAGACGGAGAGCCATACAGAAGCGGAGCGAGGGGAGACACAGGAGAACGATGGACGAGGAGAGGAGAGGAGAGGAGAGGAGAGGCAGAAGACAACAGGCAGAGAAAAAGCGAGGGATGCCTGAAGGAAAAGAAAGGAGAAGAGATCGATGTGGAAGAGTGTGTCAGAGAGAATAAGAGGGGGAAAAGACAACAGGAACGGAAGAAGGTGGCTGTGACGATAGGGAGCCGTAAAAACGAGAGGAGGTCTATTCCGTTGCCTACCAATACGGGGGATCGTCGGTTCGAATCCCTGTGTTACCTCCGGCTTGTTCGGGCGTCCCCACAGACACAATTGGCCGTGTCTGCGGGTGGGAAGCCGGATGTGGGTGTGTGTCCTGGCCGCTGCACTAGCGCCTCCTCTGGTCGGTCGGGGCGCCTGTTCGGGGAGGGGGGGGGGGCTAAGGGGAATAGCGTGGTCCTTTGCACGCGCTACTTCCCCCTGGCGAAACTCCTCACTGTCAGGTGAAATCAAGCGGCTGGCGACTCCACGTGTATGGGAGGAGGCATGTGGTAGTCTGCAGCCCTCCCCGGCTCGGCAGAGGGGGTGGAGCGGAGACCGGGACGGCTCGGAAGAGTGGGGTAATTGACCACAAATTCGATTGGGGAGAAAAATAGGAAACAAAGCAATAAATAAACAAACAAACAAACAAATAAATAAACGTCTAATTGACATGGCTGAGGGGGAAAAAGACAACAGGAATGAAAGAAGGTGGATGGAGTGTGAAGATAGAGAGCCATAAGAATGAGAGGTAAATAAAAACGAGAGGGGGCGTCTGGGTGGCATGGCGGTCCGTTGCCTACCAACACGGGGGATCGTCGGTTCGAATCCCCGTGTTACCTCCGGCTCGGTCGGGCATCCCTTCCAACACAATTGGCCGTGTCTGCGGGTGGGAAGCCGGATGTGGGCGTGTGTCCTGGTCGCTGCACTAGCGCCTCCTCTGGTCGGTCGGGGCGCCTGTTCGGGGGGGGGGGACTAAGGGGAATAGCGTGATCCTCCCACGTGCTACGCTCCCCTGGTGAAACTCCTCACTGTCAGGTGAAAAGAAGCGGCTGGCGACTCCACATGTATGGGAGGAGGCATGTGGTAGTCTGCAGCCCTCCCCGGCTCGGCAGAGGGGGCAGAGAAAGGGGGGGGGGGTAGGGAACATAAAGCAATAAATAAATAAATAAATAAATGTGTAATTGACATGGCTGAGGGGGGGGGGAGACAACAGGAATGAAAGGAGGTGGATGGAGTGTGACGATAGCGAGCCATAACAATCAGAGGTGCAAATAAAAATGAGAGGGGTAAATAAGATTAGAGGAGGTGCTCAGGAGTCTGTAAAGAAAACACAGGGATGTGCTGAAAAGCAGGGCACCTGTCAGCGAGGGCAAGTTTCCCTGCCGCACGCGAGCGTGACGAGGGTGAATTAGAGGCTCGTCCCGACGAGACCCGCATGAATAAGTAAACAGGAGGCGATGCCAAGGGCACACGGCAGGCCAGAAAGCACCACATCAGAAAGAGGAGCGGGACAGAGCCCGGGGGAAGGAGGCGGAGGAAGACGAGGAAACGAGTATAGGAGTGATGGCGGTTTCATGGTGCCTTTTTACTTAGCTGATGGGGTTCGTTACGAAAACATGACACAAGAAATCCGAAATAAATTCAAGAACGCGTATTCTTGTTATTTTCGATGACTGATACTGAACCTTATATGACTTTCTCATCTGCTCGGGTCAGTTTATAAAACTCTGGAGTGAAGTCGGTGGACGGCCCGGGAAGCGCCGCAGCCGGGACGCGAACCCGCGTCTCCCGCACCACGGGCGACTACGTTAACCAGTCGCCTAGAACAGTGGTTCTCAACCTTGTTGGGGTCCTGGACCCACTGCGTATTTTTGATCTACCCTGAGGACCCCTCCACCTGATCTTGGGGGAGGGGGGTTGCAATTTGATAGAAACAGTAGAAACTGCATTTTAAATTGCATTATAGCATTTATTCACTCTTTGGGGCAAAAATAAGAGCTTTCAGTTGTAACTTAGATATAGTTAACAAAACAGAATTCGTATGCAGTAACTTTCAGATATATGTAACAACACAGAATATGTATTCAGTAACTTTCAGATATATGTAACAAAACAGAATATGTATTCAGTAACTTTCAGATATATGTAACAACACAGAATATGTATTCAGTAACTTTCAGATATATGTAACAAAACAGAATATGTATTCAGTAACTTTCAGATATATGTAACAACACAGAATTTTCATGCAGTAACTTTTAACAATGCAAACGGGAGCGAGATCTCTTATTAAAATACAACAAATTACACTTGTGAAACAGATGTAATTAGAGAAACAAGTCCTGTTACCCTTTATAGTTTAGGTAGATAAAGGTCTCAGTCACATTTGAGTAAAATAATCCTATTTCTATAAATGTCATAGGATCTTTTTTTTAAAGATATTTTATTTTCACGGACCCCTTGCATTACACCACGGACCACTAGGGGTCCGCGGACCCCCGGTTGAGAAACACTGGCCTAGAGGGTCCGACCCGTTAGCCAAGAGCTAGCGAGTCTATTAAACGTTATGCTTTAACTGTATGTATTCCACATTACCTCGCTCTGTGTGTAATCTATGACAGTACGCTATGATGCGGTTATCTTTGTGTATTTTATTTTTGTGCTGATATTTTTGTGTATTTTTGTGCACGTGACACCGATTGCATGTCGGTTCGTCCGGGAAGACGGTTCCCTACTGTGTTGCTCTTGCTCAGGTTTCTCCCATATTTTACTTTCCCGTCCAATTACCCCACTCTTCCGAGCCGTCCCAGTCGCTGCTCCACCCCCTCTGCCGATCCGGGGAGGGCTGCAGACTACCACATGCCTCCTCCCATACATGGGGAGTCGCCAGCCACTTGGTTTCACCTGACAGTGAGGAGTTTCCCCAGGGGGACGTAGCACGTGGGAGGATCACGCTATTGCCCCCCCCCCGAACACGCGCCCCCGACCGACCAGAGGAGGCGCTAGTGCAGTGACCAGGACACACATCTACATCCGGCATCCCACTTGCAGACACGGCCAATTGTACCTGTAGGGATGCCCGACCAAGCCAGAGGTAACGCGGGGATTCGAACCGCCGATCACCTTGGAATAGACCGCTAGGCTACCTGAACGCCCCTTCTTCTCTTCCGCTTCTTAATTATTTTTTCACAGTCCCACATTTTTTATTCTGGGCGCTGACTGGGACTACCAGCGGTGACTGAACAGGTGAACTGGAGCCGTAAGGAAGTTCGGTGCCTTGCTCAAGGGCGCCCTGTAGGGACACCCGACCAAGCCGGAGGTAACATGGGGGTTCAAACCGGCGATCCCCGTGTTGGTATGCGACAGAATAGAGCGCTACACTGCCCGGACACCCCCCCTGATGAGGTTTTTCTTGGGGAACCTTTCCTCGTTCGGGTCCAGGGTCCGAGGACCGAGGGCGTCCCGTACTGGTGTATAATGACGGTACCGACTGTGGAGCCGCCTGGGACCACCTGCTGAATCTGGGCTATGCAAATAAACCTCAGGTGGCCGATTCTCTCCACCATGACGGTGGAGAAACTTCTAGAAGCTAGCGACATTTTCGGTGGTCCTCACTTCTCCAAGGGTCTATTTTAACGTTAGGGCTTTGGGTTTATGGTAAAGGGGAAACAATCACTCAAACAATCAAACATACCCCCCCCTCCATTTTTCTCCCCAATTGTACCCGTCCAATTACCCCCGTCCCACTCGCTGCTCCGCCCCCTCTGCCGATCCGGGGAGGGCTGAAGACTACCACATGCCTCCTCCCATACGTGTGGAGTCACCAGCCGCTTCTTTTCACCTGACAGTTAGGAGTTTCACCAGGGGGACGTAGCGCGTAGGAGGATCACGCTATTCCCCTCCCTCCCCGAACAGGCGCCCCGACCAACCAGAGGAGGCGCTAGTGCAGCGACCAGGACACATACCCACATCCGGCTTCCCACCCGCAGACACGGCCAGTTGTGTCTGCAGGGATGCCCGACCGAGCCGGAGGTAACACGGGGATTCGAACCGGCGACCCCCGTGTTGGTAGGCGACGGAATAGACCGCTACGCCACCCGGACGCCCACAGTCACAGTTTTACATGACCCCCCCCCCCCCCCATGTACGTGTTAGGTGTTACACACAGGGAGCGGCCTTCGGCGTGTCTCCTAGACGCCACAGAGATTGTGAGGAAATGTGTCCGTGGATCCGTGAATGTGAGAAGCACCTCCTGGTCCGTCCGGACCGTGAGTGGGATGTGGTAAACAGCCGACGTGGTGCCAGAAAATGTAAAGAGCAGCGCCACAAGCAGCGCCTGAGGCGGCTACCGCCGCCTGCTAGATGCTGATTCATACCATTAGCCACCGATGAGGCGGCCTTCTGCCTGCCTCCGAAAGTGGACAGAGACAAGGTTCGCCAGCGTCGTTACTGCCAGGCAATCCGAGAGAGAGAGAGAGAGAGAGAGAAGGAGAGAGAGAGAGAGAGAGAGAGAAGGAGAGAGAGAGAGAGAGAGAGAAGGAGAGAGAGAGAGAAGGAGAGAGAGAGAGAGAGAGAGAAGGAGAGAGAGAAGGAGAGAGAGGGAGAGAGAGAGAGAGAGAGAGAAGGAGAGAGAAGGAGAGAGAGAGAGAGAGAGAGAGAGAGAAGGAGAGAGAAGGAGAGAGAGAGAGAGAGAGAGAAGGAGAGAGAGAGAGAGAGAAGGAGAGAGAGAGAGAGAGAGAGAGAGAGAGAGAGAGAGAGAGAGAGAGAGAGAAGGGGAGAGAGAGAGAGAGAGAGAGAGAGAGAGAGAGAGAGAGAGAGAGAATGATTAAAATCAGGGTCCCTACAAGTATGGAATAACAAAGGAGTGTGCGAGAGAGCGAGAGAGAGAGAGGGAGTGAGCGCTTGAGTGAGCGAGTGAGTGTGTGAGTGAGTGAGCGAGTGAGTCAGTGAGTGAGTGAGTGTGTGAGTGAGTGAGCGAGTGAGTGTGTGAGTGAGCGAGCGAGTGTGTCAGTGAGTGAGCAAGTGTGTGAGTGAGTGAGCGAGTGAGTCAGTGAGTGAGCAAGTGAGTGAGAGAGTGAGCGAGTGTGTCAGTGAGTGAGCAAGTGTGTGAGTGAGTGAGCGAGTGAGTCAGTGAGTGAGCAAGTGTGTGAGTGAGTGAGCGAGTGAGTCAGTGAGTGAGCAAGTGAGTGAGAGAGTGAGTGTGTGAGTGAGCGAGCGAGTGTGTAAGTGAGTGAGTGAGTTTGTGAGTGAGTGAGTGAGTGTGTGAGTGAGCGAGCGAGTGTGTAAGTGAGTGAGTGAGTGTGTGAGTGAGTGAGTGAGTGTGTGAGTGAGTGAGCGAG
>NC_079215.1:6147593-6261415 GCF_029633865.1 Lampris incognitus | reverse complement strand
ACATCCGCATTACTGCTGATGCTGCACCAATCCGCCTGTCAATCTCCCCCTCCATCCTCCCCTCACTCGTGAACGAGACCCCGAGATACTTGAACTCCTTCACTCGAGGCAACAACTCATCCCCAACCCTGTTTCAGTCCAATTAAAAATGCACTGAGCTGTAAGGTAATTGCCTTTAACTACGTTCGACACCAATACTGACTCTCTTCACTCTTGAGGAGGTGGTCTCTTATGAGTTTCTACATCAGTCGAGGTGAATTTTGTTCGGCTTTGAAGCTGCAGTAAGAAACCGAAAGCAGCTTGTTAGCTTGGCATATGCCGTATTGATGTCCATCGGTGGCGTGTGCACGACACTGATATTTACCTCTCTCGTAGACCAGAGAACCAACACCCACACTGAGAAACTCACTCACACGTAAAGATATCCAATAACCCTGTCATATGTCATCTCTACTGACATTAATCAATATGTTTTAAAGGCAGAATGACCAGCGGACAGGAGCCAAAAACTCTATTCATTTTCTCCACAGGTGAAAAATAAATGGATCTGGATGTCGTCAGAGAGGTCAATTAGTAATGGCTCATCTGGACAACTCAATTAACCTGTCTAATTAAGCGTGTGTGTGTGTGTGTGTTTAGCTGGCAGAGGGAGAGGCTGCCATGCTCACATCGCATTATGATTTATGTATGTTTGTGTACTTATGCATGTATGTTTATGTATGTGTATATAGACAGGTGACAAATTAAACGAAAACCCTAAATGCTTGACCCCTACAGTGAGGAGGTCCAGGAGCTCTGTTATGTTGGGGGGGGGGCATTTTTCTGGCATGGTCTGAGTCCACTTGTCCCCTTCGAGGAAATGGTCTCTCTGGGTACGACGTTAAACTGCAACCATCGAGTCGTCGGCGACTAAACCGGCACCCCCACTTCAACCCTTGGGTTGTTGTGAGGAGGGTGTGTGGACACCCAACAGAACTAAAAACAAAACCTGTCAAAGGGTGGATGAGTTTCTCTGTGAACCAATGGTCATCCATACCTGGAGAGGAAATAGGGACCACCAAATACTCCCCCTACTGAAACACAATGATGACTCAACCAACGTTGAGGCATCAGCTGTGCTCCTACGACCTCCATAGGTTATGGAACTGATGATGATGATGATGATGATGACGATGATGACAGGACAGAGGTGGTTGCTGAATGGTTTGATGAAGATGAACATGACGTAACTCATATGCTCTGGCCTTCCCAGTCATCAGATCTCAACCCAGCTGAACACCTATGGGAGATTTTGCAGCGACGTGTTGGACAGCACCCTCCACCACCGTCATCAGAAAACCAAATGAGGGAATATATTTTGGAAACCTGTGAAGGTCTGGCGGCCTGTTCAGGGTGTCTTTCCGCCTGCCGCCCAATGACTGCTGGGATAGGCTCCAGCATCCCCGCGACCCTGAGAGCAGGATAAGCAGTCTGGTTAATGGATGGATGGATGGATGGGTGTCCATCCCTCCAGTAGAGTTGAGAGACTTGTAGAATCCATGACAAGGAGCATTGAAGCTGTTCTGGAGGCTCGTGGTGACCCAACACCTTACTAAGACACTTGGTGTAGGGTTTTCCTTTCATTTGTCACCCATCTGTATGTACAGTATGTATGTATGCATGTATGTATGTATGTTTGTATCTATATCATTTAAATGTATTCATCATTTCATCTCATCATCAGCCGCTTCTCTGGGGTCAGGTTGCGGTGGCAGCAAGCTAAGTAGGGCACTCCAGATGTCCCTCTCCCCAGCAACGCCCTCCAGCTCCTCCTGGGGGATCCCAAGACATTCCTAGGCCAGATTGTACATGTAGTCTCTCCAGTTCTGGGTCTACCCTGGGGCCTCCCCCCAGTTGGACGTGCCTGGAAAACCTCCAAAGGAAGGCGCCCAGGAGACATCCTGATCAGATGCCCGAACCACCTCGACTGGCTCCTTTCGATACAAAGGAGCAGCGGCTCTACTCCGAGCTCCCTCCAGATGTCCGAGCTCCTCACCCTATCTCTAAGGCTGAGCCCAGACACCCTACGGGGGAAACTCATTTCAGCCGCTTGTATCCACGATCTCACCCTTTCGGTCACTACCCAAAGCTCATGACCATAGGTGAGGGTTGGAACGAAGATTGACTGGTAAATTGAGAGCTTTGCCTTCCGGCTCAGCTCCCTCTTCACCACAACACTCCGGTAAAACATCCACATTACTGCTGATGCTGCACCAATCCGCCTGTCAATCTCCCCCTCCATCCTCCCCTCACTCGTGAACGAGACCCTGAGATACTTGTGCTCCTTCACTCGAGGCAACAACTCATCCCCAACCCTGTTTCAGTCCAATTAAAAATGCACTGAGCTGTAAGGTAATTGCCTTTAACTACGTTCGACACCAATACTGACTCTCTTCACTCTTGAGGAGGTGGTCTCTTATGAGTTTCTACATCAGTCGAGGTGAATTTTGTTCGGCTTTGAAGCTGCAGTAAGAAACCGAAAGCAGCTTGTTAGCTTGGCATATGCCGTATTGATGTCCATTGGTGGCGTGTGCACGACACTGATATTTACCTCTCTCGTAGACCAGAGAACCAACACCCACACTGAGAAACTCACTCACACGTAAAAATATCTAATAACCTTGTCATATGTCATCTCTACTGACATTAATCAATATGTTTTAAAGGCAGAATGACCAGCGGACAGGAGCCAAAAACTCTATTCATTTTCTCCACAGGTGAAAAATAAATGGATCTGGATGTCGTCAGAGAGGTCAATTAGTAGTGGCTCATCTGGACAACTCAATTAACCTGTCTAATTAAGCGTGTGTGTGTGTGTGTGTTTAGCTGGCAGAGGGAGAGGCTGCCATGCTCACATCGCATTATGATTTATGTATGTTTGTGTACTTATGCATGTATGTTTATGTATGTGTATATAGACAGGTGACAAATTAAACGAAAACCCTAAATGCTTGACCCCTACAGTGAGGAGGTCCAGGAGCTCTGTTATGTTGGGGGGGGGCATTTTTCTGGCATGGTCTGAGTCCACTTGTCCCCTTTGAGGAAATGGTCTCTCTGGGTACGACGTTAAACTGCAACCATCGAGTCGTCGGCGACTAAACCGGCACCCCCACCTCAACCCTTGGGTTGTTGTGAGGAGGGTGTGTGGACACCCAACAGAACTAAAAACAAAACCTGTCAAAGGGTGGATGAGTTTCTCTGTGAACCAATGGTCATCCATACCTGGAGAGGAAATAGGGACCACCAAATACTCCCCCTACTGAAACACAATGATGACTCAACCAACGTTGGGGCATCAGCTGTGCTCCTTCGACCTCCATAGGTTATGGAACTGATGATTATGATGACGATGATGATGATGATGACAGGACAGAGGTGGTTGCTGAATGGTTTGATGAGGATGACCATGACGTAACTCATATGCTCTGGCCTTCCCAGTCATCAGATCTCAACCCAGCTGAACACCTATGGGAGATTTTGCAGCGAGGTGTTGGACAGCACCCTCCACCACCGTCATCAGAAAACCAAATGAGGGAATATATTTTGGAAACCTGTGATGGTCTGGCGGCCTGTTCAGGGTGTCTTTCCGCCTGCCGCCCAATGACTGCTGGGATAGGCTCCAGCATCCCCGCAACCCTGAGAGCAGGATAAGCAGTTTGGTTAATGGATGGATGGGTGTCCATCCCTCCAGTAGAGTTCAGAGACTTGTAGAATCTATGACAAGGAGCATTGAAGCTGTTCTGGAGGCTCGTGGTGACCCAACACCTTACTAAGACACTTGGTGTAGGGTTTTCCTTTCATTTGTCACCCGTCTGTATGTACAGTATGTATGTATGCATGTATGTATGTATGTTTATATCTATATCATTTAAATGTATTCATCATTTCATCTCATCATCAGCCGCTTCTCTGGGGTCAGGTTGCGGTGGCAGCAAGCTAAGTAGGGCACTCCAGATGTCCCTCTCCCCAGCAACGCCCTCCAGCTCCTCCTGGGGGATCCCAAGACATTCCTAGGCCAGATTGTACATGTAGTCTCTCCAGTTCTGGGTCTCCCCCCAGTTGGACGTGCCTGGAAAACCTCCAAAGGAAGGCACCCAGGAGGCATCGTAATCAGATGCCCGAACCACCTCAACTGGCTCCTTTCGATACAAAGGAGCAGCGGCTCTACTCCGAGCTCCCTCCAGATGTCCAAGCTCTTCACCCTATCTCTAAGGCTGAGCCCAGACACCCTACAGAGGAAACTCATTTCAGTCGCTTGTATTCATGATCTCACCCTTTTGGTCACTACTAAAAGCTCATGACCATAGGTGAGGGTTGGAACGAAGATTGACTGGTAAAAGAAGAGCTTTGCCTTCCAGCTGACCTCCTTCTTCTACACAACAGTATGGGACAACGTCCACTTTACTGCTGATGCTGCACCAATCCGCCTGTCAATCTCCCATTCCATCTTACCCTGACTCGTGAACAAGACCCCGAGACAGTTGAAATCCTTCACTTGGGGCAACAACTCATCTCCAACCCGAAGGGAGCAATCCACCATTTTCTGGTAGAGAACCATGGCCTCAGACTTGGAGGTTCTGACGCTCATCCCGGACATTTCCCACGCAGCTGCAAACGGCCCCAGTGCTCGCTGGAGGTCACGTTCTGATGAATCCAGCAAAACCACATCATCTGCGAAGAGCAGAGATGCAATTCTCAATTCAAAACGGACACACTCGTCACCCTGGCTGTGCCTTGAGAACCTGTCCTTGAATATCACAAACGGAATCAGAGACAAGGGACAACCTTGGCGGAGTTCGACACCCACCGAAAACGTTTTTGACTTTGTGCCGCGTGTCAATTCATTTAATTCTCTTTATATTACTCAGAATATTTTTTATAATGTTTATTTGTGGTGCACCTTTCAAGCATGCCACACAAACAAAACAACAAAATGAGCATAGAAACCTTTTCTTCATTATGTTAAGAGTATATTTCTAAAGCACTAAGCATCAGTGGGCGTTATTTTGTCACACATCTGTATATGTATGTATTTATGTATGTATGTGTGTGTATATTTATGCATATATATATTATGTGTAAATGTGTGTATGTACATGTATGTGCATATGTGTGTATGTTTGTATTTACTGGATGTATGTGTGTATGATTCTTTGCACAATCAATGCTGAATATACCATGGAACCAACACATTTACTGTTTCCCTCCATCGCTCCATCTTTTTTTAGCCTCTTCAATTGATTTATGTCACTTCTGTCACGTTACTACAAAATAAACTGACAACATAGCAAATTAACACAGACGATGTCATCAGCTTGTGTTTTTGTATCACGACAGTCATGGCTGTATAAAACTTTGATGACGGACCAAAAATAGTGGTCCATTCATTTGAAGGAATGCTGCTCATACCAGTGCATACTGCTGGTATGGGCCATGGCAGCCAGGTTTGTCATCAGAGTATTGCCACTTCCACCTGACACGCACAGTTAAAATTAAAAAAGAAGAGTAAAATGGTCACATGCATCAAAAGATGTGGCAAAAATCGAAGGGTCTAGATGGGTTTTGAATAATTCAAATAGGTCTGCACCATTTTTGTAAATCAAGCAACAGTCTGGTACTAGCAGAAGTCTGGTACTAACAGAAGTCTGGTACAAACAGAAGTCTGGTACTAGCGGAAGTCTGGTACTAGCAGTAGTCTGGTACAAACAAAAGTCTGGTACTAACAGAAGTCTGGTACTTGTGGAAGTCTGCTACTAACAGATGTCTGGTACTAGCAGAAGTCTGGTACTAACAGAAGTCTGGTACTTGTGGAATTCTGCTACTAACAGATGTCTGGTACTAGCAGAAGTCTGGTACTAACAGCGGTCGGGTACTAGCAGAAGTCTGCTACTAACAGATGTCTGGTACTAGCAGAAGTTGGATGCTAGCAGAATTTGAGTACTAACAGAAGTCTGGTACTAGCAGAAGTCTGGTCCTAACAGAAGTCGGGTACTAACAGGTCTGGTACTAACAGAGGTCTGGTACTAACAGAGGTCTGGTACTAATAGAGGTCTGGTACTAACAAGTCTGGTACTAATAGAGGTCTGGTACTAACAGAGGTCTGGTACTAACAGAGGTCTGGTACTAATAGAGGTCTGGTACTAACAAGTCTGGTACTAATAGAGGTCTGGTACTAGCAGGAGTCTGGTACTAACAGAGGTCTGGTACTAACAGGTCTGGTACTAACAGAGGTCTGGTACTAACAGAGGTCTGGTACTAGCAGAAGTTGGGTACAAGCAGAAGTCTGGTACTAACAGGTCTGGTACTAACAGAGGTCTGGTACTAGCAGAGGTCTGGTACTAACAGAGGTCTGGTACTAACAGAAGTCTGGTACTAACAGAGGTCTGGTACTAATAGAGGTCTGGTACTAACAGGTCTGGTACTAATAGAGGTCTGGTACTAGCAGAAGTCTGGTACTAACAGAGGTCTGGTACTAACAGAGGTCTGGTACTAATAGAGGTCTGGTACTAGCAGAAGTCTGGTACTAACAGAGGTCTGGTACTAACAGAGGTCTGGTACTAATAGAGGTCTGGTACTAACAGGTCTGGTACTAATAGAGGTCTGGTACTAGCAGAAGTCTGGTACTAATAGAGGTCTGGTACTAATAGAGGTCTGGTACTAGCAGAGGTCTGGTACTAACAGAGGTCTGGTACTAGCAGAAGTCTGGTACTAGCAGAGGTCTGGTACTAGCAGAGGTCTGGTACTAACAGAGGTCTGGTACTAGCAGAGGTCTGGTATTAGCAGAGGTCTGGTACTAACAGAGGTCTGGTACTAACAGGTCTGGTACTAACAGAGGTCTGGTACTAACAGAGGTCTGGTACTAACAGGTCTGGTACTAACAGAGGTCTGGTACTAACAGAGGTCTGGTACTAATAGAGGTCTGGTACTAACAGGTCTGGTACTAATAGAGGTCTGGTACTAGCAGAAGTCTGGTACTAATAGAGGTCTGGTACTAATAGAGGTCTGGTACTAGCAGAGGTCTGGTACTAACAGAGGTCTGGTACTAGCAGAAGTCTGGTACTAGCAGAGGTCTGGTACTAGCAGAGGTCTGGTACTAACAGAGGTCTGGTACTAGCAGAGGTCTGGTATTAGCAGAGGTCTGGTACTAACAGAGGTCTGGTACTAATAGAGGTCTGGTACTAACAGGTCTGGTACTAACAGAGGTCTGGTACTAACAGAGGTCTGGTACTAACAGGTCTGGTACTAACAGAGGTCTGGTACTAATAGAGGTCTGGTACTAGCAGAGGTCTGGTACTAACAGAGGTCTGGTATTAGCAGAGGTCTGGTACTAATAGAGGTCTGGTACTAGCAGAGGTCTGGTACTAACAGAGGTCTGGTACTAGCAGAGGTCTGGTACTAATAGAGGTCTGGTACTAGCAGAGGTCTGGTACTAACAGAGGTCTGGTATTAGCAGAGGTCTGGTACTAATAGAGGTCTGGTACTAACAGAGGTCTGGTACTAATAGAGGTCTGATACTAACAGAGGTCTGGTACTAGCAGAGGTCTGGTACTAGCAGAGGTCTGGTACTAATAGAGGTCTGGTACTAGCAGAGGTCTGGTACTAACAGAGGTCTGGTATTAGCAGAGGTCTGGTACTAATAGAGGTCTGGTACTAGCAGAGGTCTGGTACTAATAGAGGTCTGATACTAACAGAGGTCTGGCACTAGCAGAGGTCTGGTACTAATAGAGGTCTGGTACTAGTAGAGGTCTGGTACTAACAGAGGTCTGGTACTAGCAGAGGTCTGGTACTAACAGAGGTCTGGTATTAGCAGAGCTCTGGTACTAATAGAGGTCTGGTACTAGCAGAGGTCTGGTACTAACAGAGGTCTGGTACTAATGGAGGTCTGATACTAACAGAGGTCTGGTACTAGCAGAGGTCTGGTACTAACAGAGGTCTGGTATTAGCAGAGGTCTGGTACTAACAGAGATCTGGTATTAGCAGAGGTCTGGTGCTAACAGAGGTCTGGTACTAACAGAGGTCTGGTACTAGCAGAGGTCTGGTACTAACAGAGGTCTGGTATTAGCAGAGGTCTGGTACTAATAGAGGTCTGGTACTAGCAGAGGTCTGGTACTAACAGAGGTCTGGTACTAATAGAGGTCTGATACTAACAGAGGTCTGGTACTAGCAGAGGTCTGGTACTAGCAGAGGTCTGGTACTAGCAGAGGTCTGGTACTAATAGAGGTCTGGTACTAACAGAGGTCTGGTACTAACAGAGGTCTGGTACTAGCAGAAGTTGGGTACAAGCAGAAGTCTGGTCCTAACAGAAGTCGGGTACTAACAGGTCTGGTACTAACAGAGGTCTGGTACTAACAGAGGTCTGGTACTAATAGAGGTCTGGTACTAACAAGTCTGGTACTAATAGAGGTCTGGTACTAACAGAGGTCTGGTACTAACAGAGGTCTGGTACTAATAGAGGTCTGGTACTAACAAGTCTGGTACTAATAGAGGTCTGGTACTAGCAGGAGTCTGGTACTAACAGAGGTCTGGTACTAACAGGTCTGGTACTAACAGAGGTCTGGTACTAACAGAGGTCTGGTACTAGCAGAAGTTGGGTACAAGCAGAAGTCTGGTACTAACAGGTCTGGTACTAACAGAGGTCTGGTACTAGCAGAGGTCTGGTACTAACAGAGGTCTGGTACTAACAGAAGTCTGGTACTAACAGAGGTCTGGTACTAACAGAGGTCTGGTACTAATAGAGGTCTGGTACTAACAGGTCTGGTACTAATAGAGGTCTGGTACTAGCAGAAGTCTGGTACTAACAGAGGTCTGGTACTAACAGAGGTCTGGTACTAATAGAGGTCTGGTACTAGCAGAAGTCTGGTACTAACAGAGGTCTGGTACTAACAGAGGTCTGGTACTAATAGAGGTCTGGTACTAACAGGTCTGGTACTAATAGAGGTCTGGTACTAGCAGAAGTCTGGTACTAATAGAGGTCTGGTACTAATAGAGGTCTGGTACTAGCAGAGGTCTGGTACTAATAGAGGTCTGGTACTAGCAGAAGTCTGGTACTAGCAGAGGTCTGGTACTAGCAGAGGTCTGGTACTAACAGAGGTCTGGTACTAGCAGAGGTCTGGTATTAGCAGAGGTCTGGTACTAACAGAGGTCTGGTACTAACAGGTCTGGTACTAACAGAGGTCTGGTACTAACAGAGGTCTGGTACTAACAGGTCTGGTACTAACAGAGGTCTGGTACTAACAGAGGTCTGGTACTAATAGAGGTCTGGTACTAACAGGTCTGGTACTAATAGAGGTCTGGTACTAGCAGAAGTCTGGTACTAATAGAGGTCTGGTACTAATAGAGGTCTGGTACTAGCAGAGGTCTGGTACTAACAGAGGTCTGGTACTAGCAGAAGTCTGGTACTAGCAGAGGTCTGGTACTAGCAGAGGTCTGGTACTAACAGAGGTCTGGTACTAGCAGAGGTCTGGTATTAGCAGAGGTCTGGTACTAACAGAGGTCTGGTACTAATAGAGGTCTGGTACTAACAGGTCTGGTACTAACAGAGGTCTGGTACTAACAGAGGTCTGGTACTAACAGGTCTGGTACTAACAGAGGTCTGGTACTAATAGAGGTCTGGTACTAGCAGAGGTCTGGTACTAACAGAGGTCTGGTATTAGCAGAGGTCTGGTACTAATAGAGGTCTGGTACTAGCAGAGGTCTGGTACTAACAGAGGTCTGGTACTAGCAGAGGTCTGGTACTAATAGAGGTCTGGTACTAGCAGAGGTCTGGTACTAACAGAGGTCTGGTATTAGCAGAGGTCTGGTACTAATAGAGGTCTGGTACTAACAGAGGTCTGGTACTAATAGAGGTCTGATACTAACAGAGGTCTGGTACTAGCAGAGGTCTGGTACTAGCAGAGGTCTGGTACTAATAGAGGTCTGGTACTAGCAGAGGTCTGGTACTAACAGAGGTCTGGTATTAGCAGAGGTCTGGTACTAATAGAGGTCTGGTACTAGCAGAGGTCTGGTACTAATAGAGGTCTGATACTAACAGAGGTCTGGCACTAGCAGAGGTCTGGTACTAATAGAGGTCTGGTACTAGTAGAGGTCTGGTACTAACAGAGGTCTGGTACTAGCAGAGGTCTGGTACTAACAGAGGTCTGGTATTAGCAGAGCTCTGGTACTAATAGAGGTCTGGTACTAGCAGAGGTCTGGTACTAACAGAGGTCTGGTACTAATGGAGGTCTGATACTAACAGAGGTCTGGTACTAGCAGAGGTCTGGTACTAACAGAGGTCTGGTATTAGCAGAGGTCTGGTACTAACAGAGATCTGGTATTAGCAGAGGTCTGGTGCTAACAGAGGTCTGGTACTAGCAGAAGTCTGGTACTAGCAGAGGTCTGGTACTAGCAGAGGTCTGGTACTAACAGAGGTCTGGTACTAGCAGAGGTCTGGTATTAGCAGAGGTCTGGTACTAACAGAGGTCTGGTACTAACAGGTCTGGTACTAACAGAGGTCTGGTACTAACAGAGGTCTGGTACTAACAGGTCTGGTACTAACAGAGGTCTGGTACTAACAGAGGTCTGGTACTAATAGAGGTCTGGTACTAACAGGTCTGGTACTAATAGAGGTCTGGTACTAGCAGAAGTCTGGTACTAATAGAGGTCTGGTACTAATAGAGGTCTGGTACTAGCAGAGGTCTGGTATTAGCAGAGGTCTGGTGCTAACAGAGGTCTGGTACTAACAGAGGTCTGGTACTAGCAGAGGTCTGGTACTAACAGAGGTCTGGTATTAGCAGAGGTCTGGTACTAATAGAGGTCTGGTACTAGCAGAGGTCTGGTACTAACAGAGGTCTGGTACTAATAGAGGTCTGATACTAACAGAGGTCTGGTACTAGCAGAGGTCTGGTACTAGCAGAGGTCTGGTACTAATAGAGGTCTGGTACTAACAGAGGTCTGGTACTAGCAAAGGTCTGGTACTAGCAGAAGTTGGGTACAAGCAGAAGTCTGGTACTAACAGGTCTGGTACTAATAGAGGTCTGGTACTAGCAGAGGTCTGGTACTAGCAGAGGTCTGGTACTAATAGAGGTCTGGTACTAACAGAGGTCTGGTACTAGCAGAGGTCTGGTACTAGCAGAGGTCTGGTACTAACAGAGGTCTGGTACTAGCAGAAGTCTGGTACTAACAGGTCTGGTACTAACAGAGGTCTGGTACTAACAGAGGTCTGGTACTAACAGGTCTGGTACTAGCAGAGGTCTGGTACTAATAGAGGTCTGGTACTAGCAGAGGTCTGGTACTAATAGAGGTCTGATACTAACAGAGGTCTGGTACTAGCAGAGGTCTGGTACTAGCAGAGGTCTGGTACTAATAGAGGTCTGGTACTAACAGAGGTCTGGTACTAGCAGAGGTCTGGTACTAGCAGAAGTTGGGTACAAGCAGAAGTCTGGTACTAACAGGTCTGGTACTAACAGAGGTCTGGTACTAGCAGAGGTCTGGTACTAACAGAGGTCTGGTACTAGCAGAGGTCTGGTACTAGCAGAGGTCTGGTACTAACAGAGGTCTGGTACTAGCAGAGGTCTGGTACTAGCAGAGGTCTGGTACTAACAGAGGTCTGGTACTAGCAGAAGTCTGGTACTAACAGGTCTGGTACTAACAGAGGTCTGGTACTAGCAGAGGTCTGGTACTAGCAGAAGTCTGGTACTAACAGGTCTGGTACTAGCAGAGGTCTGGTACTAGCAGAGGTCTGGTACTAGCAGAGGTCTGGTACTAGCAGAGGTCTGGTACTAGCAGACGTGATGGGCAGCATGGAGACACATAAGAGAGAAGTAAAGCAAGGAACACAAAGACAAGGAGAAGCTAAAAAGAGGAAGAGGGTGTGGAGAGTAGGAGATAGGGCGGGAGAGAGGCATACGGCGGTAACGAGAGAGGGATACATAGAAAGAGAGAGAGAGAGCGAGAGAGGACGGGGAAGCAACAGAGGGAGAGGGAGGGAAAGACCGACAAAACAGCTGGCAGGAGAGAACAACAGATCTGGTGATGAATAGAGGAAGTAGACGGACTGTGAAAGACAAGTTAGGAGAGGGAAACAAACGCACCTAGGGGGAATCGCACACAGACACACACACACACAGACACACACACACACACACACACACACACATTTCATGAACACATACCAATAGGTGTTACTGCAGGCAGACAAACTTTTACAGAAACACACCCAAAGCAAACGCAAAGGTACACATAGACACACGCACACGGTAACACACAGACGCACACCAGCAGAAAGACAAGCCTGAAGACAAAAACAACGCACACAAAGGACGACACGGACAGACACATACAGATGTAAAATCCCTCCAACACACCCCAAAGCACCCCCCCCCCCACACACACACACACACGTCAATTACACACAAATACACACCGACAAGCCAACCACCATATTTTAACGCACGTGAAGACAGATAAATGACAGTCTTCCTTTGTGCGCGAGTGTGTTCGGGTGTCGTGAGGCGGCTGGATTTGTGTATGCACGGTTGTAGCGGCCGGGACATTCCCCCGTTATGTACATTGGTGTGATGGCTTCATAAATAAATCATTCTCAGCGGCAGCGCCATGTTTTATGTATAACGCACCAATTATGTGCGTCGGTGCGAGCGCTGCTGTCGGGTGAACGGCGCCACAGTTCGTTAACCGGGATCACGGATCAATGGCGGGAAGGTAACCGCCGCGGCTTGGAC
This sequence comes from Lampris incognitus, assembly GCF_029633865.1. Lineage (NCBI taxonomy): Eukaryota > Metazoa > Chordata > Actinopteri > Lampriformes > Lampridae > Lampris > Lampris incognitus. The sequence goes on along the minus strand of NC_079215.1, from coordinate 6,248,660 downwards.
CTCCCTACGTGGGGGGGGGGGGGTCAGACGCACAGCAGGTATAGTGACCCCGTCAAGGCCTTTTACACAGCAGGGCTGCCGCCACCCGGGCAGAGTGTGAGCTGGGGGACACCCGAGGCCCCTCTTTCCACTCCATGGTACCGGCTCGACTCGACTGGACTCGCTTCCGTGTCGTTTTCCATTACCGTAACACCACCCACCACCACCACCACCACCACGGTGTAGCTGGCCGTTACAGTGACACCCGGTTTTCAATTTCACAACGTACTTTGGAGATAACTCCGCTTCGACCGCTTCAGCGTTTAAACGTGCCGGGTGATGGGCGTCCGGGTAGCGTGGCGGGGGGATCACCGGTTCGAATCCCCGTGTTACCTCCGGCTTGGTCGGGCGCCCCTACAGACAGAACTGGCCGTGTCTGCAGGAGGGAAGCCGGATGTGGGTATGTGTCCTAGCGCCCCCTCTGGTCGGTCGGGGCGCCTGTTCGGGTGGGGAGGGGGGGGGGATAGTGTGAGCCTCCCACGTGCTGCAGCCCCCTGGCGAAGCTCCTCACTGTCAGGTAAAAAGAAGAGGTGGGAGACTCCGCATGTATCGGAGGAGGCGTGTGCAGCCCTCCCTGGATCGGTAGAGGGGGTGGAACAGCAAGAGTGGGGTAATTGGCCAAGTACAATTGGGGAGAAAAAAAGGGGGGGGTGGAATGCCGGGTGATACCCCACGTGTGCATTGACGATGCAGTGATGCAAAACGATGCAGTGATGCGTTTCTCCGACCAATCGGAGGTCTGCATTGATTTTGGACCCTCAACAAAGGTGGTACCAGGAAAGTGGCAACAGTTACCAAAATGCCGGTACTTTCCAGTAATGGAAAAGGAAAAAAGTGCGAGTCGGGTCGAGCTGAGCCGGTACCATGCAGTGGAAAAGGGGCGTTAGATACTGCCCATTTCATCCAACCCCCTTTCAGTCTTGATGTAATGAGAAAAAAGAAGGCATTGGGGTGTATAATATTTGCCTCCCCCTCCCCTTTTTTACCCGGCCAATTACCCCACTCTTCCGAGCCATCCCGGTCGCTGCTCCACCCCCTCTGCCGATCTGGGAAGGGCTGCAGGCTACCACATGCCTCCTCCCATACATGTGGAGTCACCAGCCGCTTCTTTTCACCTGACAGTGAGGAGTTTCACCAGGGGGCTGTAGCACATAGGAGGATCACGTTATTCCCCCTCCCCCCTGAGCAGGAGCGCTGACCGACCAGAGGAGGCACTAGTGCAGTGACCAGGACACACACCCACATCCGGCTTCCCACCCACAGACACGGCCAAGTGTGTCTGTAGGGACGCCCGACGAAGCCGAAGGGAACACGTGTTGGTAGGCAACAGAATAGAACGCTACACTACCCGGACGCCCCATAATATTTGCCTTTAACCAAGTCAAATACTAATATTGACCCTTTTCAGTTTTGAGGAGCGCTCTCATGCATTTCCAGACCAGGTCAGACGGATTGTGATTGGTTTTGAAGCTGTAGCATAAGCTGCATTTACCCCCGGCAGTGCACGCACGACAGACCTGCTGGGAGATGTAGATCATCAGAATTATCACGGAATGGTACATAGGATTATATAGAATGATATCTGCAGCAACAACACCACGTTTAAGAATCAACCCAACTGAGGCTCATCACATTGAGCTGTTCGGTTCTGTAAAGTATGATATGAAACCAAAACTAAGTTCAAGTTCACTTTAGTGAAGTACCACGTACCCTTAAATTTAATGAAATGAATGTGCCCCGGCTCTCTCGGCCCTTAAAAAATATATTTAAGGAAATAATATATAACAAAAACAATAAATAAGAAATACCACAAAATAATAAATCAATGACAGCTATGGAAGCCGCCCACTGCTCATTATTCTGACCAGCTGGGGGTAAAAACTGTGTGAGGTGGCTGGTCCTAGCTCTGATGCTCTGTAAAAGTTTTGTCCTGAGGGAAGCAGGAGAGCAGACCATGTGCTGGGCAGATGGTGTCCTGCATGATACTTAGGGTCTCCCTTCTGTAATGGGTGGTGTAAAGGTCCTGAAGCTGTGGCAGTGCTGCTCCTATGACGTCTGACGCCGCTTTTACCATCCTTCTCAGTTGCTTGTGGTCCTGTTCAGTCAGGTTGCCAAACCACACTAGTATGCTTCCAGTAAGGATGCTCTCTATGGTAGTCTGATAGAAGTGGACCAGGGTTTTTGTGGACATTCTGACATCTCAAAGTGTAGGTTTCTGTTGTGGCTTCTTGATGATACAGCTGGTGTTTAGAGACCAGGACAGGGTGTCTGATATTTAAGTGCCTAAAAATCTTAAGTTCTTCACAATTTCAACAGGGACATCGTTGATGTAACCCGGTGTCTGAACTCTTTTGGACTTCCTAAAATCAAGAATTGTCTCCTTTGTCTTGATGCATGCTCAATAATCCAGGTAAGAAAATCAAAGAAGGTTGAATCAGTCCCTCTGGACATAGTCAGTACATTTACATGATGTTAGAAAAAGTGGATTTATTGTGACCCCTGACTGGCCTAGGTGTCCTGCGCATGATCCATATTTCCCACGGTCCAATAGCAACCAGCTGAAAGGGGGCATATCGCCACCCACCGTACCGTGGTCGGACATACTTCCGTCAATAAACTGATTCTCCCCCGATTCTTGTATACTTGGAAAACGACAGTAGTCCAATTACATGGCCTAATGGAGCTGTAACCACAGCTCGACTTAACTGTGCATGTAAACGCAGTGACTATTTATTGAGAGAAACGTTTCATCACTCAGCTAAGTGACCTCCTCATTGTCAACCGATGGCAGGTATCCCCACCCCAGTGGCATAACGACCGAAGCCAACGACCAGTTTCATGTGCAAATATGGGCGTGGCCGTTAACTAGAGTTTCGATGGCCATGTGTACTATCTGTGAATAGTCGTTATGCATGGTCATTATGCATCTGTCACCATCTTACTATGCTGTGACTGTATCATTCCCTAATGATTCCCCATTGTAACTCTAGTTAATGTCACACCCATATTTGCCTATGAAACTGATACTTGAACATAAAACTAGTCTTTGGTTTCAGTTGTTATGCAACTGTATTGCACTGTATTGTTTGTAAGGGCGGGGATACCTGCAGTCAGTTTAGAGTGAAGATGTCACTTATGCCCCTTTTCCATTACATGGTACCGGCTCAGCTCGACTCGCCCTTTTTTCTGTTTTCCATTACTGGAAAGTACAAGCATTTTGCTAACTGTTACCACTTTTCTGGTATCACATTTGTCGAGGTTCCACAAAAACTACGACCAGCTACACTTAGGGGGTACTGTTACGGTAAAAGAAAACGACACAGAAGCGAGTCGGGTCGAGTCGGTACCATGTAGTGGAAAAAGGGCATTAGTTGAGTGATGAAATGTATCTGTCAATAAAAGTTGTGTCCAGATGAACTGATTCAACCGTCTTTGAATTATCTCCTTTGTTTTCTCAACATTTAGCGAGAGGTTGTTATCTTGACACCATGTGGATACGCCCCTCTCCTCCTTCCTATAGGCATCTTCACCGTTGTCATTTATCAGTCCAATTACTGTGGTGTCATCTGCGAGTTCCACTTTGCTGTTATGATATTTGGCAACACAGTCATGTGTGAACAGACTGTAGAGTAAGGGACCAAGGTAAGTACCCTGTGGTGCTCCTGTATTGAAAACTATGGTAGATAAGTAACTGTTACCTACTCTCACTGTCAGGTCTGCCTGTCAGAAAGTCACATAACTACTTACAGATGGAATTACAAAGACCAAGGTCCCTAAGCTTTAACACCAATTTAGATGGTACAATGGTATTAGATGCTGAGCTATAGTCAATAAACAACATTCTGACAAAGGTGGGTTTTTTTTCTTCAAACACCAATGGCACAGCATCTTCCATGGATCTATTTGACCGATAAACAAACTGTAGCGGCTCAAGGTTGGCAGGACTGTTAAGATTTTTCATTAAGATTATTACTGAGGTCAAAGCAACTGGTCTGTAGTCATCAAGACAGGATTACAGGTGATTTTTTTTGTTTTTTTGGTAAAGGCAAAATAAAGGTTTTCTTAAAGCATGTAGGGACCACACATAGTGACAATGACAGGTTGAACCGGTCTTTGAAAACATTTAATAGCTGACTAGAGCAGGTCTTAAGGACATGAGATGGGATACCATTTGGGCCAACAGCTTATCCCTCCCTTCTCATATCCCTCACCAACATGCTGGTCTCCCCCTCTCTGTTCCTCCCTCCTTATATCCCTCACCACCGTGCTGGTCTCCCCCTCTCTATCCCTCCCTTCTCATATCCCTCACCACTGTGCTGGTCTCCCCCTCTCTATCCCTCCCTTCTCATATCCCTCACCAACATGCTGGTCTCCCCCTCTCTATCCCTCCCCTCTCATACCCCTCACCAACATGCTGGTCTCCCCCTCTCTATCCCTGCCTTCTCATATCCCTCACCAACATGCTGGTCTCCCCCTCTCTATCCCTCCCTTCTCATACCCCTCACCAACATGCTGGTCTCCCCCTCTCTATCCCTGCCTTCTCATATCCCTCACCAACATGCTGGTCTCCCCCTCTCTATCCCTCCCTTCGTTAAGTGGTGGAACATACCACCTCCGTGAGGGATTTCTTTCCATCACAGCCTGGCAACAGAGCAGCTCTTCTTCCTCCTCCGAGGACAGCGCCGTGTTGTCTACAGCCTAACTTCTGGTGGAAAAGGAAAACGATGTGCAAAGATTGTGGGAAACGGAGGCCTTGTGTATGCGTTGGTACGACTGGACTATGAAAATACTATGAAAAGGTCTGGTCCGTCTGCACAGCATATGCGCCCTGTACTGATAGACTACGTGAGCGCCCTAAGCTCGTTCACACAACATCAACATCATGGTTGTGTTACGACCGGCTCGAAAATCTGCAACATGGGGAACACAATGCTGGGTCTTATGCCCGGATGGGAAAGAGAGCCACTTATACAGTAGGCCCAGCCCACACCTTCACACGGGTGCCCTCACTCAGTCATCAGTGAGCTGCAGCTAAACACACACACACAAGCAACACAATAACAGGACACAGAATGACACGTAACAATTGTTTGCTGATCAAACATTCAAATAGTGACTATAATTCAAAAATATGTAATTACCTCATCATACGACACTTCTACTTACATTGCTCAATATATCTTAAAAGCCACATGACTGGCAAACAGGATGCAGAAACACCCCATTCATCTTTGCCGTAAGCAAAAATAAAAGGATGCAGATGAGAGCCCAGGGATGACGACGCCACCGGGATCAGGACCAGGAAAATCAGGGACACTTTATTAGTCGTTTCATTTCCTGTGCGCAAGTACATGAAATGAAACGAAACATCGTTTCCCCCAGCGCACATCGGTGCAACACAAAGACAAAGACACACATCCAAGAACTACAAGAACACGCATATCCAAACTAACACATAAATCCAAACTAAACACAAAAACCACTGTCCAAGGGAACCAACGCCAGCCAGCCAGGATGACTGTCAGAACTGCTGGTCTGCATGGGCTAGCAGTTAGCTTAGCCTGCCCCGCTTCTGTGTCCTGTCTGACCGCCCTCGGTGTTTCCTCTTCGGGCGCACCTCCGTGGGCCTTGGGCCCACTCGGACACAGCAGACCAGGCTCCCACAGCCACAGTCAACGCCAGGCGAGGCAGCCACCAGATCGCCCTCGGTGTTATCGGAGCTGCTGGTCTGCATGGACTAGCAGTTAGCTTAGCCTGCCCCGCTTCCGCGTCCTGTCAGACCGCCTTCGGTGTTTCCTCTTCGGGCGCAGCTCTGTGGGCCTTGGGCCCACCAGACATAGCAGACCAGGCTCCCACAGCCAATCCAACACCAGCTCTCCCAGCCAGTCACCCTCAACACACCTCCCCGCACTCCACACGACGACACCAAAAACACCACAGTCAACGCCAGGCGAGGCCGCCGCCAGATCGCCCTCGGTGTTATCGGAACTGCCGGTCTGCATGGGCTAGCAGTTAAATTAGCCTGCCCCGCTTACGCGTCCCGTCACACCGCCCTCGGTGTTACTTCCTCAGGCACAGCTCCGGGCAGGGCCGTGGTCCATGGGCCCACAGGATGCAGCAGACCAGGCTCTCCCAGTTGATCTAATGGCAGCTCTCCCAGCCATCAAACGAAGACACAAACTTAGACGCAGATGTGGACCAAGACATGGGATGGACGGTACTGGGTGAGGCCGCCGCAACTGTGAATCCGCGCCGCCATCTACACACCGTCTATTGGGTGTGTTGGTGGACTAGAGGCGAACCGGCTGTGGGTGCTGTCCGTGTTGCCGAATTTGTGTGCGTCTGTGTGTGTGTTTGTACGAGGTACGCTTCGAGGCGGTTTCCGAAAAACTGGATTTCCGGCAGCCCCCTGCAGTTGTGTGGAGGTGCCGGTCGTCTAGGGATCCCCCTTGCCATCGGAACCATCTCCTCTACAATCAAGTCATGTGGCATTGGGAGAAGCGCACCCCCCATGCCACTTTAAAAACCATCTCTGCGCAGGTATCTTCTGCTATCTGAGTCCTCAAAGGACCCACAAATAGAAGAAGATGGTCATCATCGGGCACGATGGACAACCAGCAAGCAAGCAAGTTTGTACGAGGGGGTGTTGCGGGAACAGCCGGTGGCAGAGAGTTACACCTTACTGCTATTTGAGCAACAACACCAGCCAGTTTTCTGAACTGAAACAGCGGTCGGCACAGTTTTTGTTGAAGCTGCTCAAACTTCAGAGAGGTGACAAATTTTGACACAACACCCCCCAAAAAAATCCACAACCCCCTACACTCTGCTTCCTCCTTCCATCCAAACCAGTTTCATACACGTGCACGAGTTTGACCACCATAACTGGCAAAATTTGTATTGTCTTTAATGATTTATATGTGTAAAAAAAAAGAAAACATTCGTTGATTTATAATTTGTAATCCAGACGTGCAAAGTAACTAAAGCTGTAATATAAATGTAGCGGGAGTAAAAAGTACAATATTTCCCTCTGAAATAGAGCGGAGTACAAGTATAAAGTAGCACAACATGGAAATACTCAAGCAAAGTGCAACTACCTCAGAATTGTACTTACGTACAGTACTTGAGTAAATGCACTTAGTTACATTCCTCCACTGCTCATTTCCTAAGTCACTGAGGAGAGAAGCCAAACAGCGCTGAAGGCTTCCTGTTGCACAAGGTGCAGTGGAACTACTTTTCTCATACTGGACCTCTGTGCATTTTAATCCTTTGTAATATAATTGTACTTTATTTGTTCTCGCATCTCTGCCTCATGCTCGAGTTGAATTTAGGGGCGGGGGGAAGGGAAAGGAGTGCGTTCCTCCGCCCCACATCCTCCCGGGTGGCGTCTGGCTTTAATCAGCTCGGCCACACTGCCAGCGTGCCGAGGGAGGGATGGAACGAGTAGAGGCGCAAAGAAAGCGAAGGAGATGTCAGATAATGAGGGGGTGCTTTGAGGATGGAGGAGGAAAAGCGGCGAGCTTTAAAGGTGAAGGAGGATCAAACATAGGTGTGCCGACAGACAGAGAGAGATGCAGTCGGAACGAGGGAGGGGTGGAGAGAGAGAGGGAGAGGGAGAGAGGGGGGGATTTGAGAGGGTGACGGCACCCAACCTGTTTATCATCACTCTGTTGTCCCTGGCAACCATACAGTCTCTGTCTTCTCTCACATCCCCTGCTCTCATGCTCATCACATGTCAAATTCTCTCCTTTACTTTTTTCTCTTCCTCCTCCTCCTCCTCCTCCTCCTCCTCTCTGCCCCACTCTCTGTCTCTATCTCTCTTTCATCTCTGCCCGAGTTGTCTGGCTTTCTTTCACTGCTCGCCTTTGTTCCTCCAAACTCTCTCATCTCTCGTCTCTCGTCTTCTCCTTTCTACACATTTCCCTTCTTTTTTCCCTCCGCTAATGACCACCGCGGCGCGCCGCTCCATCTCCACACCTCTTCTTTTGCAATCTTTCTGCAACTCCTCCCTGTTCCATCTCTCCGTTTTCCCTTTGAGAGTTTGACCGCGGCCTCACCTTTCTACTGGTCTCGCTTTTCTCCTTCCCCATTTAACTCCCCCTTTCCTAGCCTTTCTTCCCTTTCCTAAAATGTGCGCGTCTGTCTGTTCCGTCACTCTCTGGTCATTTTAGCCTGTGATTCTCTCCAGCCTGTGTGCACGTCTGTCTGTTGCTCTCTGTGCATTTTCAGCGTTCCCACCTGTCCTGGAAAACCTGGGAAAGCTGGAAATTTATATACCCGTTTTCCAGTCATTAGAATCGGAAAGAAATTGGAATCAGAAGCACTTTGTCGTCTCATTTCATGCACTTGCGCCCATGAAATGGGACGGAACACCGTTCCCCCCCCCAGCCCACAGCAGAGCAACACCAAGACCAAAACACATCCAAGAACTACACGAACACACATAGCCAAACTATCACATATAGCTCAACTAAACAACAACAACAACAAAATTCACTGTCCAGGAGAACGAACGCCAGCCAGGATGACTGTTGGAACTGTCGGTCTGCATGGACTAGCAGTTAGCTTAGCCTGCCCCGCTTCCGCGTCCTATCAGGCCACCCTCGGTGTTTCCTCTTTGGGCGCAGCTCCGGTCAGGGCCATGGTCCTTGGGCCCACAGGATGCAGCAGACCAGGCTCCCTCAGCCGATCCAACGCCGGCTCTCCCAGCCAGACACCTTCGACACACCTCCCCGCACTCCACACAACAACACTGAAAACACAGTCGAGCCTATGCAAGGCCGCCACCAGACCGCCCTCGGTGTTATCAGAACTGCCGGTCTGCATGGGCTAGCAGTTAGCTTAGCCTGCCCCGCTTCCGTGTCCTGTCAGACCGCCCTCGGTCTTGCCTCATCGGGCACAGCTCCAGGCAGGGCCGTGGTCCCTGGGCCCACAGGACGCTGCAGACCAGGCTCTCCCAGCCGATTCAGCGCCAGCTCTCCCAGCCATCAAACGAAGACGAACTTAGATGCAGACGTGGACAAAGACACTGCACGGACGGTACCGGGTGAGGCCGCCGCAAACGTGAATTCGCACCGCCATCTTCCCACACCGGTACTGGGTGAGGCCGTTTAAAACGTGAATTTGTGCGGCCATCTTGCCACACCGGAAGCAGTAGTCATGGGAGGCATCCAGAAAACAACAGAATCGATCAGACGCCCTGGAAATATTCTTGAGGTCATGGAAAACTGTAAGATTAGATTGTAAATCATATTTTTAGCCACTGAGATCGCGCATCAGTGCCGGAAGTGTGACAGGCATCGTTAGAGACCAGCTAAAACGCACACGGTCCACTTAGAGTCCGACGGCGGTTTGGTACGCTGCGGCGTCAGGCATCAAAATGCTGCACGAACACGTGTCAAGTTCAACGTGCCTGTTCCTGATGTGGCGAGACGGGGAATATGGCCTCCCGTGAGCAGCGGCCCTCATGTCATGCATACGCAAGCAAAAGTCAGGGTAACTGTCCTTGAAAGGTCCTAGAAAACTATCCCTGAAAGAACCCTGGGAACCCTGATTTCAACAAGAGTGTTTGTCTATTTTCTGTGTGCGTGTGTTGTGTTTGTGTGTGTTTGTTTCCATCTTACTGACCATCACGTAGCTACACTGAACTGTCTCCAGCACTTCCCATGATGCACTTCTACCTTTCGAAATGCCTCTAAACAAGAGTTGACATTCTACTTGCCTGAGAAACACACACACACACACACACACACACACACACAAACACACACAAGCTGCAGAGCTTGGCACGTGAGGTCGCTCCACACTGGAGACGTATATAAATAGTGGGCTACATGAATGGGACGCCGCTGGTAAGGGAGCGGGTGTGTGAAGGCTCACGTTGAATCCAGGTTGAAATACAGTTGACATCTTTTCTACACAACCTGTTGAATTATTCATACCGAGCGTTGTGATTTCTCACGTGCAGAAAATCCCCCCATTGAGCACAGCTACGTGTCTTCAATTCATTCACAATCACTACACTCACATGATGTTAGAAAGAGTGGATTTATTGTGTTAGTGCGACTAAAACTGGACTTTTAAAACACATGTAAACGTGTTAGTCCCCACGGAAGTGGTACTAAATCTAGTTTCTGGAAGTGGGACCAACACACCTGGATGACGCGGTCGGGGATGGATTTACTCTGGCATGTATACGCTTCAATCGGCCCCGAACCGGCCTAGGCGTTCTGCGCATGCTCCACAGTTCCCACGGCGGCCTTCCAACCGGAAGTGGGACAGCGTAGTCTCAACATGGCGAGTGCCCAAAGTGGAGCACAGCAGAAGTCACGTGGTTGGAACAACTCCAGGAGCATAGGCGGGTTTCCGGCTTACGAACATGACCGGGTGCGTGCGCAGCCAGGGCGCAAAACCGCTTCGGTAGCTCTCAAAAGGTTCAACAGTGAAACGGTTCAGCATTCCAAAGGGGTCACATGCAAAGGCATGTGACCCCTTTCGAATGTTGAACCGTTTCCACCCGTCCTTTTGGCGGCTTGTGCAGTTTATTGCGCAACAACTGCGCGTCACCTCTGCTGTATCTGACCTCTATCGTGGTTCAAATCTCCGCGCTGTAGCTGCTTTCTGCCCCCTAGTTGCGCACGCATCTCTGTGATGACGCTGCACGGAAACCCTCCTACACGGCGTCATCTTCTGCCTCCGGGCATCACCATAAGCACCAGGGATGGCGTGCGCCTCATCTGCACCGGAAGTGGAGTGTAGAGTACGTAGGAAACGTACAGCGCTGTAAAGGGGTCCATGTTTTCACCGCTCTATATTGGGGCCCGCTTGCTAACTTGTTTGTCACTTGTTTGGTGTGTGACGCAATAGGTCAACCGGAAGCAGGTCCAATAGCAGCCAGCTGGGGGCGTCCTGATAGCGTAGCGGTCTATTCCGTTGTCTACCAACACGAGATCTCTGGTTCAAATCCCCGTGTTACCTCCGGCTTGGTAGGGGGTCCCTGCAGACACAGTTGGCCGTGTCTGCGGGTGGGAAGCCGGGTGTGAAGAGTAGGGTAATTGGCCAAGGACAACTGGGGAGAAAAAGGGGGGGGGACCCCCCCAAAAAATAGCAATCAGTTGAAAGGGGGCGTATCGCCACCTACCATACCGGGGTTGGACATACTTCTGTGGATAAACTGGTTCTCACCCCGGTTCTTGTATACTGGGGCACCGGCAGTAGTCCAGTTACATGGGCTAATGGAGCTGTAACTGTAGCTCCACTTAGCTGTGCATGTAAACACACTGACCGCCACACTCCGGAGCTGAATACGTACCCGCTGAGGGATATCTATCCTCTTCCGTCCGATTTATTTTCTCATCTTCATCAGTTCAGTGAAAGCCAGGCTGATGTTCTTACTTGTGATGATGACACGCTGCATCCCTTAATGTTGCCCAGCGACCATGACGGACCGGCTCAGAGGTGTAATTGTTTCATTAAATTGAATTTGAGGCTGGGAAATGAAAAAGGTACGATAAAAGAGGAATTAGTTCTTTTCCGTGTCCGTTTTGTGCATTAGCGTTAGTAAAAGTCAATTTTCCACAAATGGCAGGGGGGTTAGCTGAATGGTGAGGGTGCCTCCTGAAGTGATGAGGTGCCTCCTAAAGTGATGGGGTGCGTCCTGGAGTGATGAGGTGCCTCCTAAAGTGATGGGGTGCGTCCTGGAGTGATGAGGTGCCTCCTAAAGTGATGGGGTGCGTCCTGGAGTGATGGGGTGACTCCTGAAGTGATGGGGTGCCTCCTGGAGTGACAGGGTGCCTCCTGGAGTGACGGGGTGCCTCCTGGAGTGACGGGGTGCCTCCTGAAGTGATGAGGTGCCTCCTAAAGTGATGGGGTGCCTCCTGGAGTGACCGGGTGCCTCCTGAAGTGACAGGGTGCCTCCTGGAGTGACGGGGTGCCTCCTGGAGTGATGAGGTGCCTCCTAAAGTGATGGGGTGCATCCTGGAGTGATGGGGGGACTCCTGAAGTGATGGGGTGCCTCCTGGAATGATGGGATGCCTCCTGAAGTGATGGGATGCCTCCTGGAGTGACAGGTGCCTCCTGAAGTGATGGGGTGCCTCCTGGAGTGTGCCTCCTGGAGTGACGGGGTGCCTCCTGGAGTGTGCCTCCTGGAGTGACGGGGTGCCTCCTGAAGTGATGGGGTGCCTCCCATAAATGTTCACGCCACCATCTTCATGGTGGCGCGAACTCACGTTTGCAGCGGCCTCACCCGGTGCCGGAGTGGGAAGATGGAGACGGGAACTTGCGTTTGCAATGGCCTCACCCGGTGCTGTCCATGCAGTGTCTTTGTCTGCGTCTCAGTCTGGGTTTGCGTCTCTGTCTGATGGCTGGGAGAGCTGGTGCTGGATCAGCTGGGGGAGCCTGGTCTGCTAGGTCCTGTGGGCCCAGGGACCACGGCCCTGCCCGGAGCTGCGCCCAAAGAGGAAACACTGTGGGCGGTCTGACAGGACGTGGAAGCGGGGCAGGCTAAGCTAACTGCTAGCCCATGCAGACCCGCAGTTCCGACAACACCGAGGGTGGTCTGGCGGCAGCCTCGCCTGGCGTTGACTGTGTTTTTGGCGTCGTCGTGTGGAGAGCGGGGACGTGTGTCCAGGGTGTCTGGCTGGGAGAGCTATTGATGGATCGGCTGGGAGATCTTGGTCTGCTGCATCCTGTGGGCCCAGGGACCACGGCCCTGCCCGGAACTGAGCCCAAACAGGAAACACCGCGGCCGGTCTGACAGGACGCGGAAGCGGGGCAGGCTAAGCTAACTGCTAGCCCATGCAGACTGGCAGTTCCGACAGTCATCCTGGCTGGTGTTCGTGCTCTTAGACAGTGAATTATTATTATTAATTTTTTTTGGATATATTGGATATACTATGTAGTCTTGTAGTTTTTTTTGTAGTTTGGATATATGTGTTCTTGTAGGTTTTGAACATGTGTTTTTGTCTTTGTGTTGCACTGCTGTGGGCTGGGGAAACCATATTTTGAGTCATTTCATGTACACAAGTACATGAAATGACAAACGTACCCGATTCCTGATTCCGGAAATACCACAGATCTCGCGAGATTACGTAACGAGAATAAAAAAGACAGCGTCTTCACACTGAAGCCATTTGATGATCCTTCTGTGTATCGCTCTGTCTCTCTCTAACACACACACACACACACACACGTAAATTCATATACCATCTTGCATAATTTGTTTGCATGAAAAGTGCTATACAAATAAAGTCTGACTGATCGATCGATCGATTGATTGCTTGATTGATTGATCATGCCCCTCTACACAAATCACCTCCGCACGGCGCCATCGAGCTGCTCATCACCCACCCATTAGCGTGGATTGGGGACAGATGTCAGCAGCCAGGATCTGACAGTGATGGACAGACCGAGAGGTGGGAAGGGCGGTTGGAGGGCTCATACGGTACCCTCGGATAAGGAGGGGAGATAAAGAGGAGAGACAAGGCAGGAAAAGGAGATGAGGCGGTGAGGGAGGGAGCGAGCAATGCCATCGGGGAGACGTCAGAGCGCGTCAAAACAGATGACTCGATGGGATAAAGAAAAGGACTTAACGCGCCGAACGTGTGCCGGGAGTTGGGGGTGGGGGAGGGGGGTGGGGGAGGCACAAAGGAACGGAGATCTACATACCACTGAGCTCACTCAACGGTATGTAGCTCCGATAGAGGAGCGGATATAAAGGAGACGAGAGAGGAAGATGGCTGATGAGGCGGGCGGCAGGCAAGCGAGTGAGGGATTAAAATAGAAAGTGAAAGACGAGGGAATTACAGTGAGACGCATAAAGACGGGGGGGGGGGGGCGTTAAAATGAGGCTCTCGGGAGGAACCGCCACGGTCCGTTGTAAAGAGATACCTCAAGCAAAGGGAGGCTGGCTGATCCTCCGTGAAACCAGCACACGGGTTGATTCTGCAAATCTCTGAAAACGACTCCTAAGAGCCCTTTGTGGCTACTGTACACTGCTGCCGGTCAGAGGGAGGGAGGGAGGGAGGGGGGGGGTTACCCCCAAAATTAACCCCAGATGAGGAGGTCACTCGGTAACCACCAGTATAGCTTCATCCTGAACTAGTATCTATCTATCTATCTATCTATCTATCTATCTATCTATCTATCTATCTATCTATCTATCTATCTATCTATCTATCTATCTATCTATCTATCTATCTATCCATGATCCAAACCACTTATCCTGCTCTCAGGGTCGTGGGGATGCTGGAGCCTATCCCAGCAGTCACTGGGCGGCAGGCGGGGAGACACCCTGGACAGGCCGCCAGGCCATCACAGGACTGACAGATTCACACCTAGGGACGATTTAGTACAGCCGATTCACCTGACCTCCATGTCTTTGGACTGTGGGAGGAAAGCGGTGCACCCGGAGGAAGCCCACATAGACGCGGGGAGAACATGCAAACCCCACACAGAGGACGCCCCGGGACGACCCCCAAGGTTGGACTACCCCGGGGATCGAACCCAGAACCTTCTTGATGTGAGATGACCGCACTGACCACTGCGCCTCCATGCCGCCTTATCATGTTCAGTGACTCCATATTGATCCGCAGCGGCTACTGAGAGGCTTGGCTGACCACTGCTTAACTGGCCCCGACAGTGCACTATAACGAATCCATGCCTGAGATCAGTCTGATGGTGACACACCGGCGGGAGGGAGGGAGGGAGGTTCTCTCTCTGACACTCGTGCTCCAACGCCATTGTGAAGCCGAGCCCGGCGATGGTCCCGTATCCAGCAGCACCTCCAGCTGCTTGACTTATCAAGGACTTCAGTGTTTCTAATTGACATAAGGGCCAGACTGATGGCCAAAGTTTAAGCCTAGTACTGGATTAAGTTGAATTTTGACCGGGGATCTCCACGCAAAGGTCAGTTTAGTTCTGGATTAAACGCCATCTGTGTGCAGTAAAGTGGGCCTGGAATGTTAAAAATGTCATCTACACGACAAGAGTGGCAGTTGTTTTTTCTTGCATGCCAAGGTATTTATCAACTAGAATTCAATCACTTTACTTAGCTGAAATGATCAGCCCATTTGCTCAGTGAATAATGACTCCACCCACCCATCCATCCATCCATCCATCCATCCATCTATTATCCAAGCCGCGTATCCCAATCGGGGTCGTGGGATGCTGGAGTCTATCCCAGCAGTCATTGGGCGGCAGACGGGGAGACACCCTGGACAGGCCGCCAGTCCCTCACAGGGCCCACACATTCACACCTAGGGACAATTTAGTACAGCCGATTCACCTGACCTCCATGTCTTTGGACCGTGGGAGGAAACCGGAGCCCCCGGAGGAAACCCACACAGACAGGGGGAGAACAAGCAAACTCCACACGGAGGACGCCCCCAAGGTTAGACTACCCCGGGGCTTGAACCCAAGACGTTCTTGCTGTGAGGCGACCACACTAACCACTGTGCCACCATGCCGCCCGAATTATCATATCATAACTAAAATATGAGAAAATTTAAAGGACATTTTAGTCAAAATGCCCAAATGAAAAGAAAAGGAAATGAAACGCCAGGTCAGGAGGTGGTGGGGGGTAATATGTCCCACCATGCCATTAGGGAATACTTGAAGTTGTGGGGAACCTGTAGAGCTGCAGGTGGACCTAGTGGAAATAAGGTCGGCCCCCACCAGTTCTACATTCACCTGGAAGAACTTGACTCTAGAAGGAAGTGGACTGCTGGTTTCACACACATGAAATCTACGCCATCTACAACCGCCATAGCACTCATGCAATGGCGGGACCAAGAGAGAACAGGGAATTGGACGTGGCAAATTGTGATGAAAAAAAAAAGAAGGGGGGGGGCAGTGAGAAATAACCAACAGTCTGAATAAAGGTCAAATCCAAACCACACGGATGAAAACCACTTTAAAAGCTAGTTGTGTATCGACGTATGAAAGAGCGGTAAATAAAAATGGGGTCAAAAGGTTCGCGAAAACTGTCTCAGAAATGCAGAGAGGGTAATGGAAAACCACATCTACCAAACTGCCCCCAAAGATCAGCACATCCAAACTGCATTTTTAACTTAAAAATAAAGCCCCATCCACCTCCGATACCCCTCCTCGCTGACTATTACGGTTGCAGAATAAGCAATTTTCCATCCACGCTGGTAAAAATATCTCCAAATGTTTCACCCCACTGAGTGCACAAGTTACCCCCATGCACATCCACGTCACATTCATATTTACCCGTGGGCCCACGCACACACAATGAACTACGAATAAACAAGCTCCGAGAGACCAAGCGGCAACCTCCGGGGCTGAAAAATGAAGCCGACAGGAAGTGCCAAAACCTGCAGTTCCTCGAATGGCCACTCGAGGCTGGCTCCAAAAGAGAGTATTTCCATAGACCCCCGTGTTAAAATGTCCAACTGTACAGCAGAAATAAAAATGTCTCTATAGCTAATTTCCCCTTTCATGACAAATATAAGTCACCCATTTAAATAGTATGAAGGATTAAAGTTAAGCATAATTAGGGGCGTGGCCGCTTTGAGTGACAGGTGGGTCAGGACCCGGTCGTAATGCGAATCCACGGCAGAACGTGCATTTAAATAGCCCTGAACTTGTTTTTGGGTGTTGGGTCCCAGATAGCATCCGGATGTGGCCCACTTCAGACAGTGATGCAGCACTGATGGCCTTCTTCTAGCCCTGACAAAATGGATGTGAGCCTGAAGTGGCCCACATGTATAATAGCAAATATGGCCTAAATATGCCAAATCAAATGGGGGCCTTTTTTGGCAAAGATGCGGTGCTCTGGGCAACATGTGGTCTGGATGTGACCCTGGAGTGGCCCGTGTGGTAAATGGTGAATGTGGCCCAAATATCACCAAACAAATATGGGCCACCTTTGGCAAATACGTGGCACATGCGGCATTGCTATGGCTTGGTTCTGGCCCAGATCTGGCCAACAGGAGCGGACCGCCCAAGCGCCATCAATCCACACGGTATGTGGGCCGGATGAAAGTGCCGGGTGTGGGACGGGTCCGGGCCTCAGCAGTTTTGCTATCGGGGGTGTTAGGCTTCTAAATGGTCGTCCACAAACCAACGGGTGATGTCACGATGGCTACGTCCATGATGTCATACAGTCATGAGAGGCCAGAAAAACGTTGAGCATTAAAACAACACAACCCTGACGTTGTTGTGGGCTGACTTTGGGTTTGAACTTTGTTTTTTTTCTTCTTTTCAAATAAGTTCTGTTTGTGTTTCTCATGATTCTGGATGGCTATAGCTGCAGCCAGGGTTTCACATTATTAAACCGTAATTAAAATGAAGTGTTAGTGTTTGCCGATAGGATTTTGTCACAAGATGAGCAGCCGTTTTCCGAACATACCGAATTCAGCCTAGCAATGAAGATGGCCTCTTCTGAGTGTTGGCCGAAGCCCTATAGGAGACGCCATAACTCAGGAACCTTCTTATTTATGTATTTTTGTCTCCCAGAGACGTTACGTAACCGTGCCAACCATGCAATCTGTTAAATTGGTTACTATCTGCTCAGGTGGCATGGCCCATCCACTTATTTCTGGTTTGACGAGCTTTAGGCTTTAAATCGAAATCCTGCACTGGGGGGGGGGGGGGGGAGAAAAACACGAGACAGACTCACGACGGAGTGATGTGGCGGAAGCTGGTTTCTCCTCTCGCGACGCTCTCCTACACCTGATGTGTGTCGTCACGGTGACTGCGATCGCACGCGCCACAGCAGCCATGGCGGCGTTTAACAGGGGTGGGACTCACGATACAATACTATCGCGATATGTTGCCCACGGTAACGATGGTATCGCGATCCTGCGATCCTGCGATACTTTGCGAGGCAATCACCCACGATACATCGTGACGTCTGTACCTGGAGAACAGATACCCCCCCATAAGAGGGCAAAAAGCAGGGATTCGCTGCATTGTGGCGTCGATTTCAGAGAATTTGACAATGTACAACAAAGTGTAGAGTCTTAGCTTTGTGGCTCTTTAACACACACACAGACACACACATACACTGACTGCAGCTTGTCCACGTGTGCCATCATTCCAGTGGAAAACAGCCATCAATGGGTAGAAGGCCTGACTGCCAGGAAGCACAACGGCTCTGGGGTTAGCATGTCTAAAGGGCAGGGGTCCGCGGTGGTGTAGCGGTCTAAGCATCGGCTTTGTGTCGATGCAGTTGCCCACTGGGGACCGGGGGTTCGCGCCCCGGTCTCGTCAGATCCGACTATGGCCGGACTCGACGAAGCAGCAATAATTGGCAATGCTGTCTTCGGGAGGGGGGCGGAGTCGGCTTGGGTTAATCACATGAATGCGTCTCTGGGTGTGTCGGGAAAAGCAGTGGTTCGGCCTGGAGTCGCCTTGTCACGGAAGCGGCGAGGCGTCTCCTTCCAGACTGCCGGCCGGAGAGGTGCAGATGGCGAACACATGCAGTACGAGGGTGGGTGTTTGAACTAACACAGGGAGCAATTGGCCACTAAATTGGGAGAAAAAGGAAAAAATCAGAAATAAATGTATAAAAAAACATGTTTAAAGGAAGGATACAACTGTAACCGAGCATATTTCCACCCGCCGCGGGATTCGAACCAGGGTTGTACTGCACCACGAGGCAGCATCGCTAATCGCTTGGCCAAAGGGACCCTGAAGTGGCCCGTGTGGTAAATGGTGAATATGGCCCAAATATCACAAAACAAATATGGGCCACCTTTGGCAAATATGTGGCACATGCGGCAGTGCTATGGCTCGGTTCTGGCCCACATCTGGCAAACAGGGGCGGACCGCCCAAGCGCCATCATTCCAACGTCAGTGTTGAACTTAACGCTCCACCTTTCTGCAGAACAGACATGACCGCTCACCTTATATATATATATATGTATATGTTCTGGTATAGAACCCAACGCCCCATTTACGGCCTTGTAATGTCAGTGTGGGTCTCGGACTCTTTCTGCGTCCCCTTATATGCAGAGGATTTAATACAGCAGCACCTGCAGAGAGAGGGGGGGAAGTTCAATTTAATGTCCCCTGGCTCCCCAGCATGGCAGTAAAGCAAAGATTCAATTTCCACCTCCACTTTTTTTCATCCAGCTGATATATTTTCTCTGCTGGAAAAGCAGCATTAATACCACCCGGTCTTTTTCTCCGTCTTCGTATGAAAGTCGGTAAACTCTGTGTCGGTGAGCATAAAGGACCGGCCTACATAGGACCGGAGAGTTTTGTGAAAAGGATTCCGGGGAGAGACTGGAGACGGGGGTTTGCTTGAACAGTTTTGGGCGCTTCCCCGTGATTTATATCTCACGTAATTCACATGAGACGGTCTAAAACCAAGTTCTGCTGCAGATGCCGTGCTGTAAATCTGTGGATTTTTTGCCGCCTCGCTTCTGAACTGTGCGGCGAGACACGCTGGGTATATTCACATCGCCGGCATAAACCACAGAAACAGCATGTTGCAGCGGCAAATGGTTACGGATTCAAACAGCGGTTGTTTTATTACTTTGCTTTGAGTACCCGGGATTCTACGGGTCTTCTACAGAGGCCCGACCGAGAGTGCCTGGCGTGGGAACTGTACTGCCCAGAACCGCAAAACGCTGCAGCGGGTTGTGCGGACGGCCCAGGGGCCTCACGTATCAATCATTACTATGGGTAAATTTGTTCTTACACACCCATGGGATGTTTCAGCCCGGAAGTTTGTCTCAGAGACCATGTAGAACCTGGGTAACCCCTGAACTTGGCTAACCTCTAAATTTAGACACCAGTTGGCTAACACTGATGTCTCTGCAGGCCTGGGTGATTGCTCGTTGCAAGAGGTAGACAACAGATGTTAGGAGGAAGGAATTACCAGTAACCATCATGCTTTGCTGCTGACTGTAAGACAATCTTGAGGGCTGAAAAATTCCATGGGTGCGCATGCACAAACTTGCCCATATAGTAAGGGTTGATACATTAGGCCCCAGCACATGAGTGGGTGTGAGTTTCCCTCCATCCAGGACCTATACAACGGACGCTGTGTCAGCAAAGCCCCTTGGATGATCAAAGACCCCAGCCACCCCAACTGTGGACTGTTCCAGCTGCTACCGTCGGGCAAGCGGTACTGCAGCCTCGAAGCCCAGACCAGTAGGCCCCAGAACAGCTTCTTCCACCAAGCAACCAGGCTTACGTCCTGGACACGATGGTAAACCGCAACCGTCGGGTCGGCGGCGACTAAACCGGCACCCCCCACTTCACCCCTTGGGTTGTTGTGAGGAGGGTGTGTGGACACCCAGCAGGACTAAAAACAAAAACTGTCAAAGGGCGGATGAGTTCCTCTGGGAACCGACAGCCATCCATACCTGGAGAAGGGATAGGGACCACCAGGTACTCCCCCTACTGACACACAACGATGACTCAACCTGTTGAGGCCTCAGCTGCGCTCCTACGACCTCCATAGGTTACAGAACTGACGATGATGATGAACCAGGTTTTTGAACAAAGAACATCACAGACACTAAGCCTGGTGCTGGACTGATGGTACTGACCTGTGGTCTTCAGCAGATCATCAGTTTACACACAAACACACGCACACGGAAGTAGCTTGACATACACAATCAAACACAAATATGCAAACAACTACACACACATATGCACATTTATTAAGGTTGGGCCTACACACACACACACACACATACACATACACACAGAGCATCCCACATACACCACACACTATTTATTATTATCACTGCTTTTTTGTTGTGTTTTGTTGTTATTTTATTACTATTGTTGCTGCAGTGTTTAGGAGCCAAAACACAATAATTGCCCTCTCTTGTACATGTACAATGAGACGGAACAAATAAAGAATCTTGAATTGGCTTTGCATTGTGCACCACTGAAACGCAATGATGTGTTGTTTTGTTGTTTGCACTATGCTGCCCTGCACCACATTGCGGTGTTTGTAACGTTTTGTTTGGTATCAGAGTCAGGGCCTGTGTTGTGCGCACTGCTGCTTGGTGCTACTCTCGTATTATGTTGTGCTGCAAAGGTTGCACTGCTGTAATGCACTGTGTGATCTGTGTGTTAGTTTTTTGTTGTGTACCGTGTTACATTACATTGCATTTTGTGTTTTGTTTTTTCCCCGTTATTTTGTGATTCATTGATTTGTGCAGTATGGCATGGCAACGTCTTTTGCTGTAAGGCATTACGTGCATTGGATGTGTTGCACTGCACTTTGTTGTTTTAGT
Source organism: Lampris incognitus (assembly GCF_029633865.1). NCBI lineage: Eukaryota > Metazoa > Chordata > Actinopteri > Lampriformes > Lampridae > Lampris > Lampris incognitus. The sequence continues at coordinate 6,227,400 of NC_079215.1, read as the reverse complement.
GCATTGTGTTGTCATGTTATTGTGTTGTTATGTTTCTTTGCATTTGTCGTGTTGTGATGTGCCCCGGCATGTCGTAATGTGACACGACGTGTTGCACGGCGTTGCACTGAATGGTTTTGCGTTACGATGCATTTTGTGGTCTTGTGTTGTGCAGCGCTGTATTGCAGTGTGTTGCATCACTTCATTCTAATCCCCTTCATCCTAGCTCTCCTTCGCGTTTCAGCCTCTGACACCACACTGGGTGAAGAAAGTTGCTGCCCACCACACGAGGGCTCGGGCTTTACTGTAAAGCCAGTACAAGGTCTCTGGAGGCAGGAGAAGCTGATCACCCCATCTGTCATGTGACCACAGTAGGAAGACGGATGTTGCTGCCTCACCCCTTCCTGTCATTAAACTCCGTTGTTAGGAAAAATACCAATTGTCAGAATATTGTATTTTTACAGTTTTAATAAATATATATGTACTTCTGTGGGGCGTCCCGGTAACATAGCGCTCTATTCTGTTGCCTACCAACACAGGGGATCGCCGGTTCGAATCCCCGTGTTATACCTCCGCCTTGGTCGGGCGTCCCTACGGACACAATTGGCTGTGTCTGCAGATGGGAAGCCAGATGCGGGTATGTGTCCCGGTCGCTGCACTAGCGCCTCCTCTGGTCGTTCGGGGGCGCCTGTTCGGGGGGGAGGAGGGGGAACTGGGGGAAAACTCCTCACTGTCAGGTGAAAAGAAGCAGCTGGCGACTCCACATGTACCAGAGGAGGCATGGGGTAGTCTGCAGCCCTCCCCGGATTGGCGGAGGGGGTGGAGCAGCAACCGGGGCGGCTCAGAAGAGTGGGGTAATCATGGACATGAATGGAGATGAAGTAACTGTCAGCAGTAGTGTTTATTCTTGCGCAGCAACAGTGTTGGTGTGCGTGTGCAGCAGCTGCTGAATAATGTATGGTGTTGTGACTGAGAGTGGGCAGGTGTGTAAAAGGGGAGGGGGAATTGGAAGGAGATGAGGGGTTAAAAGGGCAGGTTGTGTGGAGGCGGGTGTAAATAGGAGGCCGCAACTTGACTTTTTACTGCTCTGTGGCACGACGCCGAAGGATGAAAGCAGCTGTGATCACATCCTCACATGTACGCACACCAAGACACACACAAACGCCCGCACACACTCGCATCCCGTGCTGACAAGCATTCTCAAAGGAGAAACCTTCACACGCTGACACACGCACACACAGCGTTCACACTCGACAGGACACGTTACTTAGGTCTAGCAGACGGAAACGCTGTAAACACTAAATTACATCATCCCCTGTTTATCGGTTGACCCCCGACAATCGCTCACTGACCTTTTGGCTGCACTAAGAGAAGTCAGTGAGCTAAGGAGATTACCTGCCAACAGCAGACAGTTTGTTCTGGCACAGCTAGCATGAGAGACACGCCTGGAATGCTGCAGCCAGCCCAAGTCAACAGCGGCATGTTCCCCACACTGGCAGGCCGACAGGATTATCCCTCTATTAACCACAGGAACTGCAACCGGGGTGAGGAAACCCCTGCCTAGTGCCTCATAATTCATAAATTAGCAAGCGAAAAATACATTGTGTGTAACTACTTCATATTGCGAGGACTAGATAAGAAGAATGAAGTACCCCCCCCCCATTTTTTTTCCTCCCTAGCTGTTCCTGGCCAATCGCCCCGCTCTCCAAGCTGTCCCGGTCACTCCTCCACCTCCTCTGCTGATCCGGGGAGAGCTGCAGACTATCACATGCTCCCTCCCATATATGTGGAATCGCCGGCCGCTTCTTTTCACCTGACAGTGAGGAGTTTCGCCAGCGGGACGTAGCGCGTGGGAGGACCACGCTATTCCCCCCCGTCCCTCAAACAGGCACCTCAACTGACCAGAGGAGGTGCTAGTGCAGCAACAAGGACACATATCCACATCTGGCTTCCCACCCACAGACATGGCCATTTGTGTCTGTATGTAGGCTAATTGCGTCAAGCTGGAGGTAACACGGGGATTCGAACCAGTGATCCCCGTGTTGGTTGGCAACGGAATAGACCACTACACTACCCGGACGCCCCATAATTCAAAAATTAGCAAGCGAAAAATACATCCAATGCGTAACTACTTCATATTGCAAGGAGCAGAGTGAAGTAGCTTTAAGTGTTAATATTAAAAAATGGTTTAGAAGTTGCAGTGATGCATGTCCCATATTCTCAGCTGCAGAAAGTTTAATAAACCCGGGTTAATTAGCAATAAGAATTAAAGCAGCTTTGTAACAGTAAACAGATGGCTTTATTCAGGCAATTTGGCGATATTGTTTATGAAACACAAATATCAATAAAATACAGTGAATAAAATTGAGACTGGAACTGTTTTTTTTCCCATTATGTTGCAAAGCCATACATACAGTGTGCAAAGTAAATGGTAAAAATGTTAAATGGACTGCATTTATACAGCACTTTTCTAGTCTACCGACCACTAAAAGCTCTTTACAGTGTACGCCTCACATTCACCCATCCACACACACTTTCATACACTGATGGTGGAGGCTGAGATGCAAGGCGCCAACTTGCTCATCAGGAACAGTTAGGGGTTCAGTGTCTCACTCAAGGACACTTCGACATGCTCCCCGCAGGAGCCGGGGATCGAACCAGCGACCATCCGATTACTAGACGACCTGCTCAACCTCCTAAGCCATACCACCCAGATAAGTGCGACAAAGTACGGCAAGAATGTACAACTCATTCTCGTCCCATGGTCTCATATATATTGACACTTTGGCGAAGCATCGATATTTTCAGACTAATATATAAATATTAATGGCGTATGGATTAGGCAGGTAGGCCCCGTGATGGCCTGGCAGCCTGTCCAGGGTGTCTCTCTGCCTGCCGCCCAATGACTGCTGGGATAGGCTCCAGCGTCCCCACGACCCTGAGAGCAGGATAAGTGTTTTGGATAATGGATGGATGGGTTAGGAAGTGGTTCAGTTTAGGGTTAAGGTTAGAGTGGTGCACTGGCCATTGGGCATACTGGGACAAATCCCGGTGGGCCGCTGCATCGGTGGGCTGGTGGACCATCAAACAATCCATGACAGGCCCTGTATCCCTGTCATTCGAGATGCGCATGACAGCATGCAGCATGCGTGTCCAGGGACTGGGCTCATTGGCCAATCACAACCAAGTTAGTTAATGCTCGTTAATTTCTAGACCAGGGGTGGGCAATCTTATCCAGAAAGGGCCAGTGTGGGTGATGGTTTTGTCCCAACCAAGGAGTTACACACCTGTGTCTCCTAATCAAGTTCCTCAGCAAGGACTCCACTGGATTCTTAGTGAGATCAGGTGTGTAACTGCTTGGTTGGAACAAAAACCTTCACCCACACTGGCCCTTTCTGGATAAGATTGCCCACCCCTGTTCTAGACTAATGCAGAAGCAGCACGCAGCAGTGAGATGGCCAAAGAAAGCAACGGACAAGAAAATGTCAAAAAGTAAAGGAGGGGCCAAAAAAATTAGAGAAAAATGGAGGTATTAAACTAGAAACACAGGCTTCCAAATGTTAACAAGCGTGAAACCGTCCAGACCCACGGCGCACCTGTGCTGCAAGTGCAGGCGTGTAGCAAGCTAGTGTCTAACGAGAAAGGTGGGGGACCAACAAGCATCAATTATGTTCCAGGGATTAGTCATGTCCTAAAAGTGTCATGAGCAAAACTAGGCTAACTATATAGCTAGCTAGTTAGGGCATGTCTTCACCTCTGTAATGTTATTTGTTGTCTTCTGTGTGTCCATACATCAGTCAAAAATCAACACACTGTTTGGGCATCAGTATCCTCAGAAACACTATTTAAGAGAAGAAGACTGAAGCAGTAGGATGGAGGTTAAATTATAGGCCAGTCCACATGTTCAGTTAAAACTGCTGTAACTTGTGCTTACAAAACAACCCCATTGATGGGTTACTTGTTGCTAGTTCAGCCATGCTGATGGCGTGTTGCAATATAAGTCTGTACCTACTGAAATATGAAACATGTCCTGGAATGCTACTTTCGATCGCAAAAGCCTTTGAATATATTCAGAATCACTTAACAATAAAAGACTATATCATTACCAGCAAGAACCACCCAGATAGCAAAATTGCTGTACCCCGGACCCGTCCCACACCGACACTTTCATCCAGCACACATACCGCATGGAATGATGGCATTTGGGCAGTCTGCTCCTGTTTGCCAGATCCGGACCAGAACCAAGCCATAGCAATGCCACATGTGCCACATATTTGCCAAAGGTGGGCCATAATTGTTTTGTGATATTTGGACCACATTCACCATTTACCACACGGGCCACATCCAGATCACATGTTGCCGAGAGCGCCACATCTTTGCCACAAAAGGCCCACATTTGATTTGATATTTGCGCCATATTTGATATATGTGGGCCACTTCAGGCTCACATCCATTTTGTCAGGGCCAGAAGACGGCCATCAGTGCCACATCATTTCCTGAAGCGGCCCACATCCGGATGCTCTCTGGGTTGGGTGTTAAATCTAGTGGACCATGTCCTGTAATTGCATTAAATCCCTACCCCCCCCAGCTATAACTGACTGTCATATATAATGTATGTATGTATGTAATCACCCCCCCCCCCCAGGCTGGTCCCATCGGATAGGTCCCGGCCTGAATTTCTTTCCCAGTACACTCCTGGTAGTCAGATAACACTTACAGACTCTAAACCCTGCCTTTTGGTTTGTACTGTCAAAATAAAGATATTCCTTGCTGTGTTGACTGTGTCAGCAATACAGTGACTTGATGTCCAATTCTCAAGTGAATATCTCTCCAACTGACTTGGTGACAACAGTATTTTTTTGTTTTAGATAACAGAGATGTTGTTAAAGGCCCCAGAGACAAGTCCGCGGTCAAATGGTGGGTCAGGGTGAGACGGAAAGCGTTTTGTCCAAGGTATCTTGGGTCCTTGTTCTTCTCAACAGAATATTTTGCGAGCTAATGCCACCCAACCGGGCAGCTAAAGCAATTTCTGCTGCGAGCTAAACTTGGGCCGATACCGTTCAATAACAAAATTTCAATCCAAACATTCAGGATTTCCTCAAGTCCTACAGCTCTGGGGTCCTGCACTCATTAAGCTGGAGGTCTGCGCCGGATAAAATAAGCCAGAGAAAACCACGGCCCAAACATCTGTAATAACCAACAGATTTTTATTACAGGGCCAAGAGGCAAGGCCACTGCCAGGCAGATGACATATCGAAGACTAGCGGCCATATTAAAAATTGATAGAGCGTGCCATGAAGAGAGAGACGGAGAGGTGCGGAAGGGGGGGGGGCATCAAACAAAGCAATAAGTGAGAAGTGGAGCGATATTAAGGAACCGTGGCAAGGGGGAATGAGGGAAATGAAAAGCTGAGGGGATAAACAAAGACATGGGGGCCTGAGAGATGAGGACTACTGAGGGATGTGCAGCATCAGGGGTTAAAAAGACATTGGCTTATATTGAAGACCGGCAGCCAGACTTGACTTCAGTCACCCGCTGCCTGTGTGACTTCTATCTGTGTGCACACACAGGTGTGTGTACTTTTATGTGCTTACAGGCGCACACAAGCGTAAGAATGGGCATTTTCTTGTAAAATATGTAGCGTGGTGGTCTATTCCGTTACCTACCAACACGGGGGTCGCCGGTTCGAATCCCTGTGTTACCTCCAGCTTGGTCGGGCGTCCCTACAGACACAATTGGCCGTGTCTGCGGGTGGGAAGCAGGATGTTGGGTATGTGTCCTGGTTGCTGCACTAGCGCCTCCTCTGGTTGGTTGGTCGGGGTGCCTGTTGGGGGGGGGTGGGGGGGGGGGACGGCCCCCTGGCGAAACACCTCACTGTCAGGCTGGCAACTCCACATGTATTGGAGGAGGCATGTGGTAGTCTGCAGCCCTCCCCCAGATCGGCACAGGGGGAGCGACAGCAGCGACCGGGACGGCTCAGAAGAGTGGGGTAATTGGCCGGGTACAACTGGGGAGAAAAGTGGGGGGGGGGGGGTATGGGCACATGTATATGTAATGCATGTTTCCATGTACTTGCGCGCTTGTGTTTGTGTGCACCACACTTGTGCAGACGGCATCGGCGCTCTCCACCTGGTCAACAACAAGAGCCAGGGTGGTGCAATGAACCACATTCATCCTCTTACTTCTCCCCCGGCGGGGTTTAAAAGTGTCAGGGTCCGCGGTGGTGTAGCGGTCTAAGCATCGGCTTTGTGTCGATGCAGTTCCCCACTGGGGACCGGGGGTTCGCGCCCCAGTCTTGTCAGATCCGGCTATGGCCGGACTCGATGAAGCAGCAATACTTGGGGAGGGGGGCGGAGTCGGCTAGTGTTCGTCACATGACTGCGTCTCTGGGTGTGTCGGGAAAAGCAGTGGTTCGGCCTGGAGTCACCTCACGGAAGTGGCGAGGCGCCTCCTTCCAGACTGCCGGCCGGAGAGACGCAGTTGGCGAACGCACGCAGCACGAGGGTGGGCGTTTGAATTAGAAGAGGGAGCGATTGGCCACTAAATTGGGAGAAAAAGGGGGGAAAAAAAGATATCATAAATAAATAAATAAGAAGTGTAGAACCTTCTCTCCTTCTGCTCCTCCTCTTCCCGCCTGGGTCATCAATGTCCTCCTTTTCATATCCGGTGTGTTTTGTTTACCGCGCCGGTCGCCAATCGCGTCTGGAATCAGTCGGGGCAGGGCTGATGATAATGACGCCGTAATTAGCTGATTAGAGACGGAGAGAGCTCTTTAAGGATGCTCGCCAGACGGGAGGACACTTGATTAGATAATTATAATCTCATGTGCTTGAATACTGATTTGACTTATAATGCCTCTGTGAGAATCTATTAACACTCTTCAGTTGGGAACTACTGACGCTGTGTGTGTGTATGTGCGCACAATAGTATGACACAACAGAAACAGCATTAGAAGTAACAATAGAGAGGGGCATCCGGGTGGCGTGGCGGTCTATTCCGTTGCCTACCAACAGGGGGACCACCGGTTCGAATCCCCGTGTTACCTCCGGCTTGGCCGGGCATCCCCACAGACACAACTGGCCGTTTCTGCAGGTGGGAAGCCGGATGTGGGTATGTGTCCTGATCACTGCACTAGCGCCTCCTCTGGTCGCTCGGGGGGGGGGGGGACAGGGGGGGAGTAGCGTGATCCTCCCACGCACTACGCCCCCCCCTGGTGAAACTCCTCACTGCAGCCCTCCCCGGATCGGCAGAGGGGGTGAAGCAGCGACCGGGGCGGCTCGGAAGAGCGGGGTAATTGGCCGAAATTCGATTGGGGGGGGGGGGAAAGGGGGGGTAACAACAGCAAACAAACTACAAAACAAACATCCCCTCATCACCCTTTGCGGGTCTGACGTCATCTAGAACCTTAATGAAGTTTACTCGTGCGCTCGGTTCCTCTCTTTGTTCCGACTGCGTCTCCTCTCTTTCTTTACTTTTGTTGCGCAACTCAGAAAAGCCCAGAGGTCCTGGAGAGGCTGTGTGGGCTTTCCCAGCTTCCTCCCAGTGCTCGCGGTTTGTTTTTCTTCCGTTTAATTCCACATTCGGCCTTTTTGTTTCTACTTTTTTCAAGCTGTGAGCGGGCAGAGGCGGCCTCGGCCTTTCGGAGAAACGGCGGCGCTCGTCTTTTCTGTTCGGTCAACATTTTAAATGTTTAATCTCTTCCCCCGCCTCAGCATGACGCACACACCAGCTTTCTGTTGCACGTTTTTTCTGGTGGGGAATCATTTCTAATTTAGCAGGGGGGAGCACCGCGTTTTGGCTGGGGAGGAGAACCGGTAAAGCGAGGGTCGCCGGTTCAAATCTTTTACGCTTACCCCTCCGTCGGTGATCTCCACTCCTACGAAAGGAGGTTGTTCAGGTACAACGAAATGCGCTCTCTGCATGTGACCCATCCTACCGTACAGGAGCAGTGGGCAGCTGCAGCGCCCAGGGACCTCATTCCACTGCCTTGCTCAGGGGCACAGGCAGGAGTATTAACCCTAATATGCGTGTCTTTTTGATGGTGGGAGGAAACCCACCGCAGACACGGGGAGAACATGCGAACTCCACGCAGAAAGGACCTGGGACGGCCTGGGGTTCGAACCCAGGACCTTCTTGCTGTGAGGCAACAGTGCTGATCGCTGGGCCACCTCCGAAATGCCTCAGCTGAGCTGCTCACTGACAAACACTAAAGGCCTATGCACACCAAGTTCCACACTTTTGTCTCATATCTCATCTTCAACTGCTTCTCCGGGGTCGGGTCGCGGTGGCAGCAAGCTAAGTAGGGCACTCCAGACGTCCCTCTGCCCAGCAACGCCCTCCAGCTCCTCCTGGAGGACCCCAAGGCCTTCCCAAGCCAGATTGGACATGTAGTCCCTCCACTGAGTTCTGAGTCTACCCCGGGGTCTCCTCCCAGTTGGACGTGCCCGGTAAACCTCCAAAGGAAGGCGCCCAGGAGGCATCCTAATCAGATACCCAACCACCTCAACTGGCTCCTTTCGATGCGGAGGAGCAGAGGCTCTACTCTGAGCTCCCTCCGGATGTCCGAGCTCCTCACCCTATCTCTAAGGCTGAGCCCAGACACCCTACGGAGGAAACTCATTGCAGCCGCTTGTATCCTCAATCTCACCCTTTCGGTCACTACCCAAAGCTCATGACCATAGGTGAGGGCTGGAACGAAGATTGACTGGTAAATTGAGAGCTTTGCCTTCCGGCTCAGCTCCCTCTTCACCACAACGGTCCGGTACAACGTCCGCGTTACAGCTGATGCTGCACCAAACTGCCTGTCAATCTCGCGCTCCATCCTACCCTCACTCGTGAACAAGACCCTGAGATACTTGAACTCCTTCACTTGAGGCAACAACTCACCCCCAACCCAGAGGGAGCAACCCACCATATTCTGGTAGAGAAGCACGGCCTCAGATGTGGAGGTGCTGATTCTCATCCCAGCCATTTCACACTCAGCTGCAAACCGCCCCAGTGCGTGCTGGACACTTCTGTGTGCTTGTTTTTTTGTTTTGTTTGGGGTTTTTTTTCCCCTCAAATCCATCATCACGGTCCAGCAACTCTAACAGAACCTCTGATAGCTTTTTGACAGAAGCAAAAAAAATGCACAAAACTGAAACCGTTCCAAAAACTGCAACGACAGACAGCTTTTCTGGAGTTGGTGTGTAAACTTCATGGTCAAAACAAGAGGTCCAATTTTCAGATGACAAATTCCGACTTTGGGCGTCCAGGTGGCGTGGCGGTCTATTCCGGTGCCTACCAACATGGGGATCGCCGGTTCAAATCCCCCGTGTTACCTCCGGCTTGGTCGGGCGTCCCTACAGACACAATTGGCCGTGTCTGCGGGTGGGAAGCCGGGTGTGGGTATGTGTCCTGGTCGCTGCACTAGCGCCTCCTGTGGTCGGTCAGGGCGCCTGTTCGGGGGGGAGGGGGAACTGGGGGGAATAGCGTGATCCTCCCACGCACTACGAAACTCCACGTGTATGGGAGGAGGCACGGGGTAGTCTGCAGCCCTCCCCGGAGCAGCAGAGGGGGTGCAGCAGCGACCGGGGCGGCTCGGAAGAGCGGGGTAACTGGCTGAATACAACTGGGGAGAAAAGGGGGAAAAATACAAAACACAAAAAAAGAAAAGAGTAAAAGTTCTGACTTTGTGTGCCATGGCCTGAAGAGGGCCCACTAGGGCAGTCTTTGGGTTGCGTAACATGAATGTGAAGTGCAAAACCGCACATCCTACAAACGTTACGCAGCGGTATTTGTGCATCACCTAACCAGTGGAAGTTGCTTAAAACCTCCGTTTAACAGAAATATTAATAGAGGTGTGCTGCCGGGGGAAAAAGAAGAAGAAGAAATTCCATTCAAGCATAAATTCTATTTTCATTTTATGAAAAAGATTTCTCCGCAAAACAGATTTGTTTGATGCACATTTCAGGTTAACGGATGTGGGGGTGACGATGGCATGTGTTTAAAAAAAAGGTAACTGTTATCTTGAAGTACATATTCTTAAACAATATACAAGCCACAAAAATCGAACGTCTTGGATTGGTTTGTGACGCGGTTTGTTTGACGCACAGTTACTTTGCAAGGGAAAGTAAGCAAATGGTTCCTTCCCACAATGCAGCAGCAAAGGGGACGTCGAATGGGAGGTAGAAAAACACATTGATTCCTTTAGCAGCAACAAGATGAGAGAAGTGATGGAGGCTTCAGACGCCAGCGGGGTAAATGGTTTGGACTTTAGTGTGGAAGCCACACAATCCGGCTCCAGCACACTGCAGGGATTCCTCCAACATGTCTTCACGCAACGGTTTGAACGAACGGATGCACTGTTTTTTAATGAACCGGCTAATTACCCCCTCTTCTGATTACTCCCTGCTCCTCCTCTGCTGATCCGGGGAGGGCTGCAGACTACCACACGCCTCCTCCGACACATGTGGAGTCACCAGCCGCTTCGTTTCACCTGACAGTGAGGAGTTTCACCAGGGGGACGTAGTGCATGGGAAGATCATGCTATCCCCCCCCCCCCCGCACAGGCGCCCTGACAACCAGAGGAGGTGCTAGTGCGGCGACCAGGACACAAACCCACATCCGGCTTCCCACCTGCAGACACAGCCAGTTGTGTCCGTAGGCATGCCCAGCCAAGCCGGAGGTGACACGGGGATTCGAACCGGCGATGCCCGTGTTGGTAGGCACCGGAATAGACCGCCACGCTACACAGAAGCCCTGCTTTGATGTTTCCTTCCTTGTGCAAGATTTGGTGCTCGGTGTTTGGAGCACTAAACAGGTGCGAAACTCTTGTCAGAAAGGTGCAAAAAAGCCGAACGCCTAAAACCTGTTGCACTTGAACCAACGAGGAAGCCGGGACCACACACTATGTCAGTGTCACTTTGACAAACGGTGTTTGTGTAATGAAAGTCTACAGCCACCAGTTCAAATGTGAAAGATACTGTTGCTGCTGGTGTGCGCTTTAATACAAACATCACTCATCTTGCAAACTTGCTGCCAGCGAGTCGTCTCTCACCAAGAAACAAAGGCAGCGGACAAAAGCAGCCAGCTTTGCATTCCTAATGATGGATTATGGCATTAGACTGATGAGGACGACTGTCTGCAGGGTATTTAGTCTGGATTCACGCTAAATGGAAATTTGTGCACAGCCAGGGGTAATTCTGATTTTCGAAATACAATTTTTACAACCATCTACATGCATGGCTCAGCAGTTTTGGTGGACTGGCTGAGATACCGGACCCGTCGCCTTCTAACTTAAGCTGGCAGAGGTCGGCACGTTTAACTCCACTGCAAAATGTGACAGTTGCCTTGACCTGCAGAAAGCATGCTACTCCCCCGAACCGTCGGGGGGCAAGCTAGCATCCACTCATCCATCCATCAGCCGAACCGCTTACCCTGCTGTCGGGGTGGCGGGGATGCTGCAGCATATCCCGGCACCCACACAGCAAAACTGCTGTGGCTGGGACCCCTCCCACACCCGACACTTTCACCCGGCCCACATACCGCGTGGGATGATGGCCTTTGGGGGGTCCGCTCCTGTTTGCCGAATTTGGGCCGGAACCAAGCCACAGGAATGCCACATGTGCCACAGATTTGCCAAATGTGGCCCAAATATGTCAAATCAAATGTGGACCTTTTTTGGCAAAGATACGGTGTTCTCGGAAACATGTGACCTGGATGTGACCCTGAAGTGGCCCGTGTGGTAAATGGTGAATATGGCCCAAATATCACACAGCAAATATGGGCCACCTTTGGCAAATATGTGGCACATGCCTGTGAATGTTCTCCTTCATCCAGGTCATGGTTATCCAAAGGAGTTGAATCAAGTGCAGCTGGACTTGGTATATATCCGTGAAGACGTTTCGCCTCTCATCCGAGAGGCTTCCTCAGTTCGTGCCTTTCTGACTAGACCAAGCTAGTCTGACTGGCTGGTGATGAGTCTCAGAATGTATCCTCTTTGGAGTCGTTATCAGAGCTATTGATATGCGTGGCTCTTTTGTGTACCGATGTTTGGCCGCGGCCGTCGCTAACAGAGCCATAGATATGCGTGGCTCTCCTGTGCTCCGATGTAGATAGATTGTCAGCAGTCTATCTACACCTAAAGGAGAAGACACACTCCTTCCAGGACAGCAACGTACACATTTTGGACAGAGAAGATAGATGGTTTGAAAGAGGGGTGAAGGAAGCCATCTATGTGAAACTGGAAAAACCATCCCTCAACAGAGGAGGAGGTCTGCGACACCACCTATCTCCTCCACTTACAATGCCGTCCTTTCATCTCTACCCAGGAGACTCAAGAAGCCTAGCCTCCAAGAACAACAGTCGCTCACTAACGGCTCCAACCACTCTCATGACCACTGAACAAGGAAGTCGAAACTAACACCCCCAACCACCGTCGCTGCTAAACAAATGCAAATCAATAGCTCCGATGGCGACGGGCGCGGCTGGACATCGGAGCTCAGGAGCACCACGCATATCAATAGCTCCGATAACGACTCCTAGAGGATAAATGCTGAGACTCATCAGCAGCCAGTCAGACCAGCTTGGTCTAGTCAGAAAGGCCCGAACTGAGGAAGCCTCTCAGATGAGAGGCGAAACGTCTTCACGGATATATACCAAGTCCAGCTGCACTTGATTCGACTCCTTTGGATGTGGCACATGCGGCATTGCTATGGCTTGGTTCTGGCCCAGATCTGGCAACCAGGAGCGGACCGCCCAAGTGCCATCGTTCCACGCGGTATGTGGGCCGGATGAAAGTGTCAGTGTGGGACGGGTCCGGGCCACAGCAAGTTTGCTACCTGGATGCCCGCCACACACACACACCAGCACCCTCAGAGACCTGATCCAGGAGTGCCACAGGGAATCCTCTCATCCCTTCGATGACCCCCAAGCCCCCGGCTGGACTCAGCTAAACGGCCTGCTGTCCGGCCCTCCCTCACCAATTAGGGAGAAAACTGAAGAACTGACCTTCTTTCAGCACAGGCGACAGGATTCAGGGTTTCCCTTCTTTGATACGGACCACGGACGGGTGATTAACCTCAGGAATCCCCTCTGGGAACACAGGGAACACCGCACAGCATTACAGTCACGTGCTAATTGCTAACGCACATAGCTGATATATGCACACACACACACACACTCAGTTTCACCTGTCTGCTCTCTGTTCCACTTTATCGGCTTTATTCAGCATCTCCCTCTCTCTCTCTCCCTCTCTCTCTCTCCCTCTATCAGCTGTTGGACTGTAATGTCTTCTGAATAAATATACCTTTTAAAATCAAATCTCTCTCTCTCTCTCTGTCTCTCTCTCTCTCTGTCTCTCACCCCCCCACACACACACACACACAAAAAGACCGATAATATCCCCTTCGTATTCAACCCAAATGGTCTTGCCCTCTCTCCCTCCCTCCCCCTCCCCCCTTGCTCCCCCCCCCACACACACAAACACCAATAGTATCCCCTTCGTGTTCAACCCAACTGTCTCTGTCTCTCTCTCACTCGCTCACATACACAACCATAATCAGTTGTGCACATAAACTAATAACTAATTTATGCATAAAACCAGGGATCTCTCTCTCTCTCTCTCCTACTTTCTGAATAATCTTTAAATCACCATGACAACTGTTTTTTATTGGGTTTTTGCGGTAGCACCACAGACGTGATGTTTGCTTTGAGAGTGTTGATGGAGCAGTATAGAGGAGGTCAGAAGGAGGTAGAATGTGGAAAGCACAGGACAGGGTGCCGAGAGAGGAGGTGTGGTATTGTATGAGGAAGTGGGGAGTGGCAGAGAAGTGTGTAGGGGTGGTGCAGGATATGTACGAGGGCAGTGTGACAGTGGTGAGGTGTGCGGTTGGAATGTCAGGTGGGTTCAAGGTGGAGGTGGGATTACATCAAGGATCGGCTCTGAGCCCTTTCTTGTTTGCAACGGTGATGGACAGGTTGACGGACAAGATCAGGCAGGAGTCTCCATGGGCGATGATGTTTGCGGACGACATTGCGAGAGTAGGGTGCAGGTGGAGGAGAGCCTGGAGAGGTGGAGGTATGCACTGGAGAGAAGAGGAATGGAAGTCGGCAGGAGCAAGACGGAATACCTATGCGTGGATGAGAGGGAGGACAGTGGGATGGTGAGGATGCAAGGAGTGGAGGTGACGAGGGCGTATGAGTTTAAATACTTGGGGTCAACTGTCCAAAGTAACGGGGAGTGCAGAAGAGAGGTGGAGAAGAGAGTGCAGGCGGGGGGGGGGAGTGGGTGGAGCAGAGTGTCAGGAGTGGTTTGGGGGAAATCTAGCAATAACAGTGACTGCGGTGTGACAAGACGGCTGTGGCACCATGTTGGCTTTGGCGTTTCTGGTTTACACTGAACGATGACTGCTGATCTGTTCCCCGACAGCTGCACTGAACCGGAGCTGCCGCCCCGTATGAAGAAAAGTGTGGATGACTGAGACAATGAGACTTTCCTCTCTACCACAGGAACGGTGAATATCAAACAGGGACACACCTAAAAAAAAAAAAGAGTGACACATGCGCATCAAAATGGCATCTCAGCAAGTCGAAGCTCTCCAAACCTCTGCTCGCGGACTTGACGAGATACTGCAACATCCATCATCCGAACCGGTTATCCTGCTCTCAGGGTCGCGGGGATGCTGGAGCCTATCCCGGCAGTCGTTGGGCGGCAGGAGGGGGGGGGGACCCCTGGACAGGCCGCCGGGCCATCACACACTCACATTCACACCTAGGGGCCATGTAGTACGGCCGAGTCACCTGACCTACATGTCTTTGGACTGTGGGAGGAAACCGGAGCCACCGGAGGAAACCCACACAGACACGGGGAGGACATGCAAACTCCACACAGAGGACGACCCCCAAGGTGGGACTACCCCGGGGCTCGAACCCAGAACCTTCTTGCTGTGAGGCGAACGCGCTAACCGCTGCACCACCGTGTCGCCCAAGGTACTGCAACATTCCCTTATAAAGTAGCAGGTTTAACAGTGCGCACACACACACACACACACACACACACACACACCATACAGCATGTGTGTGTGTGTGTGAGTTTTACTGAACGATGTAATGTATATAAATCACGCTTTGCTCTGGGTTTTGGTTCATGACAAACAGCAGCCAGAACTAAATACTTGTTGGTGGGTTTTGGACCCAAATGAGATCTGACTGTATAAACAGAGTAGCCGCCTCTCCGGGCAACCGTGCAGACGTGCACACACAAACACAAACACACTCTCACGTACACACCAAGACTTACATTGGCTGATACATTTTACACGTGCGGCCAAAATCCCGTCTGCAACGAGCCGCGTCTGCACGCCACCGCGGTGGACCCTGCAGGATTCCCCCTCACGCCCTCTCTCCTGCTCCCACACCGTCCACCGAAAAACCACCCCGCACGTCGTTTGCACCACCGGCTCATTCCGACCCACACGTACTGTTACATGTTGCAACTTCTCCCTTTGCCTTAATTCTTTTAATCAAATCCTGGACACCTGTTCTGAACTCCCAACTCTTTCACCGACGTCTCGACCGTGGATGTGCGTTGCATAAATCGTCTTCCCCTGGTTACATACTATCTCGATCACCTAGTCCCTCTTAAAGGTACAGTACACCATTCAGAACACTACAGTGATGTTTTAAGCCGCTTCCTCGCGGTCCTCCGTGATTATAACGCTTTACTTCCCCTGTAACAATAAGCATCTCCTTCCATAAGCCGTCATGAGAAGGAATATTAATAAAAGCAAAGTGTAACGTCACACAGCGGTTATAACGTCCACGCTAGCTGACTTTCTAACTTGTGGCTAACGTTAAGTTAGCTCTTATGACGTCATTCGTCGCTAAACATGCTGCCAATAGCATCTTAGTTAAAATACTAGACGGTGAAACAACACAACAACGCACTGTTGTCTGTTGCTTTCCCTCCACTCAGTCGCAATTCCTCTGTCTGTGTGGCTGTCCGTCCACCTGTTCCTGTCCGTCTCTCCGTCCCACCATCACTCTCTGTGTCTGGCTTCCTCCCGCTCTATTTCCCATTGTCTCGCTCTCTGTTTGTCCTACTCTGTTGCTTACTCCGTCTCTTTATTAGTCTGTGCTTCGGTCTCTCTTCTTTCCTCTCTCTGTTTCTGTCTGTGTTGCTTTGTCAGTCGGTCTCTCCGTCTCTCATCCCGCTCTCCGTCTTTTCTGTCCTAGATAGCATCCGGATGTGGGCCATCTCAGGCAATGATACCCTTCTTCTGGCCCTGACAAAATGGATGTGAGCCTGAAGTGGCCCACATGTAGAATAGCAAATATGGCCCAAATATGCCAAATCACATGTGGGCCTTTTTAGGCAAAGCTGCGGTGCTCTGGGCAACATGTGATCTGGATGTGACCCTGAAGTGGCCCGTGTGGTAAATGGTGAATATGGCCCAAATATCACAAAACAAATATGGCCACCTTTGGCAAACATGTGGCATTGCTATGGCTTGGTTCTGGCCCAGATCTGGCAAACAGGAGCGGACCGCCCAAGTGCCATCATTCCACGCGGTATGTGGGCCGGATGAAAGTGTCAGGTGTGGGACGGGTCCGGGCCACAGCAGTTTTGCTATCTGGGTCTGTGGAAGTCCATCTGCCTTCCGGTCCGTCTCTCTATCTTAGCATCACTCTTTGTGTCTGGCGTTCTCTCACTCTATTTCCTACCTTCTCTCTCTCTCTAGCTGTTTGTCCTGCTCTGTCTCTCATGTCCCTCTCAAGTTTCTGTGGCATATCTCCGGCCAGGAAATGCTCCTGTGGGTCGTGTTTGAGGGTAGGAACAAACGAGCTATGTGGTCGTATAGGTTGGAGGACTTATTGGTTCTGTGTGTGAGTGTTGGTCTGCCTGCCTCGCTCTGTATTCCCTAACCCTCTCTCTCTGGAGTCGTCCATGGCTGTTGAACTGGACAGCATCGTTGTTGTCGGGAGGCTTTTTGAGGCGACAGACAGAGCATAAGGCAAACCCTGACTGCTTTCTGCAAATATTAAACCATGCCATCACGCATTCTGTGAGCGTGCTCACACAATGCATGTGTGGGTGTGACACTGTGTGTGTGTGTGTGTGTGGTTGGGGGGGGGTCTGTCCAAGTGTCCGTGTGTCTAGTGACAAATGGGGGGGGGGGCGTCACTCCCCACTTTCAGCTACTCGTCCTCAAAGGACATTCAGCAATGTTTTACTAAATCAGCCCCTCTACCCCCTCCCCAACTCAGTTAGTTCAATTCAGTTCATCTTTTCATCTCTCTGTTCTTTCTATTAGTTTTCCCTCTGTCCCTCTCTCATTCCTCAAAAAGGAAACAATCACGATTTACAACTTTATCTCGGTATGGAACATCATCATCGGCGGTCAATTGGGATCGAGCATGACCGTCCTCCCTCTGGGTCCTCAGGTGGGTGTAGAGGCTGATCCTGGAGCCGCATAATGGGAGGACGCCTGGGCATGACAGCTTTTTATGTGGAGTGGCTGATGCACCTGCAGCCACCACACGGTCCTTGGCAGGGGTCGGCCAGAGTCCAATGGCACGGAGAACCAAGACGACTGGGGACCACCCTCTGTTGACGCCTTCATCTGCCTTCACTGCCGTTGTGACCTGGAGACATCGTCCACCAGTTCCGCCGTTGAGGTCTTTGTTGGGTTGCACTTCATCTGGAACCTCCCCCTTGACCTGTCCGCCTTGGGTGACCCTACCAGGAGCCAAGCTCCGGACAGCACAGCCCTTGGGACCATTGGTACACACAAGCTTCTCCACCCAGCAAGGAATCAGGAACACTTTGTCATTTCATGTATGCAATATCGTTTTCCCCAGCCCACAGCAGTGCAACAAAAAGACAAAAACACATAAGCTGTTCAAAACCTACAAGAACTACAACAGCACACATATCCAAAGCAACACAGATATCCAAACTAAAAAAAAAAAAAAAAAATCACTGTCCAAGGGAACGAACGCCAGCCAGGATGACTGTCGGAACTGCTGGTCTGCATGGGCTAGCAGTTAGCTTAGCCTGCCCCTCGGGGTTACCTCCTCAGGGGCAGCTCTAGGCAGGGACTTGGCCCCTGGGCCCACAGGACACAGCAGACCAAGCTCTCCCAGCTGATCCAGCGCCAGTAGAAGGTATACACTATACTGCAGGAATAACACTCCACTAGCAACCACAATACTGATCAGTCTTCGGCATGCCCCTAAAACAGTGCCGAAATTGTGCGAAAAAGTGTCCGTCAGTGACATCATTGGCAGAAAATCCATGAATTGCTGCCTTTAAATGGCATTCGGTGGCATTAATTCCAACAGCTGTATGTGGCATGGTTGTTCAGCTTTTTTTTATGAAATCTAGCCCATTTTGAGGTAGCCAACTGAAGGTAGCGTCAAACCAGGGAATAAGCATTGTAGTTCTCACATTCATGGATTGTATGCCAGTGATGTCAGTGGCAGGCGCTGCATGTGAGAGACACACAGAAGACTGCCCAGTGTTAATGATGGCTGCCTAAACTAACACTCTGTTGAAGCACCGTTTGATTTTGTTACAGCACTCAGGCTGTTTGCGTGAGAGTCTCTTAGTTTGGCACATCTTGACTTGGCAATATTTTCCCCTCTTACTTGTAAAAACAATTCTAGATCCGTCACTTTGTGAGGGCATCTCCCGTGCTCAGCCCTCTTCAGGTCACCCCACAGATTTTCTATAGGATTCAGGTCTGGGCTCTGGCTGGGCCTTCTCAAAACGTTGATCTTTTGGTGAAGCCGTTCCTTTGTTGATTTGGACGTATGCCTTGGGTGGTTGCCATGCTGAAAGGTGAAATTCCTCTTCATCTTCATCTTTCTAGCGGACTTCTGAAGGTTTTAAGCCAAAATCAACTGGTATTTGGAGCGATTCATGAGTCCCTCCACCTTGACTGAAGCCCCAGCTCCAGCTGAAGAGAAGCAGCCCTGAAGCCTGATGCTGCCACCACCATGCTTCATCGTGGGTATGGTGTTATTTTGGTGATGTGATGTGGTGTTTATGTGCCAAACATATCTTCTGGAATTATGTCCAAATAGTTCAACCTTGGTGTTATCAGACAATAAACACATTTTTCCACATGGTCTTGGGAGACTGGATGTATCTTTATCTTTAGGCGGGCTTAGATGTATTTTTTTCTTCTTCGTGTGAAAAGGCTTCCGTCTTGCCACTCTACCCTGTAGCCCAGACAAAGTATGAAGAATATGGGAGATTGTTGTCACGTGTAGGGAGCAACCAGGACTTACCAGAACTTCCTGTAGCTTCTTTAATGTTGCTGTAGGCCTCTTAGCAGCCTCCCTGACCAGTTTTCTCCTCATCTTCTCATCAATTTAGGAGGAGGTCCTGTTCTTGGTGGCATCACTGTTGCGCCATATTTTCCCCACTTGTTGGTGATTGTCTCCCCTGTGTCTCGTGGTAGTATATCTAATGTCTTGGAAATTCATTGGTACCCCTCTCCTGATGGATACCTTCCAACAGTGAGATCCTGTCCATGCTTTGTAAGATCTTTGTGGACCATGACTTCTGCAGTTGGATGCAACCAAGAAGATGTCAGGAAACTCCTGCAGAAACAGCTGGACTTCATTTGGAGTTAATCAGTCACTTTAATTGATGGCAGGTGTATACTAACTACTATTTAACACGAGTTTGAATGTGATTGGTTAATTCTGAACACAGCCACACCCCCAATTATAAAAGGGTGTGCACACTTATGCAACCAGGTTATTAATAATAATAATAATAATATTGTCATTATTATATTAACTTTTGTATTGTATTTCTTTTTTCCCCTAAAATAGTTCTGAGTGGTTTTCACTTTATTTTTACAGGTTGTAATTTCCCAAAAATGTTGGAAAATGACATGATTTACTTGGTTTCAGTTTTTTCCATCACAAATAAAAAAAACAAAAAACTACAGCCATTTTAACACGAGTGTGTAGACTTTATATCCATTGTGTGTGTGTGCATATATATATATATATATATATATATATATATATATATATATATATATATATATAAATATAAAAGATGTGGTTCAAAATTGTGCCTGTTCCCCTTTAATATCTGTCAATTGCTCAACCCCCCCACTCTTCCTCCGCCTCATCAATCTATTCCTTCTCTTGCTCCATCTGCACACACAATCCTTCTATTCTCCTCATCTTTGCTCCCTCTCCCACTCTTTTCCCTGTTCATTCCTTATTTGCTACAGCCCATCCATCCCAATTTCCTCAGAAAAAGCCCCGTCTGCTCATGCTCTCTCTTGCCCTATCATCCTACCCCAACCCCCTAGCCTCTCTCTCACCCCCTCCCTCGCTCTGTCCTCCCCTCTCCGGCTCGGGTTATCTCAGTCACAGTTGTGTTGACTGGCTCTGTGCTGGGATGGAGATATTCCCACACTTCTGCCCTGCGGTTCTGGGGTCAGGCCCACCTCACAGGGTAGGCCATGCCCAGGCTTCATGCCAGGGGGTGGGACTGTGGGCTGAGGCCTGGGCAGGATGGATTAAGTTTGACAAAACAAACAGAGCAGTCTACTGCTTTCGGCAGAATTTCTGTCTTTTATGTTTTATTGAAATGCCTTTAAAAATTGTGCGGGTTGCCGCTCTGGTGGCCGAGCGGAATAAACCGCCGTTCTTGCAACCCGCTCGTCACGTGGCTGGGAGGTTCGTATCCCAGACTCGCCGTAACCGGTCACGGCCAGAGCGTCCACGGGGTAAGGCCTTCATTAGGCCACCCTTACCCGAGGGATAGTGGGTGTAGATCGGTGTAGTGTTCGGGGACTCGTCGTTCTCCAGCGACCCCTCTGGCCCATCCGGGCGCCTGCAGCCAAGCAACAGAAAGCATTCTCCCTACGTCTCCTTCGCAGCCTGAAGGTGATGCAATCCATGCGAGGAGGCTTCAGCAAGAGCAGCCGACACAAGTTTGAAGGAAGCCGGGGTTACGACTATCTCCTTCCTGTGGAAACGTGAGCCAGGGAGGTTATTCAACAAGAGTTCCGGCCATATGCCATTGGGTTAATCGGTTGGGATAAGGGGGAAAACTAGAAATACATTTATATATAAAAAAAATAAAAAATTGTGCGGGTCTGTAGCTCAGAACTGGGACCTCAGTGCATGCAAAGCCATACAAGGCCAAATCCCTCAGCTTGTGGGCCCAGGACTAGTCAGTAGACTAACTGTTCACTGTCACAGGCTGTGGATTAATGGTTTCTGGCTGTGATAGTTTGCCTAAGATGGATGGATTTGATGAATTTTAAGTGCAGATATGAAGAGAAGTCCTTTTTAAGCCCCAGAGTGATGACACGACTTTTATAATCGTATCCGAGAGGCGGGGGTACTACGTGAACAACCATATGGGTCAACTTCTGAAGCCTCTGAAATGACAAAAAAACATTTTTGACCGACGACTGAGCGTCAAAGAAGGAAATAATCATTGTTCCGGGGACATTATGTCAGAATGATCAGATGAAAACGGCCATTAAATTTCCTGGTTCACGATGAGAGCGCTCAGTAACAACAGCCAAACCTCAACCCTTCACTTAACCACTACCTTACCTCAAAATAGCAATATTTCCCGGTTCGAATCCCCGTGTTACCTCCGGCTTGGTGGGGCTGCCCTACAGACACAATTGGCCATATCTGAAAGTGGGAAGCCGGATGTGGGTATGTGTCCTGGTCACTGCACTAGCGCCTCCTCTTTTTGGTTGGGGCGCCATTTTTTGGGAGGGGCGACTGGGGGGGAATAGCGTGATCCTCCCACGCACTAAGTCCCCCCAGTGAAACTCCTCACTGTCAGGTGAAAAGAAGCGGCTGGCGACTCCACATGTATGGGAGGAGGCATGTGGTAGTCTGCAGCCCTCCCTAGATTGGCAGAGGGGGTGCAACAGCGACTGGGACGGCCCGAAAGAGTGGGGTAATTGTCCGGATACAATTGGGGGGAGAAAGGGGGGAAAATCTCAACAACAAAAAAACAATCTGGAAAATTCTAACTTAAAGGGCAACGCCATGTGGGTTCTTTTCCGGGTTGTTCAAAAGGAAACGCCCACTTAGCCGTTAGCAAAGAGAAGTGCTGCGGTTTTAGTGCTGATTTCCTCCCCTCCCTTAACCCACACAATTCTTTTTTGGGGGGGGAGTTGTCCCCAACTGTACTTGGCCAATTACTCCACTCTTTCGAGCCATCCCAGTCTCTGCTCCACCCCCTCTGCCGATCCGGGGAGGGCTGCAGACTACCACATGTCTCCTCCCATACATGTGGAGTTGCCAGCCGCTTCTTTTCACCTGACAGTGAGGAGTTTCACCTGGGGGACGTAGCGCATGGCAGGATCACGCTATCCTCCCCAGCCCCGAACAGGTGCCCCAACCGACCAGAGGAGGCGCTAGTGCGGCGACCGGGACCGGGACACATACCCTTATCTGGCTTCCCACCAGCAGACACGGCCAATTGTGTCTGTAGGGACGCCCGACCAAGCCGAAGGTAACACGGGGATTCGAACCGCCGATCCAGTATTGGTAGAGAACGGAACAGACCACCACGCCACCCGGATGCCCCTTTAACCCACACAGTTTCCTTACAGTGTAAGCATGGAGAGTGACGAAAATATTAAAAGAAAGTGCAGGAAGAAACCTACGTCAGGCCACATGGGACATTTTTCAGAAAGTCTCGGGAAAACAGAATGTTCATGCTAGAACATACATGCTTCGTCCAAAACTTGAATTTTCAAATTTGAATACATTGGGAACAACTACTGGGAAGCCACAGAATTATATAAAACCTCAAAAACAAAAAAAAGAACCCCTCTGCCCCCTTCAAATGTCCGTTAACTTACAGTCTTTCGCCGGACAGGGTTACACAATAACCATCTATCCTATCGGCCACCGATGAAAGCCTAAATTAAATTAAGGAATGAACTCCAGGCCGTATGACCGACACTACAGTAACTCCGCCCTGTGATGGCCTGGCGGCCTGTCCAGGGTGTCTCCCCGCCTGCCGCCCAATGACTGCTGGGGTAGGCTCCAGCACCCCCGCGACCCTGACAGCAAGATAAGTGGTTTGGATAACGGATGGATGGATGGATGGATGGAAAACAGAAATACAAATGTCACCCAGCAGCGGTTGGTGCATCGGAGAGGATAGGCGAAACAAACGCTGTGTTCTGGTCTTGTTGTGGACAAACCAGCCAGCCTTTTTGAAAATGATTCCCGTGGAAGGCACGTCAAAAAAGGACACAACCTGAACCTTCACGGTTGATCCTTCAACCCTGAACTTAACCACTACCTGAATTTAACCATTCCTACACCTGCTGTTGCCACGTGCCTACACCCGCCATGTTAGCTTATGAGGGGAATAGACGCACCCCTCATGGTGTAAAGCCAATGAGCATTGTGGGTGGCCTTTTGTAGACAAAATCATCAGTCATTTTCTGACGTAATCGTTCATATTTTGCTGTTCCAAACAATCAGTCCATGTGATTATTTCAGAGGTGTATCAGGTAGGTATCAACTGGGAAAAGCAGGGAACCACACACTACTTCTTCTCTCAGCTTGTTCCCTGTTTCTCAGGGGTCGCCACAGCGGATTTCATAGTTTCCATCAGTACCCTGTGAGGGCACAGCACCAATGGCAGTCGTTGTAAACTCCGCCCTCGACCGATCCGGTATGGTCTTGTCAGTCTGCATACTGATTTGGCAAAATTTTATACCGGATGCCTTTCCCGACACAACCACTAACCCTATGGACGGGGGCAGAAGTAAAGCCCTGGATGCCACGCCAGTAGTCATGGACTTACATCCATGCCTGTCACCCACACTTAATGGGTGAAATTTCCGGATTTCTTGTCTTTCCAATCTTAGAGGCACACACCATTAACACGTTTTATTTTTTCATAGACCAGTCTACACGACAAGAACATGCTGAGATTTGCCCAGATTACTGATGCTAAACTCAAGCACGTTTCATGTTGTTGTGACGGCTCCAAACAGGTCGAAGTCTTGATCAGGAGGAAAGCAACTTGAATATTAAAACCCCAGCACACTGCAAAATAACATGTACCCACCATCCAGGGTGACCCTATCTATTTTATGAAGCCCGGTGCGAACTCGCCGTGATCTCGAAAATAAGTCAGCATGGCCAAATCAGGGCTAAAATCAAATCGTCTACTGTGTTCCCAGCTCTAGTGTTGGGGCTCAGTTGTTATTAGTAATCAGAAACGAAGACTTTATAGATCAACTTCTTTCTGATTACTCACGGACGTTTCTTTTGCAGAGAAGTTGTTCTTCTTGTAAAGGCTGAGTACCAAAAAAATGTAAGATTAAAATAAAAAAGTAAATTCAAGGAATTCAAAAAAAATGTGGATTTCACTTTCCAGCTCTACCAAATAAAACCTTCTCTGCTCTCAAGCTCGAGGTTAGGGCTGCCCAGTCAATTTGTGCAATGTATTTTAAAACTGAAATCCAGGATTTTTCTCCATGAATAAATAGTTGTGTTTATTGTATGAGGAAGTCTGGAGTGGCAGAGCAGTATGTAGGAGTGGTGCAGGATATGTATGAGGGAAGTGTGACAGTGGTGAGGTGTGCGATTGGAATGTCAGATGGGTTCAAGGTGGAGGTGGGATTACATCAAGGATCGGCTCTGAGCCCTTTCTTGTTTGCAATGGTGATGGACGAGACGGACGAGATCAGGCAGGAGTCTCCATGGACGATGATGTTTGCGGATGACATTGTGAGAGTAGGGTTCAGGTGGAGGAGAGCCTGGAGAGGTGGAGGTATGCACTGGAGAGAAGAGGAATGGAAGTCAGTAGGAGCAAGACGGAATACTTATACGTGGATGAGAGGGAGGACAGTGGAATGGTGAGGATGCAAGGAGTAGAGGTGATGAAGGCATATGAGTTTAAATACTTGGGGTCAACTCTCTGAAGTAATGGGGAGTACAGGACAGAGGTGAAGAGAGTGCAGGCAGGGTGGAGAAGAGTGTCAGGAGTGATTTGTGACAGAAGGGTACCAGCAAGGGTTAAAGGGAAGGTTTACAAGATGGTAGTGAGACCAGCTATGTTGTATGGTTTGGAGACAGTTGCACTGATGTAAAGACAGGAGGTGGAGCTGGAGGTGGCAGAGGTGAAGATGATAAGATTTTCATTGGGAGTGAGGAAGAAGGACAGGATTAGGAACGAGTACATTAGAGGGACAGCTCAGGTTGGACGGTTTGGAGACAAGGCAACAGAGGTGAGATTGAGATGGTTTGGACATGTGTGGAGGAGAGACGCTGGGTATATTGGGAGAAGGATGCTGCATATGGAGCTGCCAGGGAAGAGGAGAAGAGGAAGGCCAAAGAGGAGGTTTACGGATGTGGTGAGGGAGGACATGCAGGTGGCTGGTGTGACAGAGGAAGATGCAGAGGACAGGAAGAGATGGAAACGGATGATCCGCTGTGGTGACCCCTAACGGGAGCAGCCGGAGGTAGTAGTAATAAATAGTTGTGTTATTCATCTGGACCGTGGTGTCAGGAGACATAATACCAACTTGCACCTTTACCACAAAGGTGGGAAGTGTTAACTGCTGGACCGACGGCACACAAGCAACAATGGCTGCTATACCTTGTCTGTAGTTCCTGCTGCCTGAGGGAGGAACAGATTGTGGAAATCACAGCTTGAACTTGGCAGCGTCTCCGCAGTGATAAAAATAAAAAATACAACTCAGAAGTGATAATTGCAGCACCCACTGACGTAGACTGCTCTATAAATAAAGGAAAAACAAAAGGTAAACAAGCCTAACAAATCTTCTTAAAAGCCTTTTACACACCATCACTCCTTTGTCAGCTATCTGAGGCTTGGCGCTGAACTACTTTCTTGGTACTTCTTCGTTACTGATTAAAACGCTCAATTCATAATGGAATCAAAGTGAATCATCTGCTTGAATTATCTTATCAGTATTGGAGCCCGCTTACTGGCATGCCTTGATACAAAAAAAAACAATAAAATGAAAGCACTTCCCTCAAAAGAAAGGCCAAACACAAGTACTGCATTAACTCATACGCTAACAACAGATAGTTCTGCAGGATTGTATATTCTACCATCTCATCCAACACCTTTTGCAGCTCTCATAAACTGGGACTGGCTCAAGCAGGCAGGCAGAGCTCAAAATAAACATGAAGAGCTGCAGTCTATCACTCTGACACAGAGTCTCATGGTGCTAAAGAACCTCCTGATGAGTCATAGACCTCTCAAGTACTGTTGTCACTTCAGGGCTTTGAGACTACATCCAGACCCATTTGTTTTTCACCTACGGTGGAAATAAATAGGCTTTTATGATGTCGTTTGCCAGTCATCCAGCTTATAAAATACATTTCTTTCCCTCAAATTTGTTTATTAGATCTTCAACAACACACAAATGTCAAAAAAGTTGTGTCTTTATGCATGCTGGATAATCCAGGTAAGGAAATCACAGAAAGCTGATTCAGTTCATCTGGACAAAACGTTTATTGACAGACACCAACTAACTCCCAGTGTGTGCGTGGGTTTCCTCCCAGAGAGCAAAGAATCTTTGGCCCAAAAATGGCCCACATCTGCAGTTATCTTACGGCCCACATTTGGCTTTGAATGACGGCGTTGACTCAGGGTGAGTGTGGCTGCCTCAACTCAGCCACACTTGGGCCACAATTGGGCCACATCTGGCCCACATAGTATGTGCTGTAACCCAAGTCAAGCCCGGTTCATTATATTTGGGCCATGTCTGCCCCACACAACAGTTGCCGGTGCTGCAATTGAGCTGTAAGTACCAAAAGTGCCCCAGACTAGGCCCAAATGTGTCTGCTATCTGGGCTCCAGGTGCTCTGGTTTCCTTCCACAGTCCAAAGACATGTAGGTCAGGTGAATCGACCGTACTAAATTGTCCCTAGGTGCAAATGTGTGTGTGTGTGTGTGTGTGTGTGTGTGTGTGTGTGTGTGTGTGTGTGTGTGTGTGTGTGTGTGTGTGTCGGCCATGTGATGGCCTGGCGGCCTGTCCAGAGTGTCTCCCCACCTACGTCCCAGTGACTGCTGGGATAGGCTCCAGCATCCCCGTGACCCTGAGCAGGATAAGCGGTTTGGATAATGGATGGATGGACTAACTAACTAGCTAGCTAGCTAGCTAACTGCTAGCCCATGCAGACCAGCAGTCATCCTGGCTGGTGTTAGTCCTCTTGACGGTGGAGCACAGGGTGGACTGTGTTGTTGGCTGTTGGTGTTTTTTTGTTGTTGCTTTGTTGTGTCTGTTTTTGTATGTTTTTGGTGGTTATTTGTGGAGGTTTTGGATGTGTTTTTGTCTTTTGTGTTGCACTGCTGTGGGCTGGGGGAAACGGAATTTCATTTCTTTCGTGTAAGTAGTCCCTGAGATGAAATGACAAATAAATTGTTCCTGATTCCTGATACGTTTCATCACTCATCTAAGTGACCTCTTCAGTCTCAGCTGACTGCAGGTATCCCCACCCTTATAAACAATATCAATCAATCAAGTTGCTTTTTATATAGCGCTTTTCTAGCTGCAACAGCCACTCAAAGCTGGTCAAATCTCAGTTTCAGACACCTGTTATAACAGAACACAAGCTGTTTTCTGGACAATCGCTACCCATTTCTTACGCGTAAGGCCACCAAAATGTGATTTACACCAATTAACTTATTCACATGTGCATCAACATGCGTCCAAATAGCATCTGTAAATGTGAGCAGCTTTTATAGCCTCCAGGGATGTGCAGCATGGTCCGGAAAGGGTCGGTGTGGGTGCAGGTTTTTATTCCAACCAAGCAGTTACACACTTGAGTCTACAAATCAAGGTCCTTAGCAAAGGCTATTGGTTGACTACTAGAATCAGGTGTGTGGTGTCTAACTGCTTGGTTGGAACAAAGACCAGCACCCACACCGGCCCTTTCTGGATCATGTTGCCCACCTCTAATCGAACCTGACTACGCATGCCAAGGCAACGTTTGTATGCCCAGGTATGCTTGGACTGACCAAAACAGCTTGCTTTGTGGGCAATATACTGGTAGACTTAAACTACGATGGGAAATCGCAAAAATAGGTTATGTCTACAAAACAGTATGTGATGGGAAATTTTAAGGTGATTTTAATCTTAAAATGTCCCCATCAACAATACAGTGGCTTAACGACCAAAGCCAATGATCAGTTTCATATGCAAACTGCCGTGACCAGAGTTACAATGGCCATGTGTACTATTCAGGCCTAGATGTGGACCATTCCAATACTGTGTCAAGTATAACACACATTGAGAGAAACAGAACATGTATGTAGAATATAGAACATATACATATACAATGTGCTAGTTAAAGACATAACTGCACCAAAAAAACAACAACACATTGGTCACAACAAAAAAATTAAAGATAGATACAGAATTCACGATAGGGAAATAAATGACGTTCCATGCCCACCAAAGGTGCATAAAAGTGTTAGAAACATTCAGTTTAATATTTTACTCCAGAATTGCAGCAAACACAAAACCCTCAGTCTGTGCATAAAAAAGGACCCCATGTTTTATTAAATTTGGCAAGAGAACCATTTATAGAACAACTATTTTTTTTTCTATTTTGAGGAAGTACAAAATGTCCTTGGTCCATGAGGAATGAGAGGGGGGTGCAGGTGAGTTCCACCTCAGTAAAACCAGACGTCTGGACAGCGAGGTAACAAATGACCAGGCGTGACCCAAACATATGGATGTGGGTAGCGGGGGCTTGGCAACATCTATCACATGCAGGGTCACCGCCATTACAACTCCCAGAAAGCCCGACTTTGGTGACGTGTGTAAGGTGAAGGATTTTTTTTTTGTTGCATTGGGTCAGAACATCCATCCATCCAGTATCCAAGCCGCTTATCCCAATCGGGGTCATGGGGATGCTGGAGCCTATCCCAGCAATCATTGGGCGGCAGGCAGGGAGACACCCTGGACAGGCCGCCAGGCCGTCATGGGGCCGACACATTCACACACCTAGGGCCAATTTAGTACAGCTGATTCACCTGACCTACATGTCCTTGGACTGTGGGAGGAAACTGGAGCACCCGGAAGAAACCCACGCAGACACGGTGATGCAAACTTCACACAGAGGACGACCCGGGATGACCCCCAAGATTGGACAACCCTGGGATTCAAACCCAGGACCTTCTTGCTGTGAGGCGACCGCGCTAACCACTGTGCCACCGTGGGTCAGAACATGTCTAGTGCAAATAGATTGGGGGGTAGCGTAATCCTCAATCCTCCCACGCGCTACGTCCCCCTGGCGAAACTCCTCACTGTCAGGTGAAAAGAAGCAGTGGGCGACTCCACATGTATCAGCAGAGGTGGTGGAGCAGCGACTGGAACGAACCAGAAGAGTGGATAATTGGCCGGATACACTTGGGGAGGAAGAAAAAAGAGTAAATAGGTGAGGCCTCTCTCTGGGAGATTGGGAAAATGGGGGCTAAAACTACGAACAAAGCTGCGGATCTGTAGGTACCTAAAAATGCTCTCTGGGTAAAGGGAACTCCTCAGAGAGCAGCTGAAAGGATGCAAAGGTACTGTCAATGTATAGGTCACCAAATGTCTCAATGCCGGAGTTGGACCACAAGCAGCTCTGTCAATCAGAGAGTGCTGAAAAACCGGATTAGCGGATATAGAAGCTAAGAAAGAAAAGGTATGTAGACCAAAATGACGTCGGAACTGCCTCCAGATCCTCAAAGTAGACTTAACTAAGGCATTTTTTAGAATAAGACGGGACCTTCGGTCTCCATATAGAGTCATCCATATAGTAGCATCAGGTAACTCTTTCTGGATTTCAGCAACATCTTTTACGTCACTTTAACGAAACCAAGGCACTTTTGCGCTTTTCTTTTTCATAGCGTAGCAACAAGACACAGAAATTTACTCACAAACCACGGCTCACAAGACTATCATGGAAGAAGAGGAGCTTTGTTAATAGGTGGAGTAAAATTTCAGTATTTTCCCTTGAAAATGTCTCATTAGTGGGTGGGCATGTGATGATCCCTGTGATGGCCTGGCGGCCTGTCCAGGGTGTCTCACCGTCTGCCGCCCAATGACTGCTGGGATAGGCTCCAGCATCCCCACGACCCTGAGAGCAGGATAAGCAGTTTGGATAATGGATGGATGGGTGGGTATATTGTGGTGTCTTGAAGGTGTGTAGTCGGGGATTAGTGGGGGCTCTTCACGTTTAGTGGGTGGGGGTGGGCCACCCACTAATTGCCAAAGTAAGGAAAATGCTAAATTTCTATACTTATATGCGTGCAGTGAAGCAAGCCCTGTACTTCTCAGGAGGTTTCACTCCTGGGTGGGGTTGAGTATAGGAGTAGTACCTTTCCTAGAGGGCCTTTTGTGGCGTCCTAGACTGGTCTCCATACACCCCAGCATCATGTGAAGCGCAAAATATAGCCTCTCCATGATGAATGACCGTCCATGCGTGGTGAAGAGCAACACCCTCCTCCTTTAATCTGGAGGAGTAAAGCGGGTCACAACGTCATTAAAGCGGGTGTCCCCCCCCCGAGGTTGGACAACCCCGCGGTTTGAACCCAGGACCTTCTTGCTGCAAGGCAACAGCGCTAACCACTGGGCCACCATGTCGCCCAACACAATGGCCGTGTTTGCAAGCTCGTCTTCTATTTGCATCAATTTTCTCTCAGGTAGTCAGTTCTGCTAAGGGGTTAAGCACAGGAGTAGTACCTTTCCTAGATGCCCTTTCGTGGCATCCGAGACTGGTCTCCATACACCCCAGCATCATGTGAATCAGAATCAGAATACTTTATTCATCTACGAGGGGAAACTGGGTGAAGTGCAAAATGTTGCCTCTCCATGATGAGTGACCATCCCTGCATGGTGAAGAGCCACACCCTCCTCATGGTAATCCTGGTAACGTTGCCAGGAGACACAGAGCAGAACATGGTGGATCTAGAGGAGTAAACCTCGATAGTAAATCCTGCTACTCCTATGGGCAGCAGTAGTCCTAGGCGCCGTTCATCGATAGACTGATGTTATGAACCGGGGGACATCGTGGTTGTGCAGGTGATCAACGCGTCTTGACAATGGAAAGCCACAAAATCTCCAGTTAGCGGAGAACCACAGAACTGCATGCGGAGCAGCGCCCCATGCTTCAAACAAACATGTGCAATCGAAACCCTATAAAGGGGCGTCCTGACGGACGACCTAGGTGAGCAGGAGGAGGAGGAGGTGAGGTTCACTCCTGGAGGCAGACATGATGCACAGCAAAACAAGGCTTCTAGGGAGCTGATCTGAACAGCTGTTTCATAACTCTCCCACAGCCATCACACTATGTGACCGAAATGAATTTATGATGAAAGATGACAGGTACAAACCTACAACAGATGCAAACAGTAGCTGTTCGCCCTGCTTCTGCCACTGTTTCAGTTACACTTCGTAAATGCTGTTTGCTTTGTTACTTGCAAACGAAAAATCCAGCGAATGCCCCACTTTCAATTCCTTTTGAGGTTTTCATTTTCTATTTCTCCCTATTTCCCAAATGTAAAAAATGTAGCGCATATCCTTACCAGGGGATTTCAAGAAGTTGGAAAATGCCAGAGGATAATAGTTATGGTGTTATAGCTATATCAGAGCGCCAGTGGTGCAATCGGTTAGTGCACGGTACGTATTCAGCAGAGCCATGCCGAGATTGTCAGTTCGAGCCTCACCTAGGGTAGGGTTTTTGGTGTTGGTAGGCCAGTAGGGGGCAGTTTTCCATCTGGCCCTAATAACGTCTGTGAATGTTCTCATTCATCCAGGTCATGGTTATCCAAAGGAATTGAATCGAGTGCAACTGGACTTGGTATATATCCGTGAAGACGTTTTGCCTCTTGGATGAGAGGCGAAACGTCTTCTACCAAGTCCAGTTGCACTCGATTCAATGCCTTTGGTCCTAATAATAACTACTACTACTACTACTACTTTCGGCTGCTCCCGTTAGGGGTCGCCACAGCGGATCATCCGTTTCCATTTCTTCCTGTCTTCTGCGTCTTCCTCTGTCACACCAGCCACCTGCATGTCTTCCCTCACCACATCCATAAACCTCCTCTTTGGCCTTCCTCTTCTCCTCTTCCCTGGCAGCTCCATATTCAGCATCCTTCTCCCAATATACTCAGCATCTCTCCTCCACACATGTACAAGCCATCTCAATCTTGCCTCTCTTGCTTTGTCTCCAAACTGTCCAACCTGAGCGGTCCCTCTAATATAATCGTTCCTAATCCTGTCCTTCTTCGTTACTCCTGACACACTTCTCCACCCACTCCACCCTGCCTGCACTCTCTTTTTCACCTCTCTACTGCACTCCCCGTTACTTTGGACAGTTGACCCCATGTATTTAAACTCAAATGCCTTTTTCACCTCCACTCCTTGCATCCTGACCATTCCACTGTCCTCTCTCTCATCACGCATAGGTATTCTGTCTTGCTCCTGCTGACTTTCATTCCTCTTCTCTCCAGTGCATACCTCCACCTCTCCAGGCTCTCCTCAACCTGCACCCTACTCTCACTACAGATCACAATGTCATCCGCGAACATCATCGTCCATGGAGACTCCTGCCTGATCTTGTCCGTCAACCTGTCCATCACCATTGCAAACAAGAAAGGGCTCAGAGCCGATCCTTGATGTAATCCCACCTCCACCTTGAACCCACCTGTCATTCCAACCGCACACCTCACCATTGTCACACTGCCCTCATAAGTATCCTGCACCACTCCTACATACTTCTCTGCAACTCCTGACTTCCTCATACAATACCACACCTCCTCTCTCGGCACTCTGTCATAAGCTTTCTCTAAATCTACAAAGACACAATGCAACTCTTTCTGTCCTTCTCTATACTTCTCCATCAACATTCTCAAAGCAAACATCACATCTGTGGTGCTCTTTCCTGGCATGAAACCATACTGCTGCTCGCTGATCATCACCTCTCCTCTTAACCTAGCTTCTATTACTCTTTCCCAAATCTTCATGCTGTGGCTGATCGACTTTATACCTCTGTAGTTGTTACAGTTCTGCACATCGCCCTTGTTCTTGCAAATCGGTACCAGTATGCTTCTTCTCCACTCCTCAGGCATCCTCTCACTTTCCAGGATTGTGTTAAACAATCTAGTTAAAAACTCCACTGCCATCTCTCCTAACCATCTCCATGCCTCCACAGGTATGTCATCAGGACCAACTGCCTTTCCACTCTTCATCCTCTTCATAGCTGCCCTCACTTCCTCCTTGCTAACCTTCTCTCTCTCTCATTTTCTTCATTCATCAGCCCCTCAAAGTATTCCTTCCACCTTCTTAGCACACTCTCCTCGCTTGTCAGCACATTTCCATCTCTATCCTTGATTGCCCTAACTTGCTGCACATCCTTTGCAGGTCCTAATAATAACAAATAGCAAA
Source organism: Lampris incognitus (assembly GCF_029633865.1). Classification (NCBI taxonomy): domain Eukaryota; kingdom Metazoa; phylum Chordata; class Actinopteri; order Lampriformes; family Lampridae; genus Lampris; species Lampris incognitus. The sequence continues at coordinate 6,193,999 of NC_079215.1, read as the reverse complement.
ATCCTAATGCCCGAGTGCAGTGATGGGGACACTGTGCTGCAGGACACGCCGTCCTTCGGATGAGACGTTAAACTGAGGTCCTGACTCACTGTGGTCATTAAAGATCCCACGGCGCAAAGAGTTGGGGGGGGGGTTCCCCGGTGTCCTGGCAAAATTCCCAACCTGGTTCTCTCCATCTGGCCACCCAATCATCCCCCCATGTACCTGGCTCAATGATCCCTCCACCTCAAGCGTATGTATGGTTAGCGTTGTGGAGCAAAATGGCTGCTGTGCATCACCCAGGTGGTGCTACACATTCGTGGTGGTTGAAGTGAGTTACCCCCTTCAATGTGAAGCGCTTTGGGTGTCTAGAAAAGCGCTATATAAATGTAATCTATTATCATTATTATTATAGTTTTATGTACATAACAGCATCTTATCTCATCATCAGCTGCTTCGCCGGGGTCGGGTCGTGGTGGCAGCAAGCTAAGTAGGGCACCCCAGATGTCCCTCTCCCCAGCAACGCCCTCCAGCGCCTCCTGGGGGATCACAAGGTGTCCCCAGGCCAGATTGGACATGCAGTCCCTCCAGCGAGTCCTGGGTCTACCCCCGGGTCTACTCCCAGTTGGACGTGCCCGGAAAACCTCCAAAGGAAGGCGCCCAGTAGGCATCCTGATCAGATACCCAACCACCTCAACTGGCTCCTTTCGACCCAAAGGAGCAGCGGCTCTACTACGAGCTCCCTCTGGATGTCCGAGCTCCTCACCCCATCTCTAAGGCTGAGCCCAGACACCCTATGGAGGAAACATTTCAGCTGCTTGTATCCATAACATAACAGCACTCAAGTCCAAATGAATTCATCCGCAGATAGTGAAAGTTGGGCTTAGTGCAGGGGTGGGCAATCTTATCCAGAAAGGGCCAGTGTGGGTGAAGGTTTTTGTTCCAACCAAGCAATTACTCACCTGTGTCTCCTAATCAAGTTCCTCAGCAAGGACTCCACTGGATTATATGTGGGATCAGGTGTGTAACTGCTTGGTTGGAACAAAAACCTTCACCCACACTGGCCCTTTCTGGATAAGATTGCCCACCCCTGGCTTAGTGCCTGGTAGCGAGAGGGTCCTGAGTTCAGTTCCCGGCCAGTTTGCATCTTCTCCCCATGTTCGTTTGTTTCCTTCCACAGTACAAAGACATGCATGTTAAGTGAAATTTAGTCTCAAAATCAGGGGCAGTTACACACCTGGTCCCATTAATCAACCAGTAGAGGCTTTGCCGAGGACCTTGATGAGGAGACACAGGTGTATAATTGCTTGGTTGGAACAGAAACCTTCACCCACACTGGCCCTTTCTGAATAAGACCGGCCACCCCGGCTCTAAATTGTCCATACATGTGGACTGGTGACGTGCCTCCCTGCCTTCCTCCAACAGCCCGCTGAGATGAACTGCAGCCCTCTGGGAGCCTGAACTGGATCAGGCAGGTATAGGATAGAGATGGATAGATACTGTGGGGTTTTTTTTATCATCAGATATACTGAAGGCTCGACCAGGATGGTAATGCTTCTCATTACTGAGCAAATACACTCGCGTATAATCAAAAAAGCACTTTTATCTGCTCTCGTCTGGCTTCCCTCCCTCGTCTCCCTCCATCTCCTTTTCACCTAAAGAAAAAAAAAACATTCAACGATATCTCAAACTTATCTTACTTATCCTGCCCAAGCTCCTCTCTTTCTCCCATCCATCTCTTTACATTCCTTTCTGCAAACTAAGTTCTACCATCTCTCTGATCCAATTCATCTTCCCGGTTCTTCATTGAATTCCTGGATATTCACTTCTCTCTCTCTCTCTCTCTCTCTCTCTCTCTCTCTCTCTCTCTCTCTCTCTCTCTCTCTCTCTCTCTCTCTCTCTCTCTCTCTCTCTCTCTCTCTCTCTCTCTCTCTCTCTCTCTCTCACAGAATCCACCCAAGCTCCCCTCTTCCACTCCAGCTCTCCAAATCCCTCTTCATGTCGTCGACTGTTTTTTATTTCTAATATATTTCGCACGTATCCACAACCCATCTTAAGGCATAGTCTGCTCGAGCTTCTCCTCTATCCCACCTCCCTTGCTACAGTATTTTAAGCGTGTATAATCCATGTCAGCCTAATCCCTTTAACCATTCTCCCCTGTAGCTTAATGAGCCTATAGCACAGCCTCGCTGTCGCTCTCCCCTCTCTCTCTCCCTCCCTCTCTCCTTCTCCTCTCTCCCTTCTTTTCTCCTCTCTCCCGCTCTCCTCTCTCTCCCACTCTCTCATCTCTCTCCCACCCTCTCCCTCTCTCTCCGCTCTCCCTCTCTTGCTCGCTCGCTCACTCCATCCACACAAAGATGTGCACAGCAGCTCCTGCCATAGTTAAGAACATTAATACTGCTTTAATGTGATTTCCCCCCGCTCTTTCTGCTCTCATCCCTCTCTCATCCCTCCCTCATCCCTCCCTCCCTCCACTCCTCTCATCGATTCAGTCCTCTTCTCATCTTGTGTTTGGACAGACCTGTCTATCTCTACTTCTGTGTGTGTGTGTGTGTGTGTGTCCTTTCCCCAGTCTGTCTCTCCGTTTCTGCATCTTTTCACCCTCCATTTCTCTCTGGTTTGGGGGTTTCCATATATTGTGAAAAGCACATTTCTAGCCCTCATTCTCTGCTCATCTCACATCCCCTCTTCTCTTTTTCCCCCCTCTTCTTCTCATTCCCAGCCTTTCCATTTCTCGCTCTCCCTCCTGTCTCTCCCCCCCCCCTTCTGTCAATGTCAGGGTGCCTTCCCCTTGGCTGCAAGGACCGTAGCGAGAGAGAAAAAATGCCCATGTTGTTCTTTCTCTCTTCCCCTCTTCTTCCTCTCCCTCATCTAATCAATCTCTGTCACTTTCTAACACCGCTCCCCCCCCCCCCCAGCTTCCCTTCACCTTGTTCGTCTCTCGTCTCCCCGCTGTTTCGGTTTGCTCCCTCCCTCCTCCCGCGCGCGTCATTTCATCTCGCTCATCCCTCCTCCCCCTCTTCCATTTGCTCGACGGCTCGAAGACAGACATCCAGGACTCTTACCGAATAATGTCACTATTCTGGAGAAATGTTTTACACACAAATGTACACAATAAAAGATGCAGCACTGTCTAGCGGCCTTTAAAAAAGAATTAGTACCAAAACAAAATCTTTGCATTTGAACAATTTAAAGTAATTTCACCCCTGGAATATTGTATTGTCCTATTCTATTCATCCCTTTTTTTATTTATTTCTGATTTTTCCCTTTTTCTCCCAATTTAGTGGCCAATCGATCCCTATTTTGGTTTAAACACCCACCCTCGTACTGCATGCGTTCGCCAACTGCACCTCTCCGGCCGGCAGCCAGGAAGGAGTCGCCTCGCCACTTCCGGGACAAGGCGACTCCGGGCCGAACCACTGCTTTTCCCCCCACACACCCAGTCATGTGACGAACACAAGCCGACTCCGCCCCCCTCCCGAAGACAGCGTTGCCAAGTATCGCTGCTTCATCGAGTCTGGCCATAGTCGGATCTGACGAGACCGGGGCGCGAACCCCCGGTCCCCAGCGGGCAACTGCATCGACACAAAGCCGATGCTTAGACCGCTACACCACCGCGGACCCCGTATATGTGAAGACTTTAATTAAAAAGAAAGAAAATGCTCGACGGCTCCTCTGCAGCATGTGTACAGACTCAGAGGCGAAGCTTCTGCACAGGCAAGCCAGGCAACTGCTTGGAGCCCCAGGCAGTAGGGGGCCCCCGAGGGCTGACAGAATTTACCCCAAAGCAGTGACCGCGACCCCCTCCGCCTTAAACAACCAATGGACGATTTGCAATGACATCACAGTAGGAAACCTCCCTCGTAGGGACCCCATGTCATTCGCGTTGTAGGTGCGCTGCCTGCGCTCTTCGAAAGTGAAAGTTACTCCCAGCGTCCACTCCGACATGTCCCCATGTCATATTTATACTGTGATAATGCTCTGGTTTGTATTGCTCTTTATGTTTTGAAAGTTTATGTTTCACACATTTTTTGTTGATGTCAGAATGGCGACGAATGCTGGTTGGGGGCCCCTCCTGAGAATTTTTGCCTAGGGCCCCAACAGACCCTAGCTAGCATCGCCACTGCACAGACTGGCATCTGATACGTGTTTTACTGGCTATAATTATGCTGGTTGAAGGAGCTCAAATGACAACTAGGCGCTGAGGGTTAATACTAGGGGCGGGGGGGGAATCGATTCACGTAAGCATCGTGATTCTGACCTTCTATAATTCTGAATAGATTCACAAATTCCAAAAATTAATTTTTAAAAAGTTTTTTTTTTCAGTCTTTAGTAGCCTCCTCGCTGCTGGCAGTGTTGACATGCATGAAGAAACAACAGAACATGTTATGATGTCAGACATATGAGGCCGAAAGGAGGTGTATGACTCAAAATCCCAGGAAAATAAAAGCACAATTTGATTTCGTAGTCAACTATGTGTTATAAAGTCTTGTTTCAGTTTCTTAAAGTAATTAATTTAATTAAGAAGATTTAAGGTTTTCTCTCAGGGGTGCAGGGATGCTGGAGCCTATTCCAGCAGTCACTTGGGCGGCAGGCAGGGAGACACCCTCGACAGGCTGGCAGACCATCACAGGGCCTACACAGCGACCCTGAGAGCAGGATAAGCGGTTAAGATAATGGACGGATGGATGAATGGATGGATTTGAGGTTTTGTTTTGGGTTTATTTTTTGGGGGGGGGGGGGGGTTAGTGTAAATAATAGACATGATGATCCACACTCGATACAAGCTGGTGGCGGTAATGCACCAGTTCGTTGTTTGCAAACCGCTAATAAACACCAAGAAGAAGAAGAAGGCGAAGAAGGCAAAGGCGAAGACGAAGAAGGTGAAGCAGGGTTGGTGCTAGAATGCATCGCCCGGGGTTGGTGGGAGGGAACTCCGCTGCACGTCATCAAATGCTCACAGCGGAACCGACCAATATCGACTCGGGGTCCTTCGACTACATATGACGTCACGGATTATGTTACTAGCTAGCTTCATAGTTATTTAGCTGTGTGTTTTTTGCAATCCATGCTGACATAGAGTTTGTTTAGAAAAGGTACGAGGGCCGAAGGCCCGAGCTGCGTCTAAGGAGCAAGGCCGCAGGCTCAGGACTCCCCCCAAAGGGGGGGGGTGTCCTGGATGAGCGAACGCGCGTGACGGCCGAGGGCCCAAGCTGCATCTAACGTCAATCTACTGTTTCCCGCTGTTCCTAAACTGAACTAGCCCCTACCCAATCACAAGACTTCTCAATTCCGCTGTGAGCATTTGATGACGCGCAGCGGAGTTCCCTCCCACCTCCCTCCGGACGATGCATTCTAGCACCAACCGTGAAGTAGGCGAAGGCGGCAATGCTGACCTGCCGCGCACCTGTTCCGGCTTCCGGAAAATACGACGGTGGCTAGTCAGTTGCTGCTAACGCTAGTTCTCGGTAGCCTGAAAATGGAGCAGCAACAAATTCTGCCAGTCCCATCATTGAAGGCAGGCGTTCAAGTGCAGTTTGGATTTTACAATCTCCCGGGGAAGAAAGAGCTTGACATGACTCATGCAATATGCAAGATTTGCAAAACGGAAGTTGGGTATTTGGGGAACACTACAAATGTTAGGTCTAACATCATGCTGTCACAGCCTCTCGCCCTTGACATCAAAGCGATCGCCCTTAACACCTGCTACACCAGCTGACACCTGCTACGCCAGCTGACACCTGCTACACCAGCGGACACCTGCTGACCCCCCCTTCACCCCGGCAATCGCCCTCACCCTTAAAAGGCCTCTACTATGGACCAGTCTTCGCTGGAACGTCGCCATTCATGGACTTCTGCCTGCCTGCCTACCTGCCACAGAGCCACCTCCTGCTCTACCCCTGAGATCGGTCACTTCAACAAAGACTGGATTCTTCCCTTACCTGGTTGTCCCGTCTGCTTTTGGGTTCTTTCCCGATACGTGACACACACCATCTCCCAGAGCTGAAAGAAGTGGAACAACGATAGGGTTGCCAACAGCTCCTTAAAATAAGGAATCGTTCCTTATTATATATACACATACGTATGTGTGTGTGTGTGTGTGTGTGTGTGTGTATAGTGTAAGGCATATTATATTTGCTATGCCCGCACCGCCTCGTCCATCCAAACCCCGTCCCTGTCCCCTGTTCCTTATTTCCATTTCAAGGAATGGGCAACCCTAAACAACGACCTCCTGCACCATTAACACACAACCAACGCACACTGCACCACTTTACCAAACTCCCAGCCAATTCTGAGCAGGCAAAAATAAAGGAATAAAAAACAACATAGCTCCATCGCCTGTTTGGTTTTAAAAGACCTGCACCCCTACAGCGTAGTCCACATGAAGGCTTTAGATTTATGATCCAGACAATTGAGCCAGAGTACGACATACCATCACGTCGGTTTTTTTACTGAGAAAGGTTAGGTTTGCCTCGGTGTGTGCACATTATGGCAATCAATCAATATAAACGTTTTAAACGGAGAACCGTACACACACTTTAGTCTGCTTCCATGCCATAATTTGCCATACCGCCTTTCTTGGCGCACAGCGGGCTGGAGTAGATCCAGAAATTAGCACCCCCCTATGTACCAAATCTAGAATCAATTTTGAATTGGGAATCCTTTTGAATCAAAAATCTACTTCGAATGGAATGGTGGAAGATCCCCACCCCTAGTTAATACCGGCTGCTGTCGCAATAGAAAAGAAGACAGACGTCTAACCGCAAAGTTGATTTGCTAAAAAGAGTTGAGATTTAGAGGGTGTATTTTTACTGGTAAACCTTTACTTCAAATGTCAGAGGTATTACTCAAGTTACTTTGTGCCCTTTTTTGTTGCACACAACAATATTTGAGACACCTTTTTTTTTTTTAGCTTTATATTTCTCTGTTGAATGCTTGGTATACATGCGTGTGCTTTGTCAACACCGCCCGGTTCCATAATGGACCCCTCTAAAGTAACGGAGACAGTTGGTGTCCCTGGGAGCACATTCAAATCCATTTCATTTTTGTCTGTCTGTTTGGAAATACCGAATGCGACTTGGATCTCGTTTGCCCGTCACTCTCTCCTTAAAACATGTCGCGTGTGGTAAGTATACGTAGACAAAACGTGGCACGGATGTGACGCTGAAACAACTTAGCATACACTGCCATGGTGCAGAAGCTGCATCCTCCCTCTCTGACAGCCAGAACCTGAGCCAGTCTGTAAAATGACTGACAAGAAAGCTGTATTTTTTATGGTCCCGGATTTATCTACTGCCATGATAGCACAAAGCGTACAAGGCGGAAAAGCGTGGGAGGGCAGAGTTGGCAGTGACTCTTTTGTGAAATGGTGACATTAAACTGTGCTAGGATAGGTACTGCCATTTTTCCCAACTTGATTTATTGAAACTTCAAAAGCCCAAAAGAACACATCTCAATATAAAAATGACGGCATGATTTCAGAGGCAATCTTTTTACACTCATTCATTTTGCCATCAACTGGAAATGCACGATCGATCCGCTATCCCATGCATGTGCATCAGAAGCACTTTACTCGAGAGGTCTGTGACAGTTGTACACATTCGTGTCCAGAATCTTCGCTGGACGAGCGGACAGCTTGACAGCTATTTCGGCGGAAGCTTAGATAATTTGCTGTAACATTTCCTGACACAATTCTCTGCAGATCAAACTGCAAACCCCTGGCCACAACCCGCTCCCCGGTAGTAACAAAGGCAGCATAAAGTCTGAGTAACTGAATTAAACTCAAACTTATTCAAAAACTCAAGATACACATATTCTGGAAGGATTTCAGGCATCTGATTAGGATGCCTCCTGGGAGCCTTCCTTTGGAGGTTTACCGGGCACGTCCAACTGGGAGGAGACCCTGGGGTAGACCCAGAACTCGCTGTAGGGACTACATGTCCAATCTGGCCTTGGAAGGCCTTGGGATCCCCCGGGAGGAGCTGGAGGGTGTTGCTGGGGAGAGGGACGTCTGGAGTGCCCTACTCATCTTGCTGCCACCACGGCCCGACCCTGGAGAGGCCGCTGATGATGAATGAATGAATGAATGAATGAATGGATTTCCTTGCATCATCTGGGGACACTGTCAATAGGAACAAAAGGTTTGGGGCATCCGGGTAGGGTAGCGGTCTATTCCATTGCCTACCAACATGGGGATCGGCAGTTCGAATCCCCATGTTATCTCCGGCTTGGTCGGGCGTCCCTAAAAACAGAATTGGCCGTGTCTGCAGCTGGGAAGCCAGATGTGGGTATGTGTCCTGGTCGCTGCACTAGTGCCTCCTCTGGTGGGTCGGGGCGCCTGTTCGGGGGGGGGGAATAGCGTGATACTCCCACGCACTACATCCCCCCTGGTGAAACTCCTGTCAGGTGAAAAGAAGCGGCCGGAGACCCCACACGTATGGGAGGAGGCGTGTGGTAGTCTGCAGCCCTCCCCGGATCGGCAGAGGCTCGGAAGAGAGGGGTAATTGGACGGGTAAAATTGGGGCGATAAAGGGAGCAAAAACGCCCCCCCCCCTCCCAAAAAAAGGTTAATGGATGTAAATTGCATGTCTTTGTGGACGACAGAAATAAAGCAAAACAAAGACAACTGGCACTGTGAGAACATGGTGTATTATGCACCGCTTGTTGCTGCCTTCTGCCTCGGCTGCGGGCTTGGAAGCAGTGTGGTAACGCGAAGGAAATTTGGCATGAAGCATTAGGAGCTATCATTTATTCATGTTGTATTTGATTCTCTACGCCTGTTGGTCAAATCCGCTTTAAAGAAGGGTCTAGTGAACTTCCCAGAGAGGACTAAGAGGAGGTGGGTGTTACCTTCTTTCCCATCTTCCCTGCTTACCTCACAGCGCCTTGCATTAATACATGGCCCCCCTAACTGGAGATGACCACAGGTTTAAACTGACCTATGTAATGAGGTGTAGAGAAAGGTATGGTTTTTGTTGACCAATAGTCAGGCCTTTCTTTTTCTAAGGGAAATGGAACATAAGGGCGGCAACTACATTGTTCAGTGAGAATGAAGTTGCCCTACTGCTTGTATTCTCCTATTGCATGCAACACAACCTATGTGTTAACATCCATCACCAGTGCTTTGTGTAATTATTTCTGAGTCTTGAGTGTTCGCATGGAATTTTCTGACATTATCAAACAAGGCCTTGAATAACAAGAGTACAGTACTTGGTCTCCTAACCTCACCTCACCTCACCTGTCCCGTAACCTCTCGAGAGGTTGTTGGGGCACCGCTGTTGAATCCGCAACCAGTCCTCACCATCTCTGTCTGTCCTCAACTGCCATCTGTAAGCTGGCAAAGTCAAGGCCTGTCCACTCTCTGATGTTACATAGCCATCGCATCTTCGGTCTTCCTCGTCTTCGCCCGCCCCTCACTGTGCTCCGCAGGATGGTCTCGGCAAGGCGGGAACTTCTCGACACGTGACCACACCATTTCAGTTTTGTCTTCTTGACGATTGTCAACAAGTCTCGTCTCCATGTGTTCCAATGGCTTGTGTAAGCCTTCTTCTCACCTCTTCATTCACAATATGTTCTCTTATTACGAACAACTACGAAAGTACTTGGTCTGGGTGCCAGCAAATAAAATTAGACAACAAATTTATTGAATATGGGTTCAGGTTTTTTAGAAAGTATCCAGTCACGGGTGAGTCTTTCTGGCATCTAAGCTATAGTACCAACACTCTGCATTTGTGAAGGCTTGACAAACAGGCTTACAGATACAGTACAGCAGGCCTGAGCCGACTACATCATAGTCTGGTTTAAAAGCCAAAGCATGCTACTTACTCTCCATGGCTGAAAATCATGTTTGGTTTTGTTTTGCGGAAAATTTGCACCTGAACATCATTATGAAAGATGCAAGAGTGCAGCGAGAGGAAACAGTAATTCACCATTTCTGTAAATGCCTTGCAGCATGGGACAAGCAGGAAATTGCATACATTTCCTTGGTACGCTGCCTCACATCACATCACAGGATGGGTTTCCAAAGGCGTCTGTGGGGACGTGCATCCGTGCACGCGGTGCCACCACCTAACACTCGTGCAGCTGGACTAAACTACACAGATAAAAAGAAAACAAGGCAACAAAATGAATGATTAAGGGTACTATCAATAAAATATTTGACGATCATAGCAAAATGAGGGGGTTGGAAGGAGTTGTAGCAATCGCAAAGCAATGCCTTCGCCAGGTGATGGCTGGCCGGCTTTCAGGACCTGCTTTTCAAGCCTGAATTCGTCATTTTGGTACACAAACCAGTCGAGGGTACCCTGCATTTTCCAAATCCGCTGCCTTCCCATCAAACTACAGGGCCGCCACAAATTATCCTCACCATGTGTTTCAACTTTCTGATGTGGAGGAGCCAGCTTTGTCAACGCAACTCTACAGAATCTGAAAAGCCTCGTCACTCGGCAAAAACCTTCCACAATAACGCCGCCCTAAAACCAGAACAAATAAACAGTAGGTATTACTTTTAGGAGTGGGTGACAACTCTGCAACTACAGAGACATAAAAAAAAAATGGTGCAAAGCTGGCCGTGCTACTGTAGGGCAGATAAACAGCATTGCCGTCATCTACAGAGATTTGTGTGATGAGTTCTAAATATTGCACAGTGCAATATTTAGAACTCATCACACTGTGCAATTTGCACAGGGCTTTCAAACCTGCTTACCTCCTCATTTGACATTACTGTGAGACCTCTGCGTTTGGTAGCTGCAAAATTCCGACATAGTACGTGACAAGTAAACTTAATACGTCTTACACACAATCTGTGCAACCGGCTCCAGGTTCACTTATGCCTGTAAGCTGACATACAAATCCACCGTGTCTGTTATTCATTCCTGATGCTTGTGTAAGTCACGTTCTGCAGAGGCATCGGCTGAATTAGAAAATACATTAAGAAAAGGTAAGGAAATGAGTGAATGTACAGAATAAACGCTGAGGAAAACTGCCCTAGGGTACACTAAGGTTTAAGAGAATCAACGCTAGATGTTCCCTCTGTTGTCTGAACTGAGCTAAACTACAGGAAGTTGGACTGGACATTGAAGAAATGTGGCTAGGTCATATGTCTTAGGGCTATCGAACTGGCCACACCCATCACAAAAGAAATGTTAGATAAGGTCCACACCATCTCAGGGTTTTGTGCATTTCTGCACACAAAATAGTCATGAGAGTTTTTTGCATTCTGTACACTTCCATCCATCCATCCATCCATCCATCCATCCATCCATCCATCCTTCCATCCATCCATCCATCCATCCATCCATCCTTCCATCCATCCATCCATCCATCCATCCATCCATCCATCATGCAAACCAATTATCCTGCTCTCAGGGTCGCGGGGATGCTGGAGCCTATCCCAGCAGTCATTGGGCGGCAGTCGGGGAGACACCCTGGACAGACCACCAAGCCATCACATAGGGCCCACACACACACACACACACACACACACACACACACACACACACACACACACCCCCCTAGGGACAATTTAGTACGGCCGATTCACCTGACCTACATGTCTTTGGACTGTGGGAGGAAACCGCCGCCCCCGGAGGAAACCCACGCAGACACGGGGAGAACATGCAAACTCCTCACAGAGGACGACCCGGGACGACCCCCAATGTCGGACTACCCCGGGGCTCGAACCCAGGACCTACTTGCTGTGAGGCGACCACGCTAACCACTGTGCCACCGTGCCGCCCATTCTGTGCACTTAACCGACTCAATTGAGTCAATAAGCGAAATAATAAGAGTCATTAGATCACCTGAAATACGCCTTATCAAACACTGAAGTAAACTCATCACACACATCAGCTAAATATTGCGCTTCTGCACACGCCCACCATCCACTTTGGACTTTGACCGACAAAATAGATCCATAAACAGTTGTGTCCCAAAACTTTGCTGGTGGGAAACATGGCCTAGTTCTGGAATGATGCTGTTTATCTGATAAGCGACTTTTCAATAGCATGGGAGGTATAAAGGAGGAAATGGGGGGAGACGTTTAGGTTAGTAGATTAGGGCTGGTGTAATGATGTGCACATCTGCACAGCTGTGCACATGTGGGAATGTGTATTTGAGGGGGTGTGTGTGTGTGTGTGTGTGTGTGTGTGTGTGTGTGTGTGGGCTCATTTGTACATTTGGAAGGAGTAAGAGAAAGAGGCATCTGAGAGACACAGCAAAGGAGAACACGAAGTAAACAGAAATCCCAATTAGTACCTTACTTCAGATCAAAGGTTTCCATCTATTAACCCATTACACAGCTGAACGAAATATTGATTAGCACTAGAACGACCAAGGCCGTCATTTTGACCGTTTTGGATTTTCAGTTTAATAACTTTGTGGGGGGGAAAAGACACAGACCTGCCGCTCCCTGAATGCTACTAAAATTGCATACCTTGGGGAGAACAAGTATTTGATACACTGCCGATTTTGCAGGTTTTCCCACTCACGAAGCATGTAGAGGTCTGTAATTTTTATCATAGGCACACTTCAACTGTGAGAGACGGAATCTAAAACAAAAATCCAGGAAATCACATTGTATGATTTTTAAGTAATTAATTTACTTTTTATTGCATGACATAAGTATTTGATACATCAGAAAAACAGATCTTAATATTTGGTAAAGAAACCTTTGTTTGCAATTACAGAGATCAGACGTGTCCTGTAGTTCTTGACCAGGTTTGCACACACTGCAGCAGGGATTTTGGCCCACTCCTCCATACAGATCTTCTCCAGATCCTTCAGATTTCGGGGCTGGCGCTGGGCAACACGGACTTTCACCTCCCTCCAAAGATTTTCTATTGGGTTCAGGTCTGGAGACCGGCTAGGCCACTCCAGGACCTTGAGATGCTTCTTACGGAGCCACTCCTTAGTTGCCCTGGCTGTGTGTTTCGGGTCGTTGTCATGCTGGAAGACCCAGCCACGACCCATCTTCAATGCTCTTATTGAGGGAAGGAGGTTGTTGGCCAAGATCTCGCGATACATGGCCCCATCCATCCTCCCCTCAATACGGTGCAGTCATCTTGTCCCCTTTGCAGAAAAGCATCCCCAAAGAACGATGTTTCCACCTCCATGCTTCACGGTTGGGATGGTGTTCTTGGGGTTGTACTCATCCTTCTTCTTCCTCCAAACACGGCGAGTGGAGTTTATACCAAAAAGATCTATTTTGGTCTCATCAGACCACATGACCTTCTCCCATTCCTCCTCTGGATCATCCAGATGGTCACTGGCAAACTTCAGACGGGCCTGGACATGCGCTGGCTTGAGCAGGGGGACCTTGCATGCGCTGCAGGATTTTAATCCATGACGGCGTCATGTGTTACTAATGGTTTTCTTTGAGACTGTGGTCCCAGCTCTCTTCAGGTCATTGACCAGGTCCTGCCGTGTAGTTCTGGGCTGATCCCTCACCTTTCTCATGATCACTGCTGCCCCACGAGGTGAGATCTTGCATGGAGTCCCAGACCGAGGGAGATTGACCGTCATCTTGAACTTCTTCCATTTTCTAATAATTGCGCCAACAGTTGTTGCCTTCTCACCAAGCTGCTTGCCTATTGTCCTGTAGCCCATCCCAGCCTTGTGCAGGTCTACAATTTTGTCCCTGATGTCCTTAGACAGCTCTCTGGTCTTGGCCATTGTGGAGAGGTTGGAGTCTGATTGATTGAGTGTGTGGACGGGTGTCTTTTATACAGGTAACGAGTTCAAACAGATGCAGTTAGCACAGGTAATGAGTGGAGAACAGGAGGGCTTCTTAAAGTAAAACTAACAGGTCTGTGAGAGCTGGAATTCTTACTGGTTGGTAGGTGATCAAATACTTATTTCATGCAATAAAATGCAAATTTATCATTTAAAAATCATACAATGTGATTTTCTGGATTTTTGTTTCAGATTCCGTCTCTCACAGTTGAAGTGTACCTATGATACACATTACAGACCTCTGCATGCTTTGTAAGTGGGAAAACCTGCAAAATCGGCAGTGTATCAAATACTTGTTCTCCCCACTGTATATTTGCATTAAAATGAATTTTAGGTTAACTGCAAAAGAAAAGCTATGGTAAGATCTACCTAAAACGACCATGAGCCGTCAAAAAGACGGCTCGTAATTTGCGCGTGATCGTGCAAAGTTCGTTGCTCTGTCCTAGAAACACACTAGCGCCCTCCAGTGCAGAGAAATAGTCTAAACCTGATTTGTAACTATATCCAACATGTCTGGTCACTGACGCACCATGACTACCACTGAGGCGCTGCAGTATTTACAGGCGTTGGACAGCCACCATTTTAAATTGTTTGAAATAGTATTAAAAGCTGTTAAAATGTGAATTATGGTGTCAGTTAGTTTCATAACAGATATACTAACATGTGTAATGCAGTAATATCTCAACTGGGTATTTATTGACAGGCCCATGGTCGTTCTAGTAGTTTTTAAGTTCCGGTCGTTGTTTGGGACTGTTTCAATATCCATTTTCAGTTCTTTTTTACATGGCATGTTTTCTAGACCATGTCATTTTTTCCATTTTGTTTTTCAGGTAACATTTTGAATTTTGCTATTCAAGTTCATATTATAGTTGTTAAAATGTTAATTTTGGTGTCAGTTAGTTTCATAACACACATACTAACATATGCAATGCATTAATATCACAGTTGGGTGTTTACCTTGACAGAATGTAGAGTTTAAAACCCGGTAGTCATTTTGACCGCCCATGGTCGTTTCAGGTAAGCATGAAATCCTGATCATTCTAGGGTTCGGCAATTATTTGATATTGTGACAACCCGGCCGGGCTGCCCCCCCCCCCAATTCACTACAATAGGATTGTTTATCATCTTCCAATGGTATTGTATCGGGACGCAATTCGGATGTTGTCATATCATGATACACAATCAATCATAGAAAGAATCTAATACATAAAATGTTGGTACAAAGCGAGGTGTGAGATATTTGAGGGAGTGTCATTTGCCGGCTAGTTTTGGTTGGACATTATACTTAACATTGCCAAACAGTTCAGCGTGAGCAACCCCGGTTGTGTCTCGGCTGTGCGTTAAATATGGCGCTTTTACAAACGTAAGCAGATATTCGTATCGCTGACGATGACAATCATCATTTCCATACCGCCCATTAGTATCTATCAGTTAAACATTCAATAAATACTACACCAGGCTTGCTGGTTAAGGAACTTGTTTTGAGGATGAACCCAGGTGAGGTGGTGGCTCATACCCCTAACTTTTGAAACCACGTGTGCTCCAACTAGCCTGAACTGAACCCCGGTAAAATTGTAGTTGTCTCTCTCTCTGTCTAAACCCCAATCAACCTTCCAACTCTTCCATCACATGAAAGAAAAGACAAGAAGAATGAAGGGTTTTAAACTGCCTTCTCTTTTGAAAAACACAAGCCGGTACTACAGTGACCCCCCACCCCGCCCCCCACCCCCCAGGTGCCGCGCTGGGGGCGTTCACCCGTCAAATCGTGTACATGTTTGCCTCATGGTCGAGTTCATCCCTTTGCTGTTCTCTTATGTACGGGTCCAAGGGGCCGGTAGGCGGCGGGGCCTGCAGCCTATCTGCCGGACCCCCCTGCTACAGCCTCGGAGGTAAAGCATGGGGTGGCCAGCTCCTGGGGGCCGAAGCTTCTGCCATTTTAGACTGCACAACACCAACCGCACCGGGGCCGGGGAGGCCGCAAGCTCCCACCGCACCTCCCCGCTGCATCTGACTCACAACAGACACCGCGTACTGAAATACCCGCCAACCGAGCGCCGCTCATGCTACTTCTAACAGGGATGGACGCCAGCAACCGAACAATCCAGCGCAGCGGCAACAGCAGCCAACCTCGGGGTCTGACGGAGGGCTGGAGATGCACACTAACCGCGGGCTGGGCTGACTTACTGCGGCTTGTGTTGTGACTGAATAAGCCAAAGCTAACACACTTTCACAGCTCAGAGTGAGTAATGAACTGTCTTTTCTTTTGCCCCCCCCCCCTCCCCCCTCCCCCCTCTTCTCCACAATCGACTCTGCCCATAGCCGTAGTCCGCTTTCACCCGCACCTGCCAGCGAACGGGTGAGGAGTTTGGAGTTCCAAGTTACGACCACAATTAGGAGGAGGGTCCGGACGTCACTTCATCAGCGGTCACTCGTGGCGGGACGAGATGAGCCACACTGAGAGGCGCTCGTGAGGGGCGGACTAAACCGTTTTGCACCTTTTGTAAGGGGTGAGAGGGGCCCCGGAGGGCCTCCACTATTCTCTTTTAAGTCCCTCAGCCGATGCATTGAGCCAATTTTAACTGACGTTACGACCCTAATTAGTTAGACATAAACATTTGCAAACCAAGCAAAGCCCCCCCCCTCCCTTCTGCCCCCCCACTACGACGCCACTGGTATGACCGCTGCAGTAGAAACCGGAAGTCAGTGGACTACAGTTATGCACAGTCGACTGTATCCGGCCAATCACGCCGCTCTTCCGAGCCGTCCCGGTCTCTGCTCCACCCCCCCCCCCCCCGCTGATCCGGGGAGGGCTGCAGACTACCACACGCCTCCTCCCGTACACGTGGAGTCGCCAGCCGCTTCTTTTCCCCTGACAGCGAGGAGTTTCACCGGGGGGGACGTGGCACGTGGGAGGATCACGCTATTCCCCCTCCCCCCCTGAATAGGTGCCCCCGACCGACCAGAGGAGGCGCTAGTGCAGCGACCAGGGCACACGGGGTTCCCACCTGCAGACACGGCTAACTGAGTCTGTAGGGGACGCCCGACCGAGCCGGAGGTAACACGGGGATTCGAACCAGCGATCCTCGTGTTGCTAGGCAACGAAATAGCCCGCTACGCTACCCGTACTCCACAGATCAGCGCTAATGAACTGCTCTGACAAGGCTTTTGAACAGCACGTTAGACAGACAGACAGACAGACAGACAGACAGACAGACAGACAGACAGACAGACAGACAGACAGATTTAGGTAAGGTTGTTCACAGTATTGGGACAGTGTTTCGGTCCGGGGACGAGGGCTTTAGAAAATCCCAGACAGGCTGTAGTCTGCAGCTAAAGGCACAAATGGATTTTTTTTTCTCCATGCGATTCAGTGTTTATTTATCCAGGAAATCCACTTGAGATCCAGAAGCTCCTTTGCAAGGGAGACCCACTCTTAAATGGCTGCAGCAGGCGAACGCGTGCCGTCTAAGCTGTGCGCTTACACGCACGCCCGTGCAAACATGCAGACACACAAACCCATATGCATACTATTACCGCCGGTGTGGCTGCCATTTGCATATTTTTGTGGGGGGTACTTTTGCATATGTAATGTGTGCCTGTCCACGTGTGCGTGCGTGCTTGGATTTCCGGGCCTGTCGGGGCCGATATTTAGCCATTTCTCCAACTCCACAACCATCTGTCATTTACACCCTCCAGCTCCCGTATCAGCAGGCTGACTGGCCGTCTTGATTTAAGGAAGAGTTCCCCCAAACAAGATAAAACTCCTTTACTCCCCTCGGAGGAGGCCACAAATCAGGCCAGCAAGGACCTGGCTTTAGTATTAACGGTCCAGACGATTCAACGAAGGCCAAACTTGAAGAAATTTGTTTATGTAAAGAAAAAAAAAAAAGAAAGAATGAAAAGAAAAGAAAAATGCTGGTTGCACTCAGACGAAGGCAAGTTTTAAAGAGAGTGCTGCAAAAATGATGAGTAATTATAGCTATAAAGAAAACAGAAAATGTCCCGCTCACCGCAAATCAAAAAGGTTCGCGCAAACAACTCCAGTTAAAAAATGCTTTTATTAAAAGTGCAGGTGAAAAATTATACACGGTACACTGGTTCTTTTTTGAGACCGTCCTCCCCCCCAAAAGGGACCCCGTAGGTGGTTTGTACAAGCAGCTTATTACGACCTATAGTTACGTTTTAAGCTGCTTCCTCGCGGTCCTCCGTAATTATCACACTGTAGCGAATTCGGGGGGCAGCCGAGAACCGCCGCAGCCTGGACGCGAACCTGGGTCTCCTGCACCACGGGCGACTACGTTAGCCAATCGACTAAAGGGTCCGACCCATTAGCCAAGGGCTAGCGAGTCTACTTATCCGATCCATTAGCCAAGGGCTAGCGAGTCTACTTATCCGATCCATTAGCCAAGGGCTAGCGAGTCTACTTATCCGTACGTTACATTACCTCTCTCCTTCGGGAAGCGCATCCCCGTGCTTCTGCATATCAGCTCCCTCAGCCCATGGCCGGATTAACCCACCAGGGGGCCCCGGGGCACGCACGTCCACCCCCCCTCACCCGTGTCAGATAGGCTACGCAAACAATACTAAACAGTGTTAAATGTAAAACTAATGCAAATACCCAACGTGGTAGTCGACGCTATGCCAATCTGCATGGGATTCGGATGGCGACTACAAAGTACAACACACTTTTCAATCACAAAAGAAACAGAGAACAGCAGCTCACAACATCAGTACAGACTTTGTAGCTTGGGGCCCTGCATCAGTACAGACTTTGTAGCTTGGAGCCCTGCATCAGTAGAGACTGTAGCTTGGGGCCCTGCATCAATAGAGACTGTAGCTTGGGGCCCCCACATCAAAAGAGACTTTGTAGCTTGGGGCCCTGCATCAGTAGAGACTGTAGCTTGGGGCCCTGCATCAGTAGAGACTGTAGCTTGGGGCCCTGCATCAGTAGAGACTGTAGCTTGGGGCCCTGCATCAGTAGAGACTGTAGCTTGGGGCCCTGCATCAGTAGAGACTGTAGCTTGGGGCCCCCACATCAAAAGAGACTTTGTAGCTTGGAGCCCTGCATCAGTAGAGACTGTAGCTTGGGGCCCCCACATCAAAAGAGACTTTGTAGCTTGGAGCCCTGCATCAGTAGAGACTGTAGCTTGGGGCCCCCACATCAAAAGAGACTTTGTAGCTTGGAGCCCTGCATCAGTAGAGACTGTAGCTTGGGGCCCCCCACATCAATAGAGACCAGTTTGGGCCCTGCATCAAACGTCCCTTGTAGGGTATGATTGGGGATCCCTACTATACGTGAACACAATACCACTGACCTTTTGGGGGCCCTTGTGGCCCGGGGCACTCACCCGGCATGCCCGGTCTGCAATCCAGCCTTGCTCACGCCTCTGGGCGCACATGCTTCCGATGGCCTCACCATCCAACTTCTGACACCAATGTAGTGAATTGGGGGGCCAGCCAGGAACTGCCGCAGCCAAGACGCAAACCTCCCGCAGCACAGGCGCCTACGTTAACCAGTCGACTAAAGGGTCCGACCCCTTAGCCAAGGGCTACCGAGCCTACACATCCGTGGTCATTACAGTACGGTACCTTCCCTGTAACAATAAGCGACCTCCTTCCATAAGCTATGGTGAGAAGGAATATTAATAAAAGCAAAGTTTAATGTCACATAGCGGTTATAATGTCCACGCTAGCTGACTTGCTAACTTGTGGCTAACGTTAAGTTAGCTCTTATAACGTCATTCATAGGTAAACATGCTGCCAATAGCAATTTACTTACTATACTAGACGGTGAAACAACACAAAAACGCACTGACTACATATTCTATTGTTTTCAAAACCCACAATGCACAGAGGCGACAAGTATCTGTGGCATATCTCCTGCCGCCGGTAGGGGGCGCTAATTTAGGAAACGCTCCTGTGGGTCGTATCAGAGGACAAACGACCTATGTGGTCGTACGGGTTGGAGGACTCGTTGTCTTTTTTGTATATAATTTCTTAACCTGCACTTTTAACTTGGACACGTGTAATAAGTGTGAAAGATTTATTTTTGGAGTTGTTTGTCTTATCCTTTTTGATTTGCAGTCTGCAGAACAGCCAAAAGGCAGGGACAAGGGGGCATAGAGGAGACAGATGGGGGAGGCTGAGGTCATATTGTGCAGGTAGATGAGTGAGTGACAGAGGGATGGAGGAATGGGGGGAGGAAGGAGGGAAAACAGAAACGAGGAATGGCTTCAAGAAGCCAGCGAAGTGAGAAATAAGAGAGAAAGACAGCGACGCAGAGAGAAAGAGAAAACGCAGGGGCGAATGATGGAGCGAATGAAGGGGCGTGTAGCAGAGACAGAAGGAGGTACATAGAAAGAGATGGAGAAGAAAAAAAGGGAGAAAGTACAGGAAGAGGGGTGAGAGTGAGAGTTGGGTTGTCAGAGTGTGGGATGGAGTGACAGAGAGAGAGAACTGGTCAATATCAACATATTCTTATTCTTCCAACATAAGACGACCCCATAGGTCGTTTGTACAACGAGCTTATCACGACCTCTAGTTACATTTCAAAGTTAAGCGACCTCTAGCGGCCGTGCTGCCAATCGCCTTCTTGGTTCCTATACCAGACAGCGAAACAACACAAAAACGCACTGGCTACATATTCTATTGTTCTCACACTGAACCCACAATGCACAGAGGCGAAAAGTATATGTGGCATATCTCCTGCCGCCGGTAGGGGCGCTAATTTAGGAAACGCTACTGTGGGCCGGAGGACTTGCAGCAAATACGGCAGCTTGGTCAGGAGCCTTACGCTTCAAACTGTGATGCTCGAGGTACCCCTTTAGCATCAGCCTTGCACATGCTCCAGTCGAGTCGCCAGAATAAAATGTTGGCATTATAGATTCCTGCAAACCACGGATATGTTAAAATCTCTTCCTTTCTGAACCAAAAACACGTTACGTTTCATATCAACATTCCAACTTATAGCCACATGTCGGTGGAGCCTGCATCCATGTTACGCGACTGTCGAGTTTCTGTCTGCAAAAAGAAAAAAAAACGGGTGACATTGCATTTTCCACTGAGAATGAACGGATTATTTCAAGTTAGTTTTGGCATTGAAATGCGTTTTGACAACATTTCTAGCGAGAAATGTGCATTTTATTTTCATAATCTCTATTCAGCAGCTTTAGTATGTTAGTTATTGCATAGAATCTCTCACGCCTCATCAGAAAACTGCTGGAACGCACCGTTTCCCCAACATTTCCGTACTGAACACAAGGCCGTGTCCATGACATTTTACAATTAAAACCCCGTCGTAGGACTAAACCAAAATCACCATTGAACAGTTGGGTGTGTTGAGCCAGCGAGGTCTCAGTAAGGCAGACGGCAGAGCATTCCTTGTAATTCCAGTTAGTTTGGATCTAAAGTAGGAGTTTGTACGTTTTCTTCCAGAGTGAACTAACGTTGGAGAGTAGCAAAGCGGGTGTAACAATCACGGATAACCAGGGGCGGATCTACAGGGTGGCAAGGGGTGGCAGCTGCCGCCTCTGGGACACAGTCTTGCCACCCCTGTTGCCACCCCATTTATAAATCAGATAATATGTTATTAAAGTATATTTTATGTACATGCATGGTGAAGGTCAATGAGACCCGCACCAAACTCATCTCAAACAGAAGTCGCCGATTTTAGAATCCCCCCTCCCCCTCACAGGCGCGGATCTACAGGGTGGCAAGGGGTGGCAGCTGCCACCTCTGGGACACAGTCTTGCCACACCTTTGCCACCCCAGGAAAAAATCTCTAGATCCACCGCTGTGGATAACTAGACTCGCTAGCCCGTGGCTAACAGGTCGGACCCTGTAGTCGACTGGTTAACGCTTCACAGCTGGAAGCAGGGGTGTAGCACAAAATTCTGGGCCCAATATATAAGCAGTCTCTGTGGGCCCCTTTCCTCTTTGGCTAGTTAGGTAGCCACCTTTCTTTTAAAAGCTCCTAGTTCACCTTTCTTTTGGAAGAAATTACTCAAAGGTTGTTCTCCCTCATTTTGCCTTCTCTCCCTTTCCTTCCCTTTTCTTTTCTGGAACCCAGATGTTACTTTCTTTGGGAAAGACGTGACTCCGTGCTTGTGCTCGTATCAGCAGTCACTCACGACAGGACTAGATGAGCTGCACCGAGAGATGCTCGTGAGGGGCGGACTAAACCATTTTGCACCTTTTGTAAGGTGTGAGAGGGGCCTTCGAGAGGGGTGAGAGGGGCTTCAGAGAGCCTCCACTATTTTCTTTAAGTCCCTCAAGCGACGTATTGAGCAAATTTTAACCGAAGTTATGACACTAATTAGTTAGAAATAAAAATTTGCAAACCAAAACAAACTTTAAATTCCAGGCTTCCCAAGGACTCCCCCCCTCCCTCCCTTCTGGGCCTTGGTAGGTCCTTCCCCTGCCCCCCCCCCCACTACGACGCCGCTGGCTGGAAGTGTAAGGCGACTGACCAAGCTGCCGCATTGGACGAGTTGGGAATGAGAACGTGTCGTAATTGCCCAGCTGAGCTCGATAAATGGGCCTTAAAATAAATAAATAAAAATCATTTCATTTTCCATCCAAAAACACATAATGTTAATGGGATTTCAGCAATTCGACGGCTGCAGCCATCTCTCACACGCTCACACACGAGCGCACACACAGGCAAAACCCCATGTGGTAATTTTCACTCTCTCTCTGTATGTTCATAGTCTATTCAGAAAGCTGGTCAACTAGGTTTGAGATTTTTCTCTACTACGCAAACAAATACAAGCGCACATGCACGCACAAACTCACTCAGGACAGATGTGGACAAATGCTTCTCAAGGTGAATGGGGAACCTCGATGATAAGTGGCAGGCCGATCTAGAAACCACACCATCATAATAGCAACTCGGTGCAGAATCATGGACCCCAGCAAAAGCTATCGAGAAAAAAAAACTCAAGCCTTTGAACTTTGAGCATATAGAAATTAGAACATGTAGAATTTAGAGCATGTAGAACTTAGAGCATATAGAACTTAGAGCATATAGAACTTAGAGCATGTAGAATTTAGAGCATGTAGAACTTAGAGCATATAGAACTTAGAGCATATAGAACTCAGAGCATGTAGAATTTAGAGCATGTAGAACTTAGAGCATATAGAACTTAGAGCATATAGAACTTAGAGCATGTAGAATTTAGAGCATGTAGAACTTAGAGCATATAGAACTTAGAGCATATAGAACTCAGAGCATGTAGAATTTAGAGCATGTAGAACTTAGAGCATATATAATTTAGAGCATGTAGAACTTAGAGCATATAGAACTTAGAGCATATAGAACTTAGGGCACATAGAACTTAGAGCATGTAGAAGTTAGAGCACATAGAAATTAGAGCATGTAGAATTTAGAGCATATAGAATTTAGAGCATGTAGAACGTAGAGTATGTAGACCTTAGTGCATGCAGAACTTAGAGCATGTAGAATTTAGAGCATGTAGAGCTTAGAGCATGTAGAACTTAGAGCATATAGAATTTAGAGCATATAGAACTTAGAGCATATAGAACTTAGAGCATGTAGAATTTAGAGCATGTAGAATTTAGAGCATGTAGAGCTTAGAGCATGTAGAAATTAGAGCACATAGAAATTAGAGCATGTAGGACTTAGAGCATGTAGAATTTAGAGCATGTAGAACTTAGAGCATATAGAACTCAGAGCATGTAGAATTTAGAGCATGTAGAACTTAGAGCATGTAGAACGTAGAGCATGTAGACCTTAGTGCATGTAGAACTTAGAGCATATAGAACTTAGAGCATATAGAATTTAGAGTATATAGAACATATAGAACATATATAACTTAGAGCATATAGAGCAAGTAGAACTTGGAGCATATAGAACTTGAAGCACGTAGAAGATGCTGCAAATCCCATACATAGCGCACGTGAAACACTGAAGTGCTGAACAGAGTTCAGGAAGCTACTGGCCACCATGATAGTTTACTGACAAGGGTAAAAAAAAGAAAAGGAAATTAAACTGGTTTGGGCACGTTGCCGAATGGAAAGGACACTTGCAAAGGACGTCCTGCAAGGCCTGGTAGAAGGGACTAGGAAGAGAGGGAGCCCGAGAACAACCTAGGTAAACCACGTGGGAGAATGGCGACAGATGCGCGTAGTGGAGGCGAGGAGAGCTGTCATGGATAGAGAACGGTGGAAGAGACTTGTTGACGTATGAGCTGTGCTCCCTTTGACCTCCATATGTTACGGAACTGATGATGATGATGATGATGATGATGAGCTAGAAACACTCACAGGCACGTGCACACGCACATTATTAAAAGACAAAAAAGGGTTTAATGAAGGAATGCAGATCTTGCATACTGATAGGCGGTAGCACCGCTCTTTGTTTTCATGCCAGCGGATCATGTTGAACTGGACTCAATGAAATGCAGTTGGAGGCCGCGCTGGGTCACGTCCTGCTGTCTCACCCGAGGCCTTTTCAGCGCTACACAAAGCACTTCAGATAACACTGCTCCTGCACACTGCTCCTGCACACTGCTCCTGCACGCTGCTTTCCCACCTCTTCCACTCACACTGCGGGTCTGCGGGGGTTGTTATGCAAGACAGAGAGATGGAGGAGTGACAAGAGAGAGACGGAGGAGCGACAAGAGACAGACGGAGGAGCGACAAGAGACAGACGGAGGAGTGACAAGAGACAGACAGAGGAGCGACAAGAGAGAGATGGAGGAGCAACAAGAGAGAGACGGAGGAGCGACAAGAGAGACGGAGGAGCGACAAGAGAGACGGAGGAGCAACAAGAGACAGACAGAGGAGCGACAAGAGCCAGACGGAGGAGCGACAAGAGCCAGACGGAGGAGCGACAAGAGACAGACGGAGGAGCGACAAGAGAGAGACGGAGGAGCGACAAGAGAGAGACGGAGGAGCGACAAGAGACAGACGGAGGAGCGACAAGAGAGAGACGGAGGAGCAACAAGAGCCAGACGGAGGAGCGACAAGAGACAGACGGAGGAGCGACAAAAGACAGACGGAGGAGCGACAAGAGAGAGACGGAGGAGCGACAAGAGAGAGACGGAGGAGCGACAAGAGACAGACGGAGGAGCGACAAGAGAGAGACGGAGGAGCAACAAGAGAGAGACGGAGGAGCAACAAGAGACAGACGGAGGAGTGAAAAGAGACAGACGGAGGAGAGACAAGAGAGAGACGGAGGAGTGACAAGAGAGAGACGGAGGAGTGACAAGAGACAGACGGAGGAGAGACAAGAGACAGACGGAGGAGCGACAAGAGAGAGACGGAGGAGTGACAAGAGACAGACGGAGGAGAGACAAGAGAGAGACGGAGGAGCGACAAGAGAGAGACGGAGGAGAGACAAGAGAGAGACGGAGGAGCGACAAGAGAGAGACGGATGAGAGACAAGAGAGAGACGGAGGAGCGACAAGAGCCAGACGGAGGAGCGACAAGAGACAGACGGAGGA
The DNA here is from genome assembly GCF_029633865.1 of Lampris incognitus. Lineage (NCBI taxonomy): Eukaryota > Metazoa > Chordata > Actinopteri > Lampriformes > Lampridae > Lampris > Lampris incognitus. The sequence continues at coordinate 6,168,824 of NC_079215.1, read as the reverse complement.
GTGACAAGAGAGAGACGGAGGAGTGACAAGAGACAGACGGAGGAGTGACAAGAGACAGACGGAGGAGAGACAAGAGACAGACGGAGGAGCGACAAGAGACAGACGGAGGAGTGACAAGAGAGAGACGGAGGAGTGACAAGAGAGAGATGGAGGAGCGACAAGAGACAGACGGAGGAGAGACAAGAGAGAGACGGAGGAGAGACAAGAGACAGACGGAGGAGCGACAAGAGACAGATGGAGGAGTGACAAGAGAGAGACGGAGGAGCGACAAGAGACAGACGGAGGAGCGACAAGAGACAGACGGAGCAGCGACAAGAGAGAGACGGAGGAGCGACAAGAGAGAGACGGAGGAGCGACAAGAGACAGACGGAGCAGCGACAAGAGAGAGACGGAGGAGCGACAAGAGAGAGACGGAGGAGCGACAAGAGACAGACGGAGCAGCGACAAGAGAGAGACGGAGGAGTGACAAGAGAGAGACGGAGGAGCGACAAGAGACAGACGGAGCAGCGACATGAGAGAGACGGAGGAGTGACAAGAGAGAGACGGAGGAGCGACAAGAGACAGACGGAGCAGCGACAAGAGAGAGACGGAGGAGCGACAAGAGAGAGACGGAGGAGTGACAAGAGAGAGACGGAGGAGCGACAAGAGCCAGACGGAGGAGTGACAAGAGACAGACGGAGGAGTGACAAGAGAGAGACGGAGGAGCGACAAGAGAGAGACGGAGGAGCAACAAGAGACAGACGGAGGAGCGACAAGAGACAGACGGAGGAGCGACAAGAGACAGACGGAGGAGCGACAAGAGACAGACGGAGGAGCGACAAGAGACAGACGGAGGAGCGACAAGAGAGAGACGGAGGAGAGACAAGAGACAGACGGAGGAGTGACAAGAGACAGACGGAGGAGTGACAAGAGAGAGACGGAGGAGAGACAAGAGACAGACGGAGGAGCGACAAGAGAGAGACGGAGGAGCGACAAGAGACAGACGGAGCAGTGACAAGAGAGAGACGGAGGAGCGACAAGAGAGAGACGGAGGAGCGACAAGAGACAGACGGAGGAGCGACATGAGAGAGACGGAGGAGAGACAAGAGACAGACGGAGGAGCGACATGAGAGAGACGGGGGAGAGAAAAGAGACAGACGGAGGAGGAGCGACAAGAGAGACGGAGGAGCGACAAGAGAGAGACGGAGGAGCGGCAAGAGACAGGCGGAGGAGCGACAAGAGAGAGACGGAGGAGCGACAAGAGACAGACGGAGGAGCGACAAGAGACAGACGGAGGAGCGACAAGAGACAGACGGAGGAGCGACAAGAGAGAGACGGAGGAGCGACATGAGAGAGACGGAGGAGAGAAAAGAGACAGACGGAGGAGGAGCGACAAGAGAGACGGAGGAGCGACAAGAGACAGACGGAGGAGCGACAAGAGACAGACGGAGGAGCGACAAGAGACAGACGGAGGAGCGACAAGAGAGATGGAGGAGCGACAAGAGAGAGACGGAGGAGCGACAAGAGAGACGGAGGAGTGACAAGAGACAGACGGAGGAGAGACAAGAGACAGACGGAGGAGCGACAAGAGAGAGACGGAGGAGTGACAAGAGACAGACGGAGGAGTGACAAGAGAGAGACGGAGGAGCGACAAGAGACAGACGGAGCAGCGACAAGAGAGAGACGGAGGAGCGACAAGAGAGAGACGGAGGAGAGACAAGAGAGAGACGGAGGAGCGACAAGAGCCAGACGGAGGAGCGACAAGAGACAGACGGAGGAGTGACAAGAGAGAGACGGAGGAGTGACAAGAGACAGACGGAGGAGCGACAAGAGAGAGATGGAGGAGCGACAAGAGAGAGACGGAGGAGCGACAAGAGAGACGGAGGAGTGACAAGAGACAGACGGAGGAGAGACAAGAGACAGACGGAGGAGCGACAAGAGAGAGACGGAGGAGTGACAAGAGACAGATGGAGGAGAGACAAGAGAGAGACGGAGGAGCGACAAGAGACAGACGGAGCAGCGACAAGAGAGAGACGGAGGAGCGACAAGAGAGAGACGGAGGAGAGACAAGAGAGAGACGGAGGAGCGACAAGAGCCAGACGGAGGAGCGACAAGAGACAGACGGAGGAGTGACAAGAGAGAGACGGAGGAGTGACAAGAGACAGACGGAGGAGCGACAAGAGAAGACGGAGGAGAGACAAGAGACAGACGGAGGAGCGACAAGAGACAGACGGAGGAGTGACAAGAGAGAGACGGAGGAGTGACAAGAGAGAGATGGAGGAGTGACAAGAGAGAGACGGAGGAGCGACAAGAGAGAGACGGAGGAGTGACAAGAGACAGACGGAGGAGTGACAAGAGACAGACGGGGGAGCGACAAGAGAGAGACGGAGGAGAGACAAGAGACAGATGGAGGAGTGACAAGAGAGACGGGGGAGCAACAAGAGACAGACGGAGGAGCGACAAGAGAGAGACGGAGGAGCGACATGAGAGAGACGGAGGAGAGACAAGAGACAGACGGAGGAGGAGCGACATGAGAGAGACGGAGGAGTGACAAGAGACAGACGGAGGAGAGACAAGAGACAGATGGAGGAGTGACAAGAGAGAGACGGAGGAGCGACAAGAGAGAGACGGAGGAGTGACAAGAGACAGACGGAGGAGTGACAAGAGACAGACGGAGGAGGAGCGACAAGATAGAGACGGAGGAGAGACAAGAGACAGATGGAGGAGTGACAAGAGACAGATGGAGGAGTGACAAGAGAGACGGAGGAGCAACAAGAGACAGACGGAGGAGCGACAAGAGAGAGACGGAGGAGCGACATGAGAGAGACGGAGGAGAGACAAGAGACAGACGGAGGAGGAGCGACAAGAGAGACGGAGGAGCGACAAGAGACAGACGGAGGAGCGACAAGAGAGAGACGGAGGAGCGACAAGAGAGAGATGGAGGAGAGACGGAGGAGCGACAAGAGAGAGACGGAGACAGTGAGGAGTTTCTCCTGGGGGGGGGGCATAGCTCGTGGGGGAAGGATCACGATAATCCCCCCTAGCCCCCCCTCCCCCCGAAAAGGCGCCCCGAGCGACCAGAGGAGGCGCTAGTGCGGCGACCAGGACACACACCCACATCTGGCTTCCCACCCGCAGACACGGCCAATTGTGTCTGGAGGGATTCGAACCGGCGATCCCCGTGTTGGCAGGTAGACCGCTACGCTAACCGGACGCCCTGACGGCAACAGGCAGAAAACGGCGCGGCGTTTCTCTCCCAGCTCCGAACTCCCCTCCAAGATGGCGCCACGTGGTACCAGCCTGACAGAGGCGGCGCACTTCCATGTTTCTCCACGGGGAGGCGTGTCAGAACGAGAGACGGGGAAAGACGGTGAAACAGGTGGAGGCAGAGAGACGGAAAGAGTGAGAGAGAGAGACGAGTTAAAGGCAAATATAAGTTTCTCTGTTTTCCTTCATCTGAACTAAAGGAGTCGAAATGAGTTGAAGCCGAGCGAAATGTGGGTGGCACAAGAGGCCTTTGTCCTTTTATTCTATCCTGTCTTTGAGGGGTTTTGTTTTTACTTTTACGTTTTCAAAATCATCACAGCAAGGCCATATAAGGGGCGTCCGGGTGGCGTAGCGGGCTATTCCGTTGCCTACCAACACGGGGATCGCCGGTTCGAATCCCCGTGTAACCTACAGCTTGGTCGGGCGTCCCTACAGACACGATTGGCCGTGTGTGCAGGTGGGAAGCCGGATGTGGGTATGTATCCTGGTCACTGCACTAGCTAGCGCCTCCTCTGGACGGTCGGGGCACCTGTTCAGGGGGGGTAGCATGATCCTCCCACGTGCTACGTCCCCCTGGTACAACTCCTCACCGTCCGGTGAAAAGAAGCGGCTGGCGACTCCACATGTATCGGAGGAGGCATGTGGTGGTCTGCAGCCCTCCCCGGGTCGGCAGAGGGGGTGGAGCAAGGCCACATAAAAACCTAAACATCTGAACCAACACTTCTACAGTCATCGTGCATGAGTACATTTCTGCAACACCACCAACCAAGCCCCTGCACCTGAGATGATGCAGATATTACTACAGGCACTTATTCTGCACTACCACTGTGTAGACTAGTTACTACTCTACAAGTCTCGATTGAAGCACTTTATTGCATCCAAAGGCTCCCAGTGGAGCCAAGCTGTTACAGTTTTCCATAAAGTCATAGTCACTCAACTTAACGTTTACTAGAAGATAAAAACAAGCCACAAGCAGGGAGGAATTTATTCAGACGGCTCATCCCGAGATGGAGCGAGCGTTCAGCGGCACATAAACAGCCTCGCATCTCGCAGCAAGGGGCATAAGAGCCAGGATTTAACTACCCGTACGAGTAACACAAGAGTAGATCTACAAATGGTCTCCTTTACAGCAGCCGCTCCTGCAGGACTTTACGTTTAGGATTCATGCACTCGTTTGACCGTCTTGCCCCAAATCCTTCACGGAGTGCAATTTAAGAGGAATCCTTTCCGATTTGTTTCTCCCCAGTTGTACCCGGACAATTATGCCACTCTTCCGAGGCGTCCCGGTAGCTGCCCCGCCTCCTCTGCAGACTACCACACCACTCCCCCGATACATGTGGGGTCGCCAGCCGCTTCTTTTCACCCGACAGTGAGGAGTTTCGCCAGGGGGAACGAGCGTGTGGGAGGATCACGCTATTCCGCCCGGTTCCCCCTCCCACCCGAACAGGCGCTCCCGACCGACCAGAGGAGGCGCTAGTGCAGCGACTAGGACACATACCCACACCCGGCTTCCCGCGCGCAGACACGGCCAATTGTGTCTGTAGGGACGCCCCACCGAGCCGGAGGTAACACGGGGATTCGAACAGGAGATCCCCGTGTTGGTAGGCAACGAGTAATGGCAAATTCCCAAATCAACAAACGTTCGAGGCTATAGGCATCGATGCAAAGCACAAACCCTTCTGTGACTTTTGAGGGGTAGCAGGGTCCCCCCCCCCCACCATCTATCCAGCTAAGCGTGAAACTAAATGTCAGGTTGTGAGTGAGGTGTTTCACGTCTAAAAACAGCACGAGCGGAGGCTCAGTAAAGTTAAGTAAGGATGTTGGTGTGATAGCGTAGAGGTTTCAGTCTAATCCAATAACTCCACTTGCACGGGGCGCCGTGAAGTCAATTTCCCAAACTGTTTCGACCAACAAGGAGAAAAACCCCCGTGGATCTTACTCTTACAGAACTTTCCAGAATCGTGGACGATCAATGATACACAGTGCATCATGTTGTGGCAGTCAGGGCCTAGCTCATGTGTGTTCAAGACTCCAAAATGGACGGGCGCCCCAGTAGCCCAATTTATTAGGTGCATGCCACGTAATTGCAAAATCATAGGCACATATGCCAAAAAAAAAAAAATCTTTGAAAAAATAATAATTTAAGAAGATTGCCCCCTATGAAGAGGAGGAGGAAGGGGCAGAGGAGGAGATGGCCAAGGGGGAAACATCCTCCCCTGATGAACAGGAGGAGGAGGAGACCAGGGCAGGAACACCCTCCCCTGATGAAGACGAGGGGAAAGCCAGGGCAGGAACACCCTCCACTGATGAAGAGGATGGGGAAAGCCAGGGCAGGAACACCCTCCCCTGATGAAGAGGAGGGGAAAGCCAGGGCAGGAACACCCTCCCCTGATGAAGAGGAGGGGAAAGCCAGGGCAGGAACACCCTCCACTGATGAAGAGGAGGCCAGGGCAGGAACACCCACCCCTGATGAAGAGGAGGGGAAAGCCAGGGCAGGAACACCCTCCCCTGATGAAGAGGAGGAGGAGGCCAGGGCAGGAACACCCACCCCTGATGAAGAGGAGGGGAAAGCCAGGGCAGGAACACCCTCCCCTGATGAAGAGGAGGGGAAAGCCAGGGCAGGAACACCCTCCCCTGATGAAGAGGAGGAGGAGGCCAGGGCAGGAACCGAGCATAAGGTCTAGAGCAAGAAGGGCCATCTCCAGCGTCTCTTTCGGAGGCTGATGCATTTTCGCCACTGATGTTCCCCCATTCAGCTTGTCCTTTGCTCAGGTCAACCCCAATACCCAATGTTCAACAACTGCCTTATCTATATATCTATATATATATAAAGCAAGAGTGTATGTTTGTATGTTCGCTTAAAACTCCAGAAATACTCACTGTAGAACAAAAAGAAAGCCATCTTTAGAATCAGCACTTTCCAAGGATTGCACAGTTCAAAGAAATATTTCAAAAACCAGGTGAAAATGTTGATTTATTTGTGAAAGTGAGCTTATTTCGTGGCGATTTATGGCAGCGGCGGAAGATCGTGTTGGTCGTTTTGGTGACAACATTTTCCCCGGGCAACGCCGGGTACCTTTGCTAGCAGGAAAATAAAATGACATGGCTCTGCAAAAAAAAACAAAGACCCCAAAATGACTCAGCTAGTTAACAAGGCATACCTGTGCCTACTTAGCTTCTCTGGCTCATTGTGTTTGTGCAAGCAAAGGACGAAGAGCCTTGGTGGGAATGAAGACCGGCATGAGCATCTGCCCGTTGGACAGGGAGGAACTGTATATCAAACTGTTGCTGATAGCCATTGAACGGGTTCAGACCCAACACCTATCGTGCGAATCCTTGATGGACTTCGGGCCTTGCTGGAAAAGGAAACACTAGCCGAGTGTCAGGCTTTAATGTATTGTGTGTCTAACAAGATTACACGCTAGAACGGTCCCGGTCCTCATGCCCTATGTCCTACGCTCGGAGTACCTGAACCTTGTTGAAAACGCTTTAGCACCCCTCGGAGAAACCACGAGAAACGTGTCGTGTCAGCTAGGCCACATACGGAGCTACAGGGTCAGCCAGTGTACACTGCATTTACCGCGCACACACCAAAGACGACGAGAGTAAAGCGGACCTCTTCCATATGTAGCCCAAATGGAAGCGCAGGACACTAACAGCTGTTATATAACAGTTGTTTGTGGTCAAGCAATCTGATTGGATGAGCGCCCTCTAAATTGTTGTCATCATTACAGGATTTTCGGACTGGGCCCTTTGCAAAAAGGGCCGTGGCATTTGGGTCATGTTTGCCAATTATTCTATTTCCAAAATATGTTGGGTAACACTTTAGTATGGGGAACATATTCTAAGTAAAAAAAACTTAATTACTGGTGAATTAGTAATGATCAAGATGTCACTTTAGTATGAGGAACATATTCTAAGTAACAACAACTTAATTTAGAGTAATTTAACACTATGAACACTTGTAGTTTTGTGTGTTGTTATGTAAGAACAGAGCATATTCATTAAGTGTTAGTAAGGGAGAATAACTCTTCTTGTGGTACTACCACCTTATAAAGTCCATACTAAGCAAAGCATATTGGGATGGTACTACTAATAAGCAATACTTCTGAGGTTATAGAGGGAAAACTCATAGTTAATGGCTTACTGGTTGTGTAATAAGGCCATGCAGAATAAGGCATTAATGAGTACGTAATAATGACCAATTAAAAGCCAATATGTTGCGAATTTGCATGCTAATAAGCACCTAATTAATGGTGACTACGTTCCCCATACTAAGGTGTTACCATATGTTGAGTAATAAAAGTAGAAATGACATGCAAACTCCACACAGAGGACGACCCGCGACGACCCCCAAGGCTCGAATCCAGGATCTTCTTGCTGTGAGGCGACTGCGCTAACCACTGTGCCACCGTGCTGCCCTGCCATGGGGCAACAGATGTTAAATGCACTTGCTATGCTGTCAATTGGAAATGAATTCAGTCACGGATCGGTGGACTTGGAAAGAAAAGTTATTGACCAGTTTGCCAAGATGAAAGATCATCATGCAGTTTTTCTTTTCAAGCAATGAAGGTCACGGGCGAGTCTATTTTGCCTTATCACAAGGTGTGTTGTTACGGCTGTAGGTGAAGGCCCGGAAAGCAACGGGTTTCCCTGCCCTGAAATGTTGTTTTGGATGTGTTGCAGACCACAATGATTGTGTGCTGCTTGATACCAGTTGTGTGAGATCGTCTACTACTACTACTACTACTTCTACTACTACTACTACTACTTCTACTACTACTACTACTTCTACTTTCGGCTGCTCCCATTAGGGGTCACCACAGCGGATCAACAGTTTCCATCTCTTCCTGTCTTCTGCATCATCCTCTGTCCTTCACCACATCCATAAACCTCCTCTTTGGCCTTCCTCTTCTCCTCTTCCCTGGCAGCTCCATATTCAGCATCCTTCTCCCAATATACCCAGCATCTCTCCTCCACACATGTCCAAACCATCTCAATCTTGCCTCTCTTGCTTTGTCTCCAAACCGTCCAACCTGAGCTGTCCCTCTAATTTACTCGTTTGTAATCCTGTCCGTCTTCATCACTCCCAAGGAAAATCGCGGCGTCTCCAATCAAACCAATGTGTGAGATCAAACGCCGTTATGGACGACGTCGCTCGTATCCCTGTCTGCACTTCCGCTAACCCCTGCGCCGCGTTAAGTCAATATGTGGATTTGTGATTTCATCCCTTGATGAGGTGCGTTTGTGTTTGGATTCACTGAGCCAGTAGGTTTGTGTGCAGTCTCGGTGGTGAGTCGGATGCTGCCCCTACAGTTTATTGTGCCCCACCAGGCTTCCCGTGCCAGAGACGTCACTGATAATTGCATCCCGACAGCTGATTTTAGCGGCTGTTAACAAAGTGCCTGTGTCAACAATGGATATTTTTCAAAACGTCCATTAAACATCCAGACAGCCAGACTCGGGCGGCGCAATCAGGGAGACGCCATCGAGCCAACGGCCAGCAGGCTAATCGGATGCCAACGGACGTCCCGCAGCACAAATCTTTTTCTCAAACTTCACAATGAGCAGCAGTGGGCGGATTAATATCCATCCCTCCATCCATCCAGTATCCAAACAGCTTATCCTGCTCTCAGGGTCGCGCCGACGCTGGAGCCTCTCCCAGCAGTCACCGGGCGGCAGGCGGGGAGACACCCTGGACTGGCCGGCAGACACCCTGGACAGGCCGGCAGGCCATCACACACACACATCTAGGGACAATTTAGTACGGCCTATCACCTGACCTACATGTCTTTGGACTGTGGGAGGAAACCCACACAGACACGGGGAGAACATGCAAACTCCACACAGAGGACGACCCGGGACGGCCCCCGAGGTTGGACTACCCCGGGGCTCGGACCCAGGACCTTCTTGCTGTGAGGCAACTGTACTAACCACTGCGCCACCGTGCCACTACAAAAACTACAAAAACACATATACCCAACATATAAGACCAATAATATGATTAATACGCACTGGTAAAAAATAATTATTCATCTAAAAAGCAGCAAGCTAGGCAGCATGGTCGACAAGTCGTCCAACCCCTACCACCACATAGGTTGTATACCCTCTAATACGACCCACGGGAGCCTTTCCTAAATTAGCGCCCCTACCGGCGGCGGGAGATACGCCACAGATACTTTTCGCCTCTGTGCATTGTGGGTTTTTCTCTACTTGTTGACATCCTCTTTACAACGCCTCATAGACAGGTTAATAAAGTAGCCAGTCAGTAAATAGTGATACAAACAGTTTGAGAACAATAGAGTATGTAGCCAGTGCGTTTTTGTGTTGTTTCGCTGTTTAGTACAGGAACTAAGATTGCTATGGGCAGCACGACCGCTAGAGGTCGCTTAACTCTAAAACGTAACTACAGGTCGTGATAAGCTGCTCGTACAAACGACCTATGGGGTCGTTTTTTGACCTCATGTTATTTCATTTATGGTTATATATGTTCTATTAATGTCGGTATTTGTGGTATTTAAATGTCTAAATATAAAAGTGCTACAAGCTAGGCTAGTTTATATGCTAGCAACCTGTTCCCATTTGCTCAAAACGTGCTATTGTTACTCGGTTGCACAGCAACAAACCCCTGGCAGCGCGACTACATTTTTGGTGGGAAAAAAACTGCAAATATTAAATTTTTTTCACAAATATTTTGTTTTTTGTTGCTTACTTTGGTGGAAAAAAGCTTCAGCTTGCCCCCCGGACCGAAACACAGGCGCCATGAGCGAAACGCCGGTGTGAGAGATTCCCCTCGCACCGCTGCCTGCAAAACAAGACGTCATACGCGCTCACGGTTATGTGAAGACCTCCGGATAAAGGCGTTCATCCACCCAAATATTCTATGTCACACCGCTCTCTGGGATTTATAAGTGGTTGCTGTAGAAACTATAAATCAATGTCCGGGGGTGGGGTGGGGGGGATTCTCCTGCAAGCCTCTATGACTTCCATGCCTGGAGAGGCAATGCCGGGCTCAGGGCCAGACAGAGAAGCATCTCGTGTCTCTCAGAGGAGGGCCTGGGCTAGGGAGGATTTGGCCGAGTGACAACCCCCCCCCGCCCCCCCCCTCCCCCCCCCCCCCCCACATCTTACCCCACACACCGGCACCTCCCTCTTTCTGCAGCACTGAATGGTCGTTTTTAGACGGGGGGTCTTGAACTGAGAGCGGCCCCCCGGGAGGGGGGGACTGGACCGAGTGGCTGCCTTTCTGACCGGCCGCCACTACGCCACCAAGACTCTGGGGAGGAACACTGCAGCCTCTAGTTAATCCAGATGGCGACACCCAAACCCAGGAATGTGATCATCTCTGGCAACTTGGCTCCGTTCTTTCAACTAGCCACGCTTGTGCCTGCTCACAGCCCACGTCCGCCACTTCGTTAAGCACCCCCCTCCGACAGCGTCGGGCCCACTGCTGCGAAGTGCCTGACGAATACACAACTCACTGACGAAAGGGGGTCTAAGGACAGGATGTTGTGTTGCTGTAAAGCCCACCGAGGCAAATGTGTAATTTGTGATACTGAGCTTTACAAACACACCTGACGTGACTCGACTCACAGCTGTTATGGATTCCACCCAGTTTGCCGCTTTGTTGTGTTTTGCTTTGTTTGTGCGGCGTGTTTGAAAGGTGCTCTACAAATAAGCAGGATATAAATGTAATAAATAAAAAGGGAATTCAATTAAATTAATTGAAATGGGGGCGTCCGGGTAGCATAGTGGTCTGTTCCGTTGGGAGTCGCTGGTTCGAATCCCCGCGTTGCCTCTGGCTTGGTCGGGCGTCCCTACAGACACAATTGGCCGTGTCTGCGGGTGGGAAGCTGGATGTGGCTATGTGTCCTGGTCGTTGCACTAGCGCCCCCTCTGGTCGGTCGGGGCGCCTGTTCGGGGGAGAGGGGGGAATAGCGTGATCCTCCCACGTGCTACGTCCCCCTGGTGAAACTCCTCACCGTCAGGAGAAAAGAAGCGGCTGGCGACTCCACATGTATGGGAGGAGGCATGTGGTAGTCTGCAGCCCTCCCCGGACCGGCAGAGGGGGTGGAGCAGAGACCGGGACGGCTCGGAAGAGTGGGGGAATTGGACGGATACTACTGGGGGAGAAAAAGGGGGAAAATTCGAAAAAAAATAAAATCTCTCATCATAGGATGAAGGCGATCACTCAGAATAACAGTGACCCTCCTCTGTAAGGGGACAAGAGCACCCAAACCATGGCAGGAAATACCCCCCCCCCCACAGCATAACAGAGCCCCTGGACCCCCTCACTGTAGGGGTGAAACATTCAGGTTTTCCCCTTTCATTTGCCACCCGCCTGCACTGTGCTGGTTCTGTTTTAACATTCAGCACCTTGGACAGCAGCCACTTCAACCCAGCAAACCATTCCCCCCATTTAGCGCTCTCCTCTCCATTCCCTCCCTACGCAAGTCAGTCAGAAACCACAGAAGAAGAAACGCCGCCACAATGTCGTCATGTCTGGAATCAGTGTTCATCCATAACAAGCTATACGTGGAACGCTGTCGACAAACATCGATAGCACTTAACGATAACGACAACTGGGGCAAAAGCGGGAAGGGCAAACCGATATCTGAGGCAGGCAGTCAGTCAGTCAGTCAGCCAGCCAGCCAGCCAGGCACAGTCAGTCAGTCAGTCAGTCAGCCAGCCACAGTCAGTCAGCCAGCCACAGTCAGTCAGTCAGTCAGTCAGCCAGCCAGCCACAGTCAGTCAGTCAGTCAGCCAGCCAGCCAGCTAGCCAGCCAGCGAGTCAGTCAGTCAGTCAGTCAGTCAGCCAGTCAGTCAGCCAGCCAGCCAGCCAGCCAGCCAGCCACAGTCAGTCAGTCAGCCAGCCAGCCAGCCAGCCACAGTCTGTTAGCCAGTCAGCCAGTCAGTCAGCCAGCCAGCGAGTCAGTCAGCCAGTCAGTCAGTCAGCGAGTCAGTCAGTCAGCCAGCCAGCCAGCCAGCGAGTCAGTCAGTCAGCCAGCCAGTCAGTCAGCCAGCCAGCCAGCGAGTCAGTCAGCCAGTCAGTCAGCCAGCCAGTCAGTCAGCCAGCGAGTCAGTCAGCCAGTCAGTCAGCCAGCCAGCCAGTCAGTCAGTCAGTCAGCCAGCCAGCCAGTCAGTCAGCCAGCAGAACATATGGCCGCGGCAGTGTATGGTGTGTGGACACTGGGACTCGCTGTCAGGTGTGTAGTAGCACTCCTGAGTGAGCAATGCTGCTGCCTTGTTTATGTCTATCTGTCACTGTGTTGGCTCAGGGCTTCACCATGACAGGCAGGGGCGCATGAGCCGCACTGTGTGTGTGTGTGTGTGTGTGTGTGTGTGTGTGTGTGTGTGTGTGTGTGTGTGTGTGTGTGTGTGTGTGTGTCTGTGTCTGTGTGTGTGTGTGTGTGTGTCTGTGTGTGTGTGTGTCTCAATGCCATGAAACCCTTTCTGTCACTCTAAATCTATGTGCCTGCCACAATCCTGCTAACAAGGACCTGGTCCCTCACCGGCTAATGCTCGACCTGCCTATCACACACCCCCACCTACACACACACACACACACACACACACAAATTGTGCATGCGCGCACACACACACTAAATTACGCACATCCACACACGCGCCGCGCACCCATGTAAAGAAGGCGTTAGCTATGTGGTGTTTCTATACATTCTCCACCTCTCACCGTCACACTTTAACACACACACACACACACACAATAACTGGAGTACATGCAGATCTGGGGAATCCTGCACTCAGTCAGCAGTTTGAGAAACCGTGGCGGTCATTTTGACGGCCACGGTTTCAATATTTATTTTCAGTTTTTTGTTGTTTGTTTTTACATGCCGCGAGCTATAGGCCTTGTTAGGGTTGACAGATTAGCAATACGTGTTTTCCGTTTTGTTATTCAGGGCATATTTTCACTTTAATTTTGCTATTCAAGTCTGACCATGTCTCTCTGAAATTCAAATTGTTTAAAAACAGTGTTAAAGCTGTTAAAATGTTAATTGTGGTGTCAGTTAGCTTCAGAACAGACATACTAACAGATGCAATGCATTAGTATCTCAAATGGGTGTTTATCCGGGGTACCTATCCACGAGTCCACGAGTTTCCTGGGGGGGGGGTCACTGGGGGAAACGATTATGGGTAATACTTCCGGTGTTCGGCGGAAGCAGTATCACAGACCGCCGGTAGGTTTGGCTGGAAAAGTGTTAGCTATCGCTGTTGGTGTTAATAAAGAAAGAGGTTAAAAGCTGCTAAGCTACATATAAAACGTCCTTACGCCGGTTCCGGTTCAGCGGCAGGACGCGCCGGAAGTCCCGCCCAGAATTCAAGCGCGGCATCGCTGGGGCTGGGGATGAGCCGGATAAGCCCTCGGTCCTTCCCTTTCTCGTGCAGCAAAATGGAGGCTGACTAGAGGAGCCGCCGCGGAGGGGAGTGCTGAAAAGCTGAAAGGGGGAGGGGGAGGGGGAGGAGGGGGGAGGCTGGAGTCTGTGAATAGGGACCGACGAGTGCGAGGCGAGAATACGCCCACAGACACAGGCGCGCGCACGCTGGTTAAGAAAGCAGGCATCTCTGTAGTCCGCGGTGGTGTAGCGGTCTAAGCCTCGGCTTTGCCCGCTGGGGACCGGGGGTTCGCGCCCCGGTCTCGTCAGACCCGACTACGGCCGGACTCGATGAAGCGGCAATATTGGCAACGCTGTCTTGGGGAAGGGGGGCGGAGTCAGATTGTGTTCGTCACGTGACTGCGTCTCTGGGCGTGTCGGGAAAAGCAGTGGTTCGGCCCGGAGTCGCCTGGTCACGGAAGTGGCGAGGCGCCTCCTTCCAGACCGCCGGCCGGAGAGACGCACATGGCGAACGCACGCAGCACGAGGGGGGGGGGGGGTTTGAATTAAAATAGGGATCGATTGGCCACTAAATTGGGAGAAAAATCAGAAATAAATGTAAAAAAAGAGAAAGCACGCATCTCAGCTTATAAAAGGAAAACCCACTTTACAAACTGTGGACAACTCTCCAGCAGAGGCCACGTGGGACAGAATCAGACTCGTTACTCCGCCTCCCGACGCCTCCGTTCAGCCGATCCCGGCGCGCGCACATCGGGACCGTGTAGCGCGGTGTTTCTCAACCCAGTCCTCAAGGACCCCCTATCCTGCAGATTTTCATTGTAATCCTGCATAGGTAGCCCTGCTTGTACTTACTCGACCAATCATCTCGCAGCACTTAATTATGCAAGGTGTGCAAACTCTTGACGTTCACTGCTGGATTACTACAAACAGGTACCTATTCAGGGTTGCAAAGAAAACCTGCAGGATAGGGGGTCCTTCAGGACTGGGTTGAGAAACACTGGTAGCGGACGGCACGCTGCCAGCAAGACCCGCCCCGTGATGACGCGTTCAGCAGGAACAACGCCGTCGCCTCGCCCTGAAAAGGAAGACATGTCCATATTTGGTAGTGCACCGTCACGTCAACCCGGTCACACCACTCTGCGTACAGATGACGCGACGCTACACCTGCACACCGGTTGGGTCACGTCGTCGCACTCGTTGATAAACGGCAGAAACGCAGAATTCAAGAGAAGAGCTTCACCTTCACCAGCACCCACCCACACACCCACACACACACACACACACACACGTGCATCCTCACGAGAGCACTCCCGCGCGCGCGCACACACATCAACACACCAACAAAACAACACAAACTAACACTGCCATACCATACAAACAGACGCACACCAACACACACGCATTTACACCACCTTCATGACAGTGTGCAGGCACGCGTGCAAAAACACACCACACTCCAGCAAGTCCTCCAACCCGCACGACCACACAGGCCGTATGTCCTCTAATACGACCCACGGGAGCGTTTCCTAAATTAGCACCCCCTACCGGCGGCAGGAGGTATGCCACAGATGCTGTTCGCCTCGGTGCATTGTGGGTTTTTAAAACACACGTGAGAACAACAGAATGTGTAGCCAGCGCGTTCGTGTGTTGTTTCGCCGTCTAGTGTAGCAACTAAGATGCTATTGGCAGCATGTTGAGCGATGAATGACGTCATAAGAGCTAACTTAACGTTAGCCACGAGTTAGCAAGTCAGCTAGCGTGGACGTTATAACCGCTATGTGACGTTACACTTTGCTTTTACTAACATCCTTCTCGCGACAGCTTCTGGGACCCAGGAGGCATCCTGATCAGATGCCCGAACCACCTCAACTGGCTCCTTTCGACGCGAAGGAGCAGTGGCTCTACTCCGAGCTCCCTCCGGATGTCCGAGCTCCTCACCCTATCTCTAAGGCTGAGTCCAGACACCCTACGGAGGAAACTCATTTCAGCCGCTTGTATCCGGGATCTCACCCTTTTGGTCACTACCCAAAGCTCATGACCATAGGTGAGGGTTGGAACGAAGACAGGCTGGTAAATTGAGAGCTTTGCCTTCCGGCTCAGCTCCCTTTTCACCACAACGGTCCGGTACACCGTCCGCATTACTGCTGATGCTGCACCAATCCGCCTGTCAATCTCCCGCTCCATCCTACCCTCACTCATGAACAAGACCCCCAGATACTTGAACTCCTTCACTTGAGGCAACAACTCATCCCCAACCTGGAATCAGCAATCTACCATATTGCGGTAGAGAACCACGGCCTCGGACTTGGAGGTGCCATTTCACACTAGGCTGCAGACCGCCCCCCCCCCCTGAGGTCGCGTTCTGACGAAGCCAACAAAACCACATCATCTGCGAAGAGCAGAGATTCAATTCCGAGGTTTGCAAAACAGACACCAATCCTGGCCTTGGCTGCGCCTTGAGATCCTGCCCATGAAGATCACAAACAGAATCGGAGATCAGGGACAACCTTGGCCGGGGGCCGACACCCACCGAACACGTGTTTGACTTTGTGCCGAGAATGCGGACGCAGCTCTCACTTTGGTTCTGCAAGGACCGGATGGCTTATGCATTTACAACACCCAAACGAGAGTGTGCCTGCACACACACAAACCAACACACACCAACACAGTCACACGCAGACATGCGAACGCACACAAATGCAAACACTCCGAGAAATAACGTTGGCTTTCTAAAGCCGTTCCACCTCCACCACGTCCACTCACCCGGCCCTCGAGACAAAAACCCACACAAGCCCTCTCTCTCGCGCCCGTACGCAGAGGAGCACACTTCAGATGTCAGCTACATCTGCCGGAGAGCGGGCCGGGCCCGAGCCGGGCCTGAGCCGGGCCCGAGCCAGAGGATCAGCCGTGGCGATGGGTTATTTATAACTGCCACTTGGCACAGTCTCTCATACAGGCTGAAGTGGGATAGTCAGCCGAGCAAATGCTCAGCCTTACCCCCCCCCCCACACACACACACATTCATGCAGAAGTGCATATGCACACACAACTGTAAAGATGTGCTTCTACACACAGCAGGGTGCAGGGATACACCCACACGGGCATGCAAAGGCTTTCCTTCACAACACAACTTCATGCACACTAACATAAGCAAAGGGCACATGGACCCACTGTTTGCAGAACAGGCCTTTTGCCTTCAGAGGTGCTTTAACTCCCCAACCAGTGGCGGCTGGTGCTGAAGATTTGGAGGGGGGGGGCGCAATTTACATCGGCGCAGCACACCTGACCGCTGCTTTAATGTCCACGCAGTCACAGAGGTATTAAGAAGGCCAATGTAGCCTGTAGATTTTATCAGGGTTGGCAGACGGTGGATGATTGACAGTCGAGACGAGGCGTGGGTGTGGACATGATTGACAGCCACGAGAACTGTCCAGTCACATTAGATCAAAAAACATTAAAACAATGCCGATTCGCTGCCAAGAAAAGTGGGCGTGTCTGAACTGTGCCCCCCTGGGAAACCTGAAGAAACCAATCGGACAGCAGCCTCGGGTCACCCGCTCGCCACAAGTTTGTATATGTAGTCAGACAGGAAGTATATGTAGTCAGACAGGAAGTATATGTATTCAGACAGGAAGTATATGTAGTCAGACAGGAAGTATATGTAGTCAGACAGTAAGTATATGTATTCAGACAGGAAGTATATGTAGTCAGACAGGAAGTATATGTATTCAGACAGGAAGTATATGCATTCAGACAGGAAGTATATGTAGTCAGACAGGAAGTATATGTAGTCAGACAGGAAGTATATGTATTCAGACAGGAACCAATCAAACACCGTTTGAACCAATATTTAATGGCTGCTGACAGACTGAACACTTTTATTTCATCATCATTTGCATTATACAACTACATTATATTTAATGTGTTTAAGTAGATTTTCATCCCTTGATATTTGAAGGGGGCAGCGCCCCAGTGCCCTGTGCTGGCCAGCCACCACTGCCCCCCCCCACACACACACACACTGTAGAAAACCTGGGGCAACGGATGGGAGCCTTAATATGTGAAGAATCATAATTAAGGGTAATTTGGGTGAGGAAGGAGGGGGAAAAACAGCACGAGGAGATGAGAAAAGGACCGAAAGAACGAGACAATAGGGGAACAAAAGGAAGTTTCTCCTTCACTCTGTGCTTTGGCCGCCTCCACTGGCTGAGGGCATCCATCCATCCATTATCCAACCGCTTATCCTGTTCTCAGGGTCGCGGGGAAGCTGGAGCCTATCCCAGCAGTCACTGGGTGACAGGCTGGGAGACACCCTGGACAGGCCGCCAGACCATCACAGGGCCCACACACACACACACATAGGGACCATGTAGTACGGCCGAGTCACCTGACCTACATGTCTTTGGACCGTGGGAGGAAACCGGAGCCCCCGCAGGAAACCCACACAGACACGGGGGCAAAACATGCAAGCTCCACACAGAGGACGACCCGGGACGACCCCCAAGGTTGGACTACCCCGGGGCTCGAACCCAGGACCTTGCTGCTGCGAGGCGACCGCGCTAACCACTGCGCCACCGTGCCGCCCTGGCTGAGGGTATGTCAGAGAAATGGCGCTTCGAGGTCCACAGCGTACATCCTAACATGTGGCTGTGGGATGTTTGACTGCTCCTTGTGAATTATGAGGTGCTGCAACACCAACGGGGTGGTGATCCGGCAAACGGACCGTACAGAGAGGTTCTTGAATGTATCATTGTGGTGCCGCAAACATTTTAGAAACAACACTGGTGTTAAATTGTAGCCGTATCATTGAGGCATATCATTGAACAACTATATCATATGGAGGGTTGATTGCTACTATAAACCTTCTGCTACGGAGCTATAGAGGACCCTTCAAACGCAGCCAACGCCTTTCAATCGTGCAACACAAACCCCCATGCCTGGCACACTGGATGTGAAAAATACCACCGTGATAGCAACCACCTCCGGACCCGAGTGGACTGCCGGACCATTTATCAGCAAATTGACATGTCCATCCATCCATTATCCAAGCCGCTTATCCAGATCTGGGTCACGGGGATGCTGGAGCCTATCCCAGCAGTCATTGGGCGGAAGGCGGGGAGACACCCTGGACAGGCTGCCAGACCATCATGGGGCCAACACACACACACACACACACACACACACACACACACACACACACACACACACACACATTCACACATCGGGACAATGTAGTACGGCCGAGTCACCTGACCTACATGTCTTTGGACTGTGGGAGGAAACCGGAGCCCCCGGAGGAAACCCACACAGACAGGGGGAGAACATGCAAACTCCACACAGAGGACGACCTGGGACGACCCCCAAGGACGGACAACCCCGGGGCTCGAACCCAGGGCCTTCTTGCCGTGAGGCGACCGTGCTAACCACTGCGCCACCGTGCCGCCCAAATTCACATGAATCAGAAACCAACAAAAATGAAAATGGACCACAACTGCCTTTTGGCCATCACAACGCTTGCACTGAACTCTAGCTGCCCCACGCGGACTTTGACGAAAGCGGCTAGTTTAACAGACATCTGTCACGTGGCTGTACTGCAATTTCTACACTAGCTACGTATTAACGAGTTAATTACCCATCCTCACCGAGAGCGACGGGCCAGATAAGTCGTCCAGAGGGAGGAAAAAGACCGCGCGTGAAACAAGAGGCGTTGGATCGCCAACAGAACACAGCCCGAAACCGAGAGCAGGTACGTCTTCAACGCCTTGCTCAAGGGCACCTCAGCGAGGCACACGGTTGGTGTACAAATCGAAGGGATTGGATGTGATCTTTTTTTGCGACGCCGTCTCTGAAAGCAGGTTTCCGAGACCTCCTTCGGCATTTCTGTCCGTGCTCTGACAGCAGCCGTGTCTATGACGGCAGGTCCAGATGTTAAGGGCGGACGTGCCGACCCGCCAAACTCATCTGCGCCGCACAGCTTTGTGGCGGCACAGATGAGAGTGTTGTGCTAGAGCCGATCGGGCCATGAATTCTTTAGGTCGAGCCTGGACCTTAGATGCATTTGGCCTTAGCTGTTTGTTGCTGTTGTTGTTTTCTTTTCAGAAGAGCTGTCAGCACTTCATGCAAGCTGACTGACTCAATTCTCTGCGACCTTTTCCCAGCACTGCACACCAAAGGCAAAACAATCGGAACTACCAGTCAGTACAAGGGAAGAGTCGCTTGCTCCCAACCTCTGAGCCTGAACCTTTCTCGGGACGGCCACATTTGACAGCTGGGTAGTACTGTAGAATCATGGGAAATGTATCATGCTTTTCAAACCCCCCCTCCTTTTCCCCCCAATTGTATCTAGCCAATTACCCCACCCTTCTGAGCCTTCCCGGTCTCTGCTCCACCCCCTCTGCCGATCCGGGGAGGGCTGCAGACTACCACATGCCTCCTCCCATACATGTGGAGTCGCCAGCCGCTTCTTTTCAGCTGACAGTGAGGAGTTTCACCAGGGGGACGTAGCGCGTGGGAGGATCACGCTATTCCCCCCTCCCTCTGAACAGGCGCTCCGACAGACCACAGGAAGCGCTAGTGCAGCGACCAGGACACACACCCACATCCAGCTTCCCACCTGCAGACACGGCCAATTGTGTCTGTAGGGACGCCCGACCAAGCCGGAGGTAACGTGGGGATTCGAACCGGGATCCTTGTGTTCGTAGGCAACGGAATAGACCACCGCGCTACCCGGACGCCCCATGCTTTTCAAATCTTAAGGAATAAAATGTATAAAAAAACATTACTGGGAATGGATTTTGTCGTGATTACTTAGGCTTTTGCCGATCTAACTTATAATCCCTGAAGCCATGTTCAAGACCGGCTTACAGAATACCCTACCCGTGTAGTCAGTCTCCCAAACCCATCTCGCCATTACACCGCAAAACAAAAGAAGAAGAAGGTATATCTTAGACAGTCTCGGAACCGAACAGAAGTATCTGATCATCTCGTCTCTAGAACCATTTACTCATCGGGAACTGATGAAGTAAAATCAGAAAGATTTTCTGCAGAATTACCTTAAGTGGCTATGTCTAATAGTTGCAGGATTTAACGGCACAAGTTTTCCTTCAGACTAGATTGAAAGAGGCCATCTATGTGAAGAGGGAACGACCATCCCTGAACTGGGGGGGGGGGGGGTAAGAGTACATCTGTCCCCATCTTACAATGCTGTGATTGCAACTATTCCCAAATCCCCTGTGAACAGTACACATGGCCATTGTTACTCTAGTTAATGGGCGTCTGGGTGGTGTAGTGGTCTATTCCGTTGCCTACCAACACAAAGACCACTGGTTCGAATCCCCGTGTTACCTCCGGCTTGGTCGGGCGTCCCTACAGACACAATTGGCCTTGTCTGCGGGTGGGAAACCGGATGTGGGTATGTGTACTGGTCGCTGCACTAGTGCCCCCTCTGGTCGGTCAGGGCACCTGTTCGGGGGGGGGACTGGGGGGAACAGCGTGATCCTCCCACGCGCTACGTCCCCCTGGTGAAACTCCTCACTGTCAGGTGAAAAAACCGGCTGGCGACTCCACATGTATGGGAGGAGGCATGTGGTAGTCTGCAGCCCTCCCTGGATCGGCAGAGGGGGTGGAGCAGAGA